>NC_051222.1:33336172-33701172 GCF_015220715.1 Pygocentrus nattereri | reverse complement strand
ATTTTATTCTTGGTCAGGCCAAACTGGCAGTGGACACGAGTCTGAGAAATCATGTCGCACAGGCAGCCGAGTCAGACGCAGTACGGACTTTCTCCAGGCTGGTCAGATCAGGGATTCTGATTGATTTTAACTACTATAAGTGTCTGTCTGACCTGGAGACGTTTAAAGTGGTGTGGTGTTGCGGAGAGGCAATGTGCTCGGTTTTAGTTGATGAACTTTGTGTTGCACCTGATTTTATTTAACGCAAAATGGATTTTACTTTTATGTATTTATTTCTTATGTTTTTCTTATTTTATCTGTTATTTATTCAAGAAGCTATTTGTTTTTATGTGCTGGTTTGAGGGCTGAGATGGCCTGAAGTCACTTTTACACACTGTAACAAGATGTGGTTACAATAAAGTGTTGTCAAAAAAGTCTCTCTCTCTCTCTCTCTCTCTCTCAGAACTATTATATTTCAAAACTAATTTTAGTGTAAGATATAGACAGCACGAGTAAACAGAAAGTGCAGCTTTTAAATGAGCATTCAATTTAACGGATATCAAGATTCATTCAAAACCTTTAAGACCCATGTGAAAAAGTAATTGTCCCCCAATCCTGATGGAGAGAGAAATTTGTGGTTCCATCAGTCACAAAGTTGTCCAGGTCCTGAAGAAGTGAAGCAGCCCCAGACCATCACACTACCACCACCATGTTTCACTATTAGTATGATGTTCTTATGGTGGAATGCAGTGTTAACTTTACGCCAGATGTAACAGAACCCATTGCCTCTACAAAGTCCCACCTTTGACTCATCAGTCCAGATAGTAGAGTGCCAAAAGTCTTGGGGGTCATCTAGATGTTTTTCGGCAAATGGGTAATGAGCCTTCGTGTTCTTTTTGGTCAGAAGAGGCTTCCATCTTGCAATTTGCAGCTTGTGCAATGACTTTAACTGAGGCAAGTGAGGCCTGCAGTTCTTTAAGTGTTCATCTGGGTTCTTTTGTGACCTCCTGGATGAGTTGTCAAGGTTCAACACTGTTCCAAAATTTCCTTATTTATGGATAATGGCTCTCACTGTGGTTCACTTGAGTCCCAGAGCCTCAGCAATGGTTTTCCAGACTGTTAGATTTTAGTGCCTTTGCATCCCATCTGAATCAGAATCTCTTTAGAACATGGCATCATGTGTTGCTTTTTGAGACCTTCTAGCTGCTTCACATTCCCAGACAGGTTCTATTTAAGTGACGTTTAGATTAAACAGGTCTGGCCATGATCATGCCTAGGTGTGCCTGTCCAAACAGAACCCAGTAGTCAATTGAACTTGGTTAACCTTTTCAACTCCTTGAGACCTCCAGTGGTTCCAAAACGCACTTCATCATGTTCTTCATAGCTTTTGTATTCCATAAGCTCCATTCAGAAGCTGGGCGTCATATGAGGCTGTAGCTCTTCTCTCCAGTCTAATAGACGGTGATGTCATTTTAAACCCTTATAATAAAAGAAGCTGAACTTTGTTTTTCTACTGAAAGTCGACCCGTTTTTCCCCAAATCTGGGCTCTAAACTATAAACAGATGGCGTCTCTTCAGTGATCTGCTCTGGAAACATCACTTTTAGAAAATAACACAAAGAGCGGCGGAGATTTTTGGCTTTCAGCAGTGAATTTTAAGTATGTAGTGACATGTGGAGATCATAAAACACATTTTCTGTTCATTTGAATGGAAATTTTACAAAAAATAAATAATTAAAAAAATACATTTATTGCCTAATGTCACTGAATAATTTGCCTTATGATTTAGTCATGCAAATTCAGATGGTCAAACCAAAAAATAACCACAAGCATAAGAGGTTAACTGGTCAGTTTAGTAGCTAAGGGGGCAATTACTTTTTCCACAGATGGCCTGATGAGACAGAACAGCATTTTTCCCTCAATAAATGAAATTGTCATTTAAAAACAGCAAGTTGTGTTTATTTGGGTTTTCTTTGTCTAATATTAAATGTAGTTTAATGATCTTGAACATTGAAGTGTGACAAATACGGAAAAAACAGAGAAATTCGGAAGGGGCAAATACTTTTTCACAGCACCAGCATAGATGGTTGTGGTACCAGCATAGAAGGAGACACAGGAGAGGCCATGATTCTCTTCTATTGAAACACTGATGTTCTTCTACTGAAACACCAGGCGAAAGGCAAAATAAAGCCATACATCTCTGCTTGACTGTAGACACTCACTCTAGTGTGCCTGGTGATGGTAGTATTGAGGTGTCACCGCTGTCCCATAGATTGCTGTTGGGGGGGAGAGGTGTTGAGTGCACTTCATGTTGCAGTGCATGTTGGGGATTGTAGTTCAGGACACTGTGAAATGGGCTGATATTCATAGAAAATGAAAAGAATTTCGTGGGCTAAACCGGATTGTGCTACATGCCTGTCTTGGCCCACAGAACTTGCGTTTGTGGCTCTAAAGGGTCTTATTGCCTAGCTGATTGTATTAACATTACTAGATCTTGTCTCCACAGGTCTTTATCGACACCCCAAAGCCAATACTGTCTATCATAATCAATAACTTAAGATTCTGCAACCAAAAGGCCGTGACAGCACTGACTGTTGTGCAAGTAAAAACTCGAAAATGCAAAACAAATCAGGCACTGTGTTTTCACATCCAAATTAGGCATGATTGATTATTTGGGAAGGTTCGCTGCTCATGGAAAAGGCAAACATTGGGCTGGCAACTCTCCATTTGGGAGAAAGTGAAAGGAGTATGGAGAGCTTCTTTCAGAAGCTCCAAAGTGAGTGAACCAGCTTGAGATACTTCTGGTGATGCTAGGACCAAACATAACATTCAAACTGGGCAAACCGTTCTAGTGCTCGGACACAATTGATCCATCTTCATGCCAGCATCAGAGATTGCCAGAGATGTTCCATTGACTGGTCAAATGAGGTCATGTTGCCTGTGAAAGTTTGCAGGAATCAAACAGAGTGAATTATATGTTTGGTATGCAAGATGTTCTCAGCTATACTGATGCTCAGAGAGGAATTTTCATGTCCTGAATAAACAACAATCAGTCTGTAAAAGCCTTGAGACTTCTTTGCTCTCTAATTCTTTCTCTACCACCATTCACTCTTAGATGGTCCTTTAAAGGGTCATTAGTAAAGACAATGGTTCTATATAGAGCCATGAACACTCAAAGAACCATTTGTATGCTTGAAGGGTTCTTTGCTTGGTGAAATAGTTCTTCAAATTGAGGGATATAGAACCATTTTCTTTACTATATAGAGCCATGAACACTCAAAGAACCATTTGTATGCTTAAAGGGGTCTGTGTATGGTGAAATGGTTCTTCAGATTGATGGATAATGTGTTGTGTTGAATATGGTTCTATACAGGTCCAAAACAAGTTCTGCCACTGTCACCATGTCAAGCCTGTAACAATAGTAGACCACTTTTTGATGCAATATTGAATCATATATGACTGTCCATCAGTCTGAAGAACCATTTGACCATGGAAAGAACCATTTAATCACCACACTTAAAAAGATGGTTTTTAAGGGTTCTATAGTAAATAAATGGTTCTATATAGAACACTAAAAGAACCCTTTGCATGATTAAAGGGTTCTTTGCATGGTCAAATGGTTCTTCAGACTGATGGATAATGCATAGGGTTGTATATGGTTGTAAAGGGTTCT
Organism: Pygocentrus nattereri; assembly: GCF_015220715.1. Taxonomy (NCBI): domain Eukaryota; kingdom Metazoa; phylum Chordata; class Actinopteri; order Characiformes; family Serrasalmidae; genus Pygocentrus; species Pygocentrus nattereri. The sequence goes on along the minus strand of NC_051222.1, from coordinate 33,697,521 downwards.
GCTACTGTCACCATGTTAAGTTTGTAACAATAGGAGAACCGTTTTTGATGCTATATGGAATCAAATACAACCCATTCTCCCTCAGACTGAAGAACCATTTCAGCATGCAAAGAACCCTTAAAGCATCACCCTTAGAAATGATTCTTCAAAGGTTCTTCAGTAAAAAATGGTTCTATATAGAACCATCATGAAAGGGTTCTTCAGACTGACGGAGAATGTGCTGTATATGGTTCTATATACAGTAAAAAATTTTATAGAATTTTTTTCTACACTATATTGCCAAAAGTATTCAGTTACCTGTCCAGATCATTGAATTCAGGTGTTCCAATCACTTCCATGGCCACAGGTGTATAAAGCCGAGCCCCTAGGCCTGCAGACTGCTTCTACAGACATTAGTGAAAGAATGGGTCGCTCTCAGGAGCTCAGTGAAATCCAGCGTGGTACCGTGATCGGACGCCACCTGTGCAAGTCCAGTCGTGAAATTTCCTCACTACTAAATATTCCACAGTCAACTGTCAGTGGGATTATAACAAAGTGGAAGCGATTGGGAACGACAGCAACTCAGCCACGAAGTGGTCGTCCACATAAAATGACAGAGCGGGGTCAGCGGATGCTGAGGGGCATAGTGCGCAGAGGTCACCAACTTTCTGCAGAGTCAATCGCTACAGACCTCCAAACTTCATGTGGCCTTCAGATCAGCTCAAGAACAGCATAGAGAGCTTCATGGAATGGGTTTCCATGGCTGAGCAGCTGCATCCAAGCCTTACATCACCAAGCGCAATGCAAAGCGTCGAATGCAGTGGTGTAAAGCGACGCCACTGGACTCTAGAGCAGTGGAGACGTGTTCTCTGGAGTGACCAATCACGCTTCTCCATCTGGAAATCTGATGGATGAGTCTGGGTTTAGCGGTTGCCAGGAGACGGTACTTGTCTGACTGTATTCTGCAGAGTGTAAAGTTTGGTGGAGGGGGGATCATGGTGTGGGGGTGTTTTTCAGGAGTTGGGCTCGGCCCCTTAGTTCCAGTGAAAGGAACTCTTAAAGCTTCAGAACCAAGAGATTTTGGACAATTTCATGCTCCCAACTTTGTCAGAACAGTTTGGAGACGGTCCCTTCCTGTTCCAACATGACTGCACACCAGTGCACAAAGCAGGTCTATAAAGACGTGGATGAGCCAGTTTGGTGTGGAAGAACTTGACTGGCCTGCACAGAGTCCTGACCTCAACCCGACAGGACACCTTTGGGATGAATTAGAGCGGAGACTGTGAGCCAGGCCTTCTCGTCCAACATCAGTGTCTGACCTCACAAATGTTCTTCTGGAAGAACGGTCAAAAATTCCCATAAACACACTCCTGAACATTGTGGAAAGCCTTCCCAGAAGAGTTGAAGCTGTTATAGCTGCAAAGGGTGGGCCGGCATCATATTAAACCCTATGGGTTAAGAATGGCAATATAGTGTAGCAGCAAAAAGCTTGAGATGGTATACAAAGAATTCTTTAATCATGCAAATGGTTCTTTGGGTTTATATAGAACCATCATCGGTACTAAAGAACCCTTTAAAAACCATCTTTTCAAAAAGCATTGGCTAGAAAAAACAGCACGTTTCTACTAATTCAACATTCACAGAGATTTGCACACTACTTGCAAACTAACCAGTGAGTAAGCAGAATATTCACTGACACTAAAGAGCAAACAATAAATAATGATTTTTACTGATGGAAATTTTCAGTTGCATTCAAACGCGGCCGAATATGAGTAAATACTCACACGTAGAATCTTACATGAATTCACAGTTTACAAAAAAATGCAGTTTTGGCTCGCTGACCCGTGCATGATCAATATTGGACTTCTAGTGGGGCTTTCCAACTTATCAAAGGTTGAATTTACACAGCAGATGCCTGTAGGTCCCCTCATTTACGGGAAGCGATTAACCCTTCATGTACCTAGCTAGAATTTCCTCTAACCTGTACAAAAGGGCCTTACAGACACTATTATCATCCATGCAGGCTGTTCAAAAAGGTCTACTATTACAGAAATAGCCTGAGACTATGTGCTTGGAAATACTGGCAAGGCTTAGAAAAGTTCTTATAAACCATCTCCAGTCCTCTGGTCCAGGTAAATAACATAAACAAATGCTCCTAATAAAGCTCATAAAAGAAGAAATAAAATACATTTCACTGCAAATGTTATTGGTCAAGGTTATGGTGGTTGACTTTCAATAAAGGAACATTTTTGGAATGCTCTTAAAAAACAAAGTTTACCAATTTGACAAACATGCTTCATCGAAACCTACATTTATCAGTTGTCAACACATTTTTAGAGCTCAGTTTGTATTTATTTTTCGATTTTGACACATTGAACATAACGCAACTTATCTTTTGTTATCTTTTTTGCCAGTATGTTCAATTCAGCTAGTAAACACTAATAATAATAGATGCATGTCCTGTGTGTGTGTAAACTGATGCTCAACACATCAGGTAATTTGAACAGGGGGGCTCAAACTTTTCCAAACAACTTTGAGTTGAACATTGGGGGACTTTCTGTAGGGGTCTAGGGGAACACCATCATGGAAGCGAAATGGCAGAAGCTCCTAAACAGCTTTTAGAAACAGGGAAATTGACCTCTTTAACTCTCTATTACTACCCTATATGATGATGTCAGGGGAACTCACATTACATATTCTGGCAGTGCAGTGCTGTGAAAGGGGGAGTTGAGAAAACGTAGATCACTGCTGTACATCTTAGGCTAGCAACTAGTGCTAACTGGCTACCATAAAGACAGATAATGCTAATGCACTGTTAACTAGCACTGGTGTTAGCTTGAGACGTTAGTTCAGTGATTCGTACTAAGAGTCAAAAGACTACACCACATGTGTCAGGCTCCAGTCCTCGCAGGTCAAACCACTGCAGACTTATTAAACACACCTGATTCAGCTCATCAGGTAATAAGCAAGGCCGTCATGACATGAATTTGGAGCGTTAGAGGAGCGTAAACGCTAATCTCCTCAGACCAGAATGGAAGGTCCCCAGAGTGACACGCCTGGTCTATAGAGTCTTTCAAGCTACCGCTCCCCAAACTTTACATTAAATGCCTCCTGTTTTACCAATAATTACTAGGGAGGTTATATGATATAACCTATAGAAGGCCTGTGATCCCCCCTTTTGTAACAGTGGCTGCCTGAAGTCACTTTAACAGCACCATCCACTAAGGTGTTGCCACCAGACTGGACCCTGGTAAATTCTGAGGATGCCTTGGTGCAACTCTGTGACTGGTATGTATGAATAAGTTACAGGGAAACATTATTTTGGACTGGAGAAATAAGGAGTATATCACAGGAGTGTTCTTATCTCTGAAGGTTTGTTTATTCCTTGCTGGTGAAATTTCATTGAGACTTTGTACCTCGTTTCCCCCATCCCCCTCTCCAGAGTTACATAACTATGGTGATAGGAAGAGGTGGTGGTGGTGGGGGGCTGTCCTGTAGGTGGACCCTCATCAGAGAGAGGTGTGTGTAATTGGGGTGTATAAAAGCTCTAGTTCTGCTCTGTAACAGACACTTATACAGACACAGACTGGCAGGATGCAGGTGGACCTGCTGTGGATCACTGCTGCTCTTCTATCTTCACCACTGCTCACACTATGTGACCCACTGTGAGTATCAAAAAATGATTGGTATTATGGTTATTATGATTTGAATGGGCTGCTTTGAATGATAACACTGTATGTGTTTGATTTAAAGGTAAAACGGCCCATGTTTATCACATTTCTCAGGGTTACAATGCTGATCTATGATCGATGTACATAGCACTGAATAGGACAATATAGATTAGTAATGCCTAATCAGTGGTGTAACCATAGAGTTTGGGTTGAGGAGAGCTGGAACTCAGTGTCTTCTGGGTGTGTGAGACACTAGAGGGCACTCTTGAGCGAGTACAAAATGAATGGGTTCCTGTGGAGCTGTTGGGCAAAATTGTAGGTTGGAAATGCTTAGTCATTTTTATATAGAAAAGCACTTGTTGTCTCAGCACAGAATAGTAAGAAATATTTCAATCTTTAGTCAACTTTTAGAGGACTCCTGAACTCAGGTGATTAGTTTTAGGACTTTCTAACTGTGACTTAAGTTCATGATGTCTGTGAGCACAGACCTCTTAAATCAGCCATTGGAATGCCAACCAGTCAGCGCTTCGTAGCAGTAATGCCAACCAATGAACATTCAGTAGCAGTAATACTAACTAATCAGCGCTCAGTAGCAGTAAAACTAACTAATCAGCGCTCAGTAGCAATAATGTTAACCAATGACTGCTCAGTAGCAGTAATTCCAGCCAATCAGCTCTCAGTAGCAGTAATACTAACCAATCAGCACTCAATAGCAATAATGTTAACCAATGACTGCTCAGTAGCAGTAATTCCAGCCAATCAGCTCTCAGTAGCAGTAATGCTAACCAATCAGCACTCAGTAGCAATAATGTTAACCAATGACTGCTCAGTAGCAGTAATTCCAGCCAATCAGCTCTCAGTAGCAGTAATGCTAACCAATCAGCACTCAGTAGCAATAATGTTAACCAATGACTGCTCAGTAGCAGTAATTCCAGCCAATCAGCGCTCAGTAGCAGTAACACTAACTAAACAGTAGTCATGCACAATTTTAAAGAGGTGGCTGGAGTCCTGGATATTTGCCAGGTTGTTTTGCTGTTGGCAACAGAGGGCGCCACATCCTTCTATTGTTTAGCTCCAGTGATCGAGCTTGTGGGTGCCCACTAGTGTCATGCAGTGATATTTTTTGCATAATGGTAGAAATCAGAAGTGGCCAAGCTCCCCATAAATGGGTTGTCGTGTAACCACTGGGGGTGCAGAAGTTAAACATTTACATAATGTTTGCTGCTAACAGGTGGAGCAGCATACCCTTTTAATTGACTCGTTTAAGGGGGGGGGGGGGGTTTCATTTATTTATTAATTAATTTTTTGCAGTGGGACCCATAAGGTCTTTGTAACCTCACTGAACCTGATTATTGTTAAATATGAGGAGGTTGGCTGTGAAAAATAGCTATAAGTGATGCTTTTACACAAATTTATACAGCCAAGGGTTTGACCACAGAAGTAAGTAGACCCTCTGCTGTGAGAATATAGACAGGAGAAAATAATCAAATCAAAACATCTTATTCCGCTGTGAAAGGCCAAAGGTAGCAGACGCATTTTGTAGGGACCCTGAAAAAGCGTGAAAATTACTTTTAATGCACAGAAGAACAAATTCTACTTAATGTTCAATTATAAAATCACATTTATGTCTGCCAGCAACATTCTGTCCTCCCCGAACTTGCTGAGGGTGGGCAGCTCAGAGCACGTGTTCGTGGAGGCTCAGGATTACGCTGGAGGAGACCTCCCTGTGAGGATCGTTGTGAGGAATCATCCACAGAAAAGCAGAGAGCTGGTATCTGAATCGGTGGTTCTCACCGCTGCAAAGAACTACCAGGCACTTGTAGCCATAAAGGTCAGTGCTGCTTGACTGCAGGCCAAAAACGTATGGTATTAATTTTTAGCGTCCAGGCATTTTGCAATTTTGGAATCAACAGGTCTGAAACCGAACCTTGTTCCGTTTTGCAAATATTCCCTCTTCCCTACAAATGGTGAACTTCCATGAATTCACATTATTCATAGTTTTCAAAGTCAATCATATTTACTTTTTGTGACTTTGACTTAACACGTCTGGCGTTGAGTGGATTGCTATTGAAGACCCTTTAGTCTCTAGCTTGTCTTTAGTTTAGCACTGGACCAACAATGCTAATGTAGCCACCGATTAGCATCATGCTAACTGCATGCCTAAATCATCACACATTAGCCTTAATAACTGGATAACAGTGTGTCCTACGTTGTCAGAAGCCACAAAAGTCAGTCTATTAGAGTCCACTTAACAACTCAACATGGTTTGAGGCATCTGTGTGATGATTTAGGCCTGCAGTTTGCATGAAGCTCATCTGATGTCGGATTATAAGCTTCTTTTTTCTTGCCAGCTAACCATATTTTACATATTTGCCTTCAAAGATTTTTAATTAGCACAAGGAAAAAAAATGTGCACATTTGATCTTTCACAGTACGAAATGACTTTTCTGTGGTTCAGATTGTGAAAAACGACGAGGTCTTCAGCGATGACCCCTTAGAGAAGCAGTACGTGTACCTGCAGGCCCACTTTCCCTCTGCTGTGCTGGAGAAGGTGGTCATGGTCTCCTTCCAGTCAGGCTACATATTCATCCAGACAGACAAGAGCATCTACACACCCAGCAGTACAGGTACAACACTCTGAACTCACCAATGAAATGCCAAATAGTGCTCTCATTACTATGGATGAGTAGTGAACATGCATGTACAATCAGTAGTGAACATGCATGTACAATCTACCTTTGTACCTTTTTAAACAAAACTGGCCTGTATATGTGTTCCAATCTTGACCTATCCCATCCTCTCCAGTCCAATACAGAATCTTCTCAATGAGTCCTGATCTGCAGCCATTTGACCAGAGTGGAATCTCTGCAGAAATCATAGTAAGTATTCAAAGACATGGGACAGTCATGGGCTGGACAGTCCATGACTGAAGTGCCCTTGAGCAGGACACCTAACCCCCGATTGCTCCCCGGGGCCATGGATAGGGCTGCCCACTGCTTCGGCAAGTGTGCTCACTGCCCCCTAGTGAGTGTGTGTCCACTAGTGTGCATGTATGTCGGTGTTTCACTGCACGGATGAGTTAAACGCGGAGGTCTAATTCCTCTGTGTGTAAAACACAGTTGGCTAAAGGTCCTGAACAAATGTGAACGTGAGTGCGAAATAGAGGAACCTCTTTTGATTTCCTAAAGAACTGAGTGTAAAGAACCTTCACCTAATGCAAAAGTTCTATACCAATACATAACATAATACTAAGGGTATAGGGTAGATTTTGTAAACGATTTAAAGGAATCATTTTCTCAAGTAATTAAACTTACTCAAGTTTACAAAATTGCCACTTAACTCAAAAAGCAAACCAACCAAGACATGTTAGTTACTTACTTTTTATTTTAGCTATGAGGCTAATGTAGCCAACGAGTAATGGAACACTTATCTACACCATTTAGCACCATTTGTATGCCTAAGTCATACACTTGGCTCACTTGCCTTAAAATAGCAGTGTCACACAGTGTCAAAAACCTTGTATCTCCAAAATGGTAACTTTACAGGAGAAGAGAACAACATGCTTTACTTTTAATGTAAGTGAATGGAACCAGACATTTTTCTAGGCCATTTTGGGTCAGTTCTTTTAGTCCATTCGTCGTGAAACGGGTGTTTTTCAAATGATGTCAAAAACGGAAAAGCTTTAAAAATGGAGATACGAGGACAACAGAGGTAAGCAAGTCCACATGGTTTGAGGCAAGAAGGTTATGATTTAGGCTCGCAGTTTCTACATTAACAACTGGTGAGCTATAAGCTTCCATTATTTGTTAGCTACACAGCTCACATGCAAAGTTAATGATGCATACTTTGGCACCAAACACGTCTTGATCTGTTGACTGCTTTTGAAGTATGGAGAGGTGGTTGAGGGTAAACTGTACCATGAGGATAGAAGCAGATTTAAGTGAAAGGGTGTTGATTTCTGAGCATCATCTACTATAAATAAGGGTCAATGTAGTTTATTTAAGGCATTTCCCCAACTTTAGTTTTTTTTCTGGACCCAGAGGTGTTTTCCCTGAACATTTGGTTCATTTGGGCAAAGTTGTTTTAGAGAAGTGTAGAGAACTGATTTCTGGTTCTTCTGGGAAACCTGTTCTCCCCTGGCCTTGCACATTGAGTAGCATGATTGGTTTATTGAGGCTTGGTAGCATACCAAACAATAGGTTTGAGCTTATTGTCAGTTGCCATCACTTTATTGTCGTGGTCAATTGATAAACCTATTATCTACTGTTTACAAATACTGTGTACGCAAAGATGATATATGGAATTGACTCATGGTTCAGAATCGGTCTGGATGAGAACTCAACCAAACTTAGCACAAAAAGTAAGGAAATTTGTGTTTGGTAGATTATTATTTTATTATAACAATGCTTCTTGGCAATAAGTCATATACCGTTGGAAAGCCTGTTAAATTCCATTTTAAATGGTGCCACATTTGTAAGGAACATGCATTTGTGGGATGACCAATGGAGCTGAGTATGTGAGATGCACCCATGAAAAATTTGCCAAATCCTCTCTGCTAATGCCAAACAGCTTATTCTGCCGTTGACTTGTTTGGTGTTTGGTGGACTGGATGATTGAAGTTTGAAGAAACAAGACATATTGGCAATTTAACAATTTATTCATTTAACAAACAGGAGCCTTAGTAGCATGTGGAAGAACCATACACAGCCACAACAGCCTGGCACCTCCTCCTCATGCTGGTCACCAGCCTGGTCACACACTGCTGTGGGATGGCATCCCATTCTTCAACCAGCATTTGCTGCAAGTCAGCCAACGTGGTTGCGTTGGTCACTCTGGCACGGACAGCACGCCCAAGCTGATCCCACAAGTGTTCAATGGGGTTGAGGTCAGGACTTCTGGCAGGCCATTCCATCCTCTCCACTCCCAAATTCTGGAGGTAGTCTCTGATAAACCCCACTCTGTGGGGGCGAGCATTGTCATCTTGGAGGATTGCGTTCGGACCCAGACTGTGGAGATATGGGATTGCCACTGGTTGCAGAATTTCATCTCAATGTCTCTCTGCATTGAGATTGCCTCCAATGATGACAAACCTCATTTTTCCACACCAGCACAGTTGGTAGCACCCGGGGGTACCAGAAGCTCAAAACAAGTGTCAATAATAACAGCAAATTAAGCTGTTTGGCAATGGCAGAGAAGGTTTGGCAAATTTTTCTTGGGCGCAACCCACATACTCAGCTCTACTGCTCATCCCACAAATGCATGTTCCTTACAAATGTGGCAATATTTAAAAGGGAAATTAACAGGCTTTCCAATGGTATAAGATGTATTGCCAAGAGGCATTGTTACAACAAAGAAATAATCTACCAAACACAAATTTCCATACTTTTTGTGCTAAGTTTATTTGGGACGCTGACATCTCACAGCAAGAAGGGCCTGGATTCGATTCCCCGGCTGGGCAACCAGGGTCCTTTTTGCCTGGAGTTTTCATGTTCTCCCCGGGGTGGGTTTCCTCTGGGAGCTCCAGTTTCCTCCCACAGACTGAAGACATGCAGTCAGGCAAAGTGGAGATGCCGAATTGCCCCTAGGTGTGAATGTACAGTATATGTATATCTATATGTCTTGGGATGGACTGGCGACCTGTACCATGGACTGGCAATCAGAACAAAACCTCATATCTCCAAAATAGTAACTTTACAGAAGAAGGAAAAAACCTATTTTACTTTTAATGTACATCAATGGAACCAGACGTTTTTTGAAGTCATTTTGGGCCATTTCTATTGGTTCATTTATCATGAAATTATAGAACAAAAAGCATTTTCAGATCAGGTCAAAAACTGAAAAATGACAAAAATGGAGATACAAGGTTTTGTTCTGACAGCAATGATATGTAGTTTAAATGGATATCAGTGTGTTTGGATTGTTGAGCATTTGCTTATGCAATCAATTGGATCATAAATAATAATTCTTACTTTATTTTTCAAGAATCCTCAAGGAATCACAATTCATAAGGATACGATCTTCCCTAAACAAGGGACTCTGACAGGGAAGTACGATATTCCTGAACTTGCCAGGTTAGTCCACTGCAATAATTCTTTTTGATAGTAAGCACTTTGGCACTCAGTACAGATATCATGTGTTTGGGAGGTGTATCTGTTAGTTTGATACCTCAAACAACATTTCTAGCATTTTTCTGACTTGAAATGCTATGTTTTGTTCTCCCAAGCCCTGGAATATGGACAGTAGCAGCTTGCTTCAAGAACACCCCTCAGAAGAACTTCACTGCTGAGTTTGAAGTGAAAGAATATGGTGAGATTCTTATATTTAGACAACCAAAACCTGCCCGATGTGTCTCCACACACGTAATGACTTATGTCTTGTTTTCCAGTGCTGCCAACCTTTGAGGTCACCTTAAAACCATCAAAGTCTTTCTTCTACGTCGATGATGATCAACTACAAGTGGACATCACTGCCAAGTAAGAGGAACAAGACTTCAACTATAACCTTTCATCGACATATATTTTGCAAAATTTCTGAAATATCGAAGACAGGGGGACGTTTCAAGCATTTTACTACAGAATAGTGGAATTGATAATGACTATCCAGGACCAGGAGACCACATATGGCACTGTGAAAAAGGTCAAGTTCTTCTATTTTTGCATATTTGTCACACTTGGATGTTTCAGATTATCAAACTACTTTTAATATTAGACAAAGAAAACCCACATTAACACAACATGCTGTTTTTAAATAATGATTTATTTACTGCAGGAAAAATGCTGTTCAGCTGTACCTGGCCCTTTGTGAAAAAGCAATAGCCTCTTTAAGCCACTAAATCAGCCAGTTAACCAAGTTCAATTGACTATTGGGTTCAGTTTCACCAGCCACACCCAGACAGGATCATTGCCAGATCTGTTGAATCTAAATGTTGCTTAAACAGAACCTGTCTGGCCATGTGAAGCAGGCCAGAAGGTCTCAAAAAGAAAGGAAGTACCTGGAAAGGGTTACAAAGCCATTGCTGAGGCTCTGGGACTCAGAACCAGAGTAACCAGAGTAAGAGCCAATATCTAGAAATGGAGTAAACTTGGAACAGTGGTGAAACTTCCCAGGAGTGAGTCTGTTCTTCAGGAGTTCCTTTATCAGAAAATCCTGAAGAAAATGTCCTCCTGTCAGTTTGTGACCTCAAGCTAAGGGAAGGTTGGGTTATGCAGCAGGACAATGATCTGAAACACACAAGCAAGTTCACCACCATATGGCTCAAAAGAAACAAAATCAAGGTTTTGGAGTGGCTGTGATGTAACCAGTGTGAACTTTGTGAAGGTATCTGTTCGGGAACAAAGTGGGAGGAAATGCATTCGTTGTGTTTGGTGTGATGCAAGGTGACAGCAAGACCAGCCTGCCGGCCTCTTTAAGAAGAGTGACGGTGAGCTTTACTCCATGAGAACATATATCACCAATGCACTTTTAATAAATTTGAGTGATTTCCTTTCCTCGACTTGCTGAATGTTTAATTTCCTTTAACATACTGTATTTTTTCTGTAGATCAAGGAAGGAGTGGGACATGCATTGCTGACTAAAGAGATGATCCAGAAGACTTTTCCAGACATCAACCAGCTTGTGGGAAGCTCTTTGTACATTTCAGTCAGTGTTTTAACAGAAACTGGTAAGAGTCAGTCATCTGAGTTTGTGAGCGTATACACTCACCTGCCACTTTATTAGGTACACCTGTTCAATCGCTTGTTAAGACAAATAGCTAACAGCCAATTGGCTGCAACTCACTGCATTTAGGCATGTAGAGGTGGTCAAGACAACTTGCTGAAGTACAGACCGAGCATCAGAATGGAGAAGAAAGGGGATTTAAGGGACTTTGAACGTGGCGTGGTTGTTGGTACCAGACGGGCTGGTCTGAGTATTTCAGAAACTGCTGATCTACTGGGATTTTCACGCACAGCCATCTCTAGGATTTACAGAGAACGGCCCGGAAAAGAGAAAATATCCAGTGAGCGGTCAGTTGTGTGGACGAAATGAGATGATAGAAAGGCAACAGGAACTCAAATAACCAACCAAGATCTCTGAGGAACGTTTCCAACACCTTGTTGAAAGTGTGCCACAAAGAATTAAGGCAGTTCTGAAGGCAAAAGGGGGTCCAACCTTTTACTAACAAGGTGTACCTAATAAAGTGGCTGGTGAGTGTATATTCACTGTAATTCACTCATTATGTTCTGTTAAGTAGCTCGTATCACATTTCCGTCCCACTTTAGATTTAGTGTCTCTAATAACAGTGTAGTTACATGTGAACAATATTTGCAATGACAATGTAACTACTAATGATTTAGTCACTGTTACAGATGGATTACAGCAGTTGACCTTATGTAATTACATGTGTATCAGCTTCATTTTTGTCTCATGTAATTACGTAAGTGTACCTAAATAGTCGTAACAGCCCATTCTCTCTCTTGTAATTACACAAGGGTAATAACATGAATGTAATTATATTTGTAATCAGACTGGAACAGCAGTTTTTTTTTTCCAGCAGTAAAAGTGTGAAATAACTTACATGCCAGCTGTCCTAACATTTAGCCAGCATTTATGTTGCTAGTGCTGTGACACTGTAACCAGTTTCAGCTTTAAACCAGTCTGTAATGAGACAGAACAGCAGATGTCCCCTCATCTAAAAACCTACCTTTTATGATATTAATTAATTTGCTGCATTTTCCCCAAAGTAATGTCTATATTACCCCTCCTTTATTACACAGAACCTACCTAACAACTACCTAGAAACTGGCCACTTATTTTAAAGTGTAACTTTAATGCTACACTACAAGAAAGCTCCTATGTAGAAGATACATTGAAGTAATTACATGACGCAAAACTGAAGCTAATAATTCTATAATGCACCTGTAACATTGACTAAATCATCAGTACTTACAATGTTGTTGCATATGTTATTCATGTGTAACTACACAGTTACTAGAGACACTGTAAAGTTTCACTGATACTGGAAATGTTAGCTTTTTTAACAAATGAGCTCATTACTGTAATAGCGTTTATGTTCAAATATGAATGTTTGTGTTTCAGGTAGTGAAATAGTGGAAGCTCAGAGGCGGGGCATTCCAATTGTGACATCACCGTATACCATCCACTTCAAAAGAACACCTAAATTCTTCAAACCTGGAATGCCTTTTGATGTCACGGTATGAAACATACCGACTGTCCATTTCATTAGAGTTCCATACCTTCCACTACTTTATTAGAAACAACTACCTTTGCTTTCACCTATAGGTCTACTGCATAGATGTGTAATTACAGAATCTACCAGATTCATATCCTTTTACTTTTAATAAAATTGCAATTAGACAAACTGTGGCCATAGTCTTTCAAACAGTCCCTATTAAACCAAAAGCAACAGGCAATCATCTGATGAGCCAGTTGTTCAGCAACTAGTTCACATGTGCTGAAATTGAGAAACATGTTCACAAATCAGTCGTGTTTTACTGGGGACTGACCCCTGCATATGCTGGCTTATGATCTTCAGAAAAATCTCCTTCATCTGCAACACACATTTGATCAGGATTTGTTTTTTGGGTAGGTGTATGTGACAAACCCAGATGGAACACCTGCTGATAGACTGGATGTTATTGTCAACCCTGGAGGTGGGATGGGTCGAACCAAGGCCAACGGCATGGCAAAGGTCACAGTCAACACCCAGGCAGGAGCCAAGAGTCTACAAATTACTGTGAGTCTTGAATTATTTGGGGTTGGCAAAAACTAACTACTTATCAATTTGTATTTTAATGTCCTCACCAAAAAAGTAGGAGCCCTCAGTAAGAACGTTTGATCATACGTGCAAACTACAGACAGCAACTAGTCAATTGGCCTCATTCACCAATATCTTCTGAAGTTTGTTCTTAAATGTGTTAGTGAGAAAAGTCAAATAAAAAGTTTCTCAGATTTGTGATGTGTGATATTTCCATTTTGCTGTTATTTGTACAGTTGTAGCGCAGTTATGTTGAAATATATGGAAATTCTATATCTTTCACCTAGGAATGGGCATTTCAGTCAAACTTGATAATTGAATTTGTAAGCCGGTTTTTGCCAATTATTTCCAAAATACTCTTCTTCTTGCCCTTAAAAAATCTTGTAGGATTGTAGGCTACTGCATTCCAGGTGCACCAGGCAAACATGATACAGTTTCCATAAAAACCTGCCACTCTAAATCTATTACAGCGTCTTGAAACTTACACAGAGAAAGACAGTGTGTCCAACCCTCTCAGCAGAAGGCCAGTATTTCCACGTTTTCATTCCAAACAAGCAGGAGTGCACCTTACTCTACTCAGTAAATCTGTTAGTCCCAATCAATTCAATCAATTATGTGTTACTAAGCTGTTGTAACCTCAGCATTACTAGCCTAATCACCTTGTACCTTTTAACTGGGACCTTTAAGATGGAAAAGAGGTGATTTGTGAGGAATTAGCTGGTAAGTGTGATATGTTCATTAAATTATTTTTATTCCAGAAATACATCTGATTAGAGTATAAAACGAGCTTGAAATTTTAAGCAGTGGTTTCATGTCTGCACTTGTGTGTTAGCCTATAGATCAGGGTTAGGAAACTCTGGTCCCTGAGAGCTGGACTCCTATCTTTCTGCTGAAGTATACATGATTCAACTCATCAGTTAATTGGCAGGTTTACCGGGTAGAGAATAAAAATCACCTACCAGTTACTTCTGTTTACGTCTGACTGCTGCAGTAACCATCCTTCTTTGGGCCAAAACATAAGATGCAGACTTCTCTGGTGGTGTACAGAGTTCAGGCAGCTCACGGCATGAAATGGCTTATGAAAAATGCTGATATTTAATCAATGTTTTTAAACTTTCATGACTATTCAAAAATTCTGATTTATCCCCACTTTAAACGGTGATGTTTGTGGTGTCTCACAGGCAAAAACCAATGACCCAGCCATTTTAGACAAGAGACAGGATGAAAAGCAAATGACTGCTGAAGCCTACGCTACTAAAGGAGGCTCCAGCAATTACCTTCACATTGGCATTGACGCTGAAGAACTGAAAGTTGGTGATAATATGAAAATTAATCTGAACTTCGACAAGAGTCCTGGAGTCCAAAATCAAGATTTCACTTACCTGGTTGGTACTCTTCCAGAACTCTTCCAGAACACAAACATAAAATGATTAGGAAATTAGATTTTAGAGGATATTTTTAGGGTAAAAATAATCATTTGTGTTAAATAGCTACACTTTTTATAAATTAAGTGTCCAATTAGAATCATCTACAGTTCCATTCACAATTCCAGACACATCTTAAAAACTTCCAATTTGTTTTAAATGAATTAAAGATCTTTTGTGCTTCTTCTTCTCTCAGATCCTCAGTAAAGGACAGATTGTCCAAGCAAACAGGTTTAAGAGACAAGGACAGTCTCTAGTCACTCTGTCTCTTCCAGTCACCAAAGACATGCTTCCTTCCTTCCGTGTGGTGGCGTATTACCATGTGGGATCTTCTGAGGTCGTGGCTGATTCGGTCTGGGTTGACGTAAAGGACACATGTATGGGAATGGTAGGGCACCTGCTGCATTCTCACACAAAACTCAGACTGATCGGTTACCATGTTGTATTAATAGGATAAGACATGATGATAAGCTTTAAGAAATAATACACATCTGCTTGATGTTTTTAATCAATAAAATAATAAATATATCCCATGGAGCTTGGCTGACTGAGCAGGGGTTTATCAGGTAGTGGACTTGCGGTTCTTGCCTACCCAAATGAAGCACTACGCTTCTCCTGGATGGCTCGCCAATTGTTCAGTTTTTAGTGTAGTTTAGTGATGTTTCAAGGTTTGTTTAAAAGAAAGAATATTTGGAGAAATCTTGAGTGCAAATAGCAGAACAGTGATTTACATCACATCTCCGGACATGACAGGCCCTGATCTCACAATGTTAACTAGTACAAAAAAAAGAGAGCTCGCTACTCCAGTTTCAGCATCCTTACACTGGCTTCCAATGCTTTACAGAATCCATTATAAAATGGCATTGATGGTTTTTAAAGCCCTGATTGGTCAGGCACTTGCATATGTTGTGGAAATGCTTTGTATGCATGCGCCCTCAACATCTTTATGGTCTGCATCTCAATCACTTTAAACTGTTCCACGGTCTCGTCTTGAACAGAAACAGAAAGGGGATCATACTTTTCCTTTTGCGACACCAAGACTTTGGATTGGTCTCACAAGTGACATTAGAGATGCCCCATTACCTGGTTACCTGGTAGAGAATAAAAATCACCTACCAGTTACTTCTGTTTACGTCTGATTGCTGCAGTAACCATCCTTCTTTGGGCCAAAACATAAGATGCAGCTTAAAGCATCTGTGGCTTAAAACCAAGCTTAAAACAGATTTGCATCGATTATCATTCAGCAGCTGTTAAACTGCGGAACTGTGGATTGAGGACAGTACATTGTTGTGTAAATGTACAGTGGTGATGACTGGAAGGTGGATTCCTTTTTGCGTCCTATTGCAGAGCAGTTTTTATTTATAAAGAACATTTAAAAGCAATCTACTTACTGATAAAGAAATGAAGACTTGAGGCAATGGTGGATAGAAGTGGGTGGTAGGCAGTGATTGTGAGGATGACTTTTGACTAGTCTTAATACAGCACTCAAAGAAAACAATTTTCATTATCTTAAAAATGTGAAATTAATTAATGTTTCATCCCCGGTCCCAGTTTGATAACCATGGCCCACCCCTGAGTAGGCTATTGCATTATCAGATCTGTGCAAGTAATGGCAACAGTTCTTACAGAGTTGTAAAAATGTTACTATTACAAGTACACTTTCCTGTTATAATACACAAAATTGACCTTCGCATAGAGAGTGACTGTACAGAATGTTAGAATATGACTACTCTCCAGTATCTTCTTTATAGCTTTCAAAATTTTCTTAATGATGTGCTTATGATTGCAGGAGTATATATCATGCCTGTGAGTAACTTACCCGACTGAAATAGAATCTTTCCCTAGAGCATTTCATATCGGGACTCAATCTAAATGTCTTCACAGTATTACTATAGTAGTCTTCCATGTATTCCTCAGAAACCTGAACATTGGAATCTTTCACCTTTCACAAAAGACCTCAGTATATCAACCTGTTTCTATTTCTTCTTGTAAATCTAGCTGAAACTGGAGGTAAAAGAACCCAAGGGATCATATGAGCCTGGCGAGCGGTTTGCGCTCACAATTACTGGAGATCCTGGTGCCAAGTTTGGCCTTGTAGCTGTGGACAAGGGCGTCTTTGTCCTCAACAAAAACAGACTCACACAGGACAAAGTAAGTGGTTACCAGCAGAACTGATAATTATCATTGATAATTGGTAGTTTAGTGGCATGTAATCCAGGTAATCCAGGAATCTAAGCAGTTGTTTACTTTTTCCAACAATAGATCTGGGACATCATTGAGAAGCATGACACTGGCTGTACAGCTGGCAGTGGTAAAGACACTATGGGGGTTTTCTATGATGCTGGTCTGCTGTTTGAGTCTGACAAAGCAGGAGGCACCGACTCTAGAACAAGTACAGTAGATATTTTGCTTTTTCTAACCAGTAAGGTGATAAAGGTGCAATGTAGAATGTAAAACACAATTGAATTATTACAATGATTGAATTCATACTAAAACACCATTGAAAATAATGACTTTTTTTCTTTCTAGCACCCATCTGTCCCACTTCACCAAAGAGAAAACGGAGAGCTGAGACTGTTCTACAGATCAGCCAAACACTGAGTAAGAATCTGGACATGAATCTACAATCTAAATATTGTCAGGTTTCATGAAATACAACTGTGTTGTAGATCCTCTACAGACATCTATAGATCTTGATGACACTTGTAGCCACAGGTTTGTTCTGGCCATCCCAGCACTGACCTCTTTCCTGTTTTTGATCTAGCGGGAAAATACAGTGGCCAACAAAAGACATGTTGTGCAGATGGACTGAGGAAGAATAGGCTGGGCTACACATGCGAGCGGAGAGCTACATTCATCGTCGAAGGTGCAGAGTGTGTCCAAGCCTTCCTAACCTGCTGCAAGGAGATGCAATCACGCAAGCGGGAGGAGGGAGAAGAGGAAATGCACCTGGCTCGAAGTAAGAACCAACTTTGCTCTGATTTGTGGGAGGTCTTCAAAGAAGTTTAACATTTATTTTACTTCATGTTAATTTCACAGCAGGGTTTACCAAAGAGCATCAATTTGTTCATCAATCGGGCAATCATTGAATGAGGCTGAAAAAGTCATTTCTATTACCCTTTCTTGTGTTTGTTCATGCTTACATAGGTGAGGAAGATGATGATTTTTATGTAAGCTCAGATGAAATTACCTCACGTACACAGTTCCCAGAGAGTTGGCTCTGGGAGGACAAGGTGCTGCCAGCCTGCAGAGCAGGTCCATGGTAAGTACAAGACAAAAGGAAATGCAGATATCCCCAACCAATTAGGGCTCACCAAGCTTAAACATCACTCACCAAAAGTGGGTCAGATTGGCTTTGAAATTTGCAGTCAAATAAGGGCGATCAAGCCGTTTTCCCAGGCCCATTTCCGAGGCCATCTCAGCCAAGTTCTCTTACCCTTTGGGAACCAGCAGTATCACCCAAAAACCTCTATATTCCTACAAGCGTGTTAGGGGTTTCATTCTATCCAAATAACCATTAATGACACTAACTGGTGCTTTTCTCTTTTCCTTCCAGTGCTACAACAACCTTGAGCCTGGAGAATAACTTTTTGAAAGACTCCATCACTACCTGGCAGATCCTAGCCATCAGTCTCTCTAAGACCCATGGTCAGTAACCAGCAGCGTACTGTTCTTACACTGTTCTTCTTAAAAATCTCACTCTTGAACAAGTTAAACAGCATAAACTGTGACAATATATTAACTCAGTTTTACAACTTCTTGAAGCAGGGGTGCCCATATTTATTCACAAAGGGCTGGTGTGGCTGCAGGGTTTCATTCCAGTAGAGCAGGAGACCACCTGATCACCAGTTTGAAGACTGAAAACAACATTAAATAAGGGGAATCAGGTGTGCTCCAGCTTGGTTTGAGGGAAAACCTGCACCCACACTGGCCCTTAGTGGATAAGACTGGACACCCCTGACTTAAAGGGTTAGTGTGCAGTGACACTAACATGCATGAAACACTGCATGAATGGCATCTGTAGTGGCTGTTGATTATAGAATATGACAACTCTCCCCCAATCTTTTTCTCTCTCCAGGTATCTGTGTGGCTGATCCTTATGAAATGGTTGTTAAAAAGGATTTCTTTTTGGACCTGAAGTTGCCCTACTCAGCAGTGCGCAATGAGCAATTAGAAATCAAGGCAGTCCTGCACAACTTCTCTAGTAAGAAACATAAGGTACATTTCTCAAGTTTTTCTCATTGCATTGATTTAAGTTTCCATTATGAGGTAATATAGGTTTTCTGGTGATGTTGAGGACGTGATTCACTGCCCCCACTAGGTGCGTGTGGAATTCATAGAGACGGAACATGTTTGCAGTTCGGCCAGCAAGAAGGGCAGGTATCGTACCATGGTTAATGTCGACGCACAGTCCTCCAGATCCATCTCATACATTATTATTCCCATGGAGCTGGGCAACCACTGGATTGAGGTGAAGGCTGCAGCATTTGACTCAACACTCACTGATGGAGTAAGGAAGGCCCTGAAGGTGGTGGTAAGTGTCAGCTGAAGGGCGTCCGCACTCTTCTAAGAGAATTTTAGAGAATGTCGTTCAGCATGAGCCATGAACAGCAGGCTGAACTGATGTTATTGGCTGGGTGTAGCTGAGTCTGTAGTACGTGATTAGTCTCACATCATTAATATCCACCAATGTAAAAATGACAGATAACCTAAGCTGTAGTTAAAGTCAAGTTTGATGCTTGGGCTTAAGCTGTTTCTATCTAAAACGACAATGAAATAAAAAATCTGAAATTGTTGGACAGATCCATTACATTGTCTTTCTCTTTCTCAGTCTGAGGGTGTTTTAACTTCAGTTGAGGAGAAGAATGTGGAGCTCAACCCCTCTAAAGCTCATGGTTGGTATTTTGGTCATTTTCACTACACTGACCTCTACATATCATCTCTAATTCATGCTACATCAACATTATTGTCTCTCTGTCTGTCTGTTAAAAGGTGGCGTGCAAGTCGTGCACGTGAAGAGTGACATACCAGATGGACAGATTCCCAACACTCCTGCACATACATACATCACTGTGTCTGGTAAGAGATATGTAGCCATTTCGTTTTGCTGATGATCCATTCTAGGTATACATTGTTAAAGAGATACATTATAACTGCATCTAAAAAAATTATTTCTTCATTCACATCTACCCATCACTCAGTTCTGTGTTGGGATACCTCCAAAATGGGTGGATGGATAGATAGATATAATTATATAGCTAAAGAGTTAGATGCAGGGTAAGTCCATCCATGGAGCGTACCACAGCCACACTGTAGATGTGGCTAACACTGGCTACGTTTACATGCACAGATTGCCAGTCCGATGGAACCCATCCCTATTACAGATTGAGACGTTTAGAAAAGCTCTGCTCAACAATCTGACGGAAATCTGTTTACATGCTCACTACAAGTAATTAAATCCAAAATTTCACGTAGTGTAGACGTTGCCGTGACAACCAGCACCGCGTGAGCCCAGTTAGAACGAGACCAGCAGCAGTGAGCAGTGCTTGTGTTTTCGATTGCTTTAAATTCATGGCAGACTTAGGAAAATGTACTTCGCACGTGCTTATTAAAGACGAGCGAGAGGAAGGCGTGATGATCTGAGACACGTTATCTGCACGTCCGTGCCACCGCCATCTTTTAAAGATCAAAGCATAAACTCAAAAAGAGCAAGAATGGCTGCAGGTGTTTATTCCAGTCAGGCCATACACTTGATTTCGCTTGTTTAATCAGTTGGTCTCAGTCTTCAAGCAATGGATTAGTTGTATTAGATGTGCTCCTGCTTGGTTAAAACCAGCCCTTTGCTAAGAAGATTGGTGATGTGAGGAATATGGATTGAACACTTCAAAGTCCAAAGTAGAAGAACCACAGAGAGTGGTGAAACACAAGTCTACGATGTGGGATGTTGATCCAGACAGATAAAAAAAAAATGACATATATGCAAATGTAGCAATGTTATCGAAAGGAAAAAGGAGGTAGTAGAACTCTAAATATTAAGCATTGAAAAAGAAACTGAACATGGAAGGCTATAAACAAGGTTGTCCCATTGGCTACATGAGCAAGATCCATGATTTAGCTGATTTAGCTGGTGGATTGGCTTCAACAGACTCCAGGAAAGACAACATTGATTTCTGTCCATAAAACTACAGAATATTTATCAGGTTCTTACATTTGCGCTCTCATTTGCTGTCCATCAGGTCAGGAGGTGAGTCAGACAATCGAGCAGGCCATCAGTGGTGACTTCATGGGGCGTCTGATTGTGCAACCTGGTGGCTGTGGAGAGCAGACCATGATCTACATGACCCTGCCCCTCATTGCCACGCACTACCTGGACACCACCAAGCAGTGGGAGAAAGTTGGAATGGATCGTCGTGCCGAAGCTGTCAAACACATCCAGACAGGTGAGAAAACTCTTCCCTAGCACTTCGCTGACTGCAAGGCATACTTTACATTCATTTTCTTGGGAGTTTTCCAAAATTAGGCACCAGATTAAGACAAAAATGACTAGAAACAGCAGATGTTATGCCGGCACATAGCGTACTTTTTGCTTCATGTTAGCTTAAAGGGCATCAGAGACTATGAATATGCTAAATAGGTGATGGCATTTTAATGATGTCTGGCAGTGTTTGCACAACATCTGTGTATAAATGATGGCCAGGCCTTAGACGTAGGTGTGGGTGATATGGCAAAAATACAGTATCATGGTACTGGATAACATTTCATGAGTGTTTAATTCCTAAAATAAAAAAGTGACGACCAGACCATGTTCCGCATGTACTGCGTAACATTTGCTTTTAATGTGCTTAAAATGATTTGGGCACTAAAGACACCACTCTGCTGACGGGCCAATCTAGGACTGCACTCTCTAATTATACAACCATGCTGTGGAAACTCATGCAGAATGTGGCTTGGCATAGTTATGTTGAAATAAGCATGGACATCCTTGAAAAAGACGTCATCTAAAAGGCAAGTCTTGCTCTGAAATGTGTATATATCTGTCTGCATTAATGGTGCCTTCACAGATGTACAGGTTAACTACTAATATCCCCCCATACCATAACAGACCCTCGCTTTTCAACTTTCAGTGCTGGTGACAATCTGGATAGACCTGTTCTTCTTTGGCCTTCAGTAGACGATGCCTGTTCTTTCCAAAGTCAACCTCTAATTTGTCTCGTTAGACCACAATGCATTTTTGCATTGTGCATTAGTCCACTGCAGATGAGCTCAGAGCCCAGAAAAGTTGGCTGTATTTCTGGATGTTGTTGACCTATGGCTTCTGCTGTGCCTAGGTCATGGGCATCCAGTTGTTTTTGACCTTTATGCACAGAGATTTCTTTAAATTCCCTTAATGGATTGATAATATCATGTGCTGTTCAATTTAAAATACCTAACATCTTTGCTTTGTGTCTCAATCCATCCTTGCTCATAAAATACTAGACATTTCCTGTGTGCTCCTTTTATACCCAAGCATGACTGCATGACCTGGAAGGTGTTGCAGGGATTAAATTACACTTAGAAATAAGTTAATAAGACAACTTTAAACGTATGTACTGTTTTCATTTAAAAACAGGTCAATTGTGGATTTAGAAGTCAATGCTTTTGCATTTCACATGTTGCAACATTTTTGGAGGTTTGAAAATTTATAATTGTCCACCAAAGCTCTAGAGAATCTGAAGCTGATTAACAGCAACTGTAATTATTTCATGCCACCGAGACTTGATGCCTCTCTCTCTGCTCTTAGGTTATGAACGAGAGCTGACTTACCGTAAAGATGATGGATCCTATGCTGCATGGCTACACAGACCGAGCAGCACATGGTAAAAACATACATGCATGAGAACCACTCCCCCTCTGCTCGCTGAATAATTATCCATGCTCTTCACTAATTCATGGTCTGTGTTTCCTGTTTGTTCATCTTGGTGGTGAAGGCTGACGGCGTACGTGGCCAAAGTCTTTGCAATGGCCAGTAGCCTCATTCCCATTCAGGAGCATGTTCTCTGCAGCGCTATTAAGTGGCTGGTTCTGAATGGACAGATGCCGGATGGCATGTTCAAAGAAAGCGCACCTGTAGTTCATGGGGAGATGGTCGTAAGTTAAAATTGGCTTTTGCTTTTGGCTCAACGCATCTTCTTGAATGGATCTCTTGAAGCTCAAAACTCAGTTCACTCAACTCCAGTGTTTCAGTGCAGGCTTTTCTCTGTTATTCCAGGGAGATGTGCGAGGAAAGGATGCAGACGCATCTCTGACAGCATTCGTCCTGATTGCCATGCAAGAAGGAAGTGAACTTTGTACCAAGGCGGTCCCTGTAAGTCAAACCTGATGCATGAAAACAGATCAGCTCATGCTATACGCAAAAAGCATGTATTTGTGAGAGGTGTTATATACTCCTGGGCAAAGAAATGGGAAAACATCATGCATTTTACTGATAGATTTGGCTTGGTCAGAGCCCAGATTTAGACCCTGTAGAGAACATTTGGTCTGTTTGAAACAGTCAAATGCTGAATGGAAAAATGTTTTGTTTAAAAATTTACACACAGACCTTGAACATTTAAAGAATCAAAAAGACTTTCTAGAATATAGAGGTTTCTACATTTAGACATAAATTTGACCCAACCCCCAAAGTCATAACAGTAGATAAAGACAACCAAATGAAACAAGTCATTAATATTAGTCATGGTCACTTATTTATTGAGGAAAATGATCCAGTATTACAGATCTGTGAGTGTGTGAACCTTCCAGACTAGCAGATGATTTGAAGGTGAAATTAGAGTCAGGTTTTTTCAAGCAATAGGATGGGACCTGGGCGTGAGTGATCACCCTGTTTTATTTAAAGAACAGGGATCCAGCACAGTTTAGTTCTTACAAAACATGGCAAGGTTGCAAAGAGAAAGCTGCAGCTCTCCATATTTAAAAAAAAAAAAAAAAAAAAAAAAAAAAAAACACACACACAACACACCACCCATTGCTGCCCACCTGCAGTTTGCTAAAGACCACATGGACAAGAACAATGTTGCACTTATATATTACATTGTATTGCATTGTGTATTGTAGTTTATTGTACTGCATGGCAGAGTTCTGTATTCAACTCTGTTCCTTTTTTTCTCAGTATCTACAGTGACTTTTTGTTTCTAGCAGCATCTGAGCTCAGGACCGTCTTTCTCTCTAACCTATTGGTATCTAGCAAAGATACTTTCTCTAGACTAACAAAGCACTTCTTGTAAGTCTCTCTGGATAAGAGTGTCTGCTAAATGCTGTAAACGTAAACAATGTTTTGCGGCCCACTGAGATCAAAATAGATCTTTTTGGTTTAAGTTGGAGTGCAGTGTTTTACCCATCTATGAAACTGTGGTGGTAGTATCATAATTTGGGTCTGGTTTGCTGGATCTGGGCCTGGATGGCTTGCCATCATTAATGAAGTAATTAACTCAGACCAGCAAATTCTAAAGAAATTTGTCAGGACATCTGCCTGGGAGCTGAAAGTCAAGAGAACGCGAGTCCTACAGCAAAACAGTGACCCTAAGCACACAAGTCGTTCTACCAAAGAGCATTAAAAGAACAAAGTTCATGTTTTGGAAATGGCCGAGTCAAAGTCCTGACCTTAATCCAATAGAAATGTTGTGGAAGGACCTGAAGCAGCAGTTCACAGGAGGAAACCCACCAACATGGAGTTGAAGATGTTTTGCGCAGAGGGGCTAAAACTCCATCAAAAACCAGGGTCAGAGTCAAAAACAGTGCAGAGGTCAAAACACTGGAAAATTCCAGAACCAGCAAAAGCACCAAAGGGAGATCCAGAAGCAGAGCCAACGAGTCAAGGCAAGCCAAAAACATCAGCAGGGAGAAGACAAGGCTTGGTATGCAGGTACACTGGCAATACTTCACACTGAGTCAGTGCACTGGAGGTCCTGAAATAGTCAGGTGAAATGAGCTGCAGGTGAGGGGTCAGGGTGCAACGAGGGAGAATGTCAGTATTTGATGCTGACCTCTGGTGGCGCGGACGGGTATCACACCTGACAACTGGTGGTTATTGCTGCACAAGTGGGTCACAGCAGATACTGAAAGCAATAGTTCACATGCTTTTACCATCACATATATGAAGTATTGCATAATTCTCCTCAAAAATAAATGCCTCACATTTTTGTCTCTCTTTCTTTTTTCTTATTCACTTAGAGTCTTCCAGAGAGCACGAAGAAGGCCATTGATTATCTAGAACGTAGACTTCCCACTTTGACCAATCCTTATGCTGTTGCTATGACGTCCTATGCCATGGCCAACGCTGGCACATTCGACAAAGAGTTCCTGATGAAGTATTCCTCTGGAGGTCAGTGACGCTCACATTCAAACGAATGAAATCTTTTTGGCAGGTGAAAATGAAGGGCTCAAGAATTTATTATTTTTTCTCATGCACAGACGGTGCCTATTGGCAAGTCGCTGGAGCACATCACTTCTCCCTGGAAGCCACAGCCTATGCCCTGCTGGCCCTGGTAAAGGCGAAGCAGTTAGACGAAGCAGGGAAAGCCGTGCACTGGCTCAACAGGCAGACCAGTCCTTATGGAAGTGGCGGCACCACACAGGTAGGCCTTATTCATGCAAGACACACCCTGATACCACATGTAGGGGCTAATCTTAAATTGAAATTGAAACCACTTTCAGAGGAATTCAGTTTAGGGATGCACCTGTAATGAGTGAGTCATTCACAATGAGACCCAATTCCAGATGAATTTAATAGAAAGGCGATGAACAATTCAAGAATCAAGCACCAGCATGAATCTTCTCAAAGAATGCGATGCAACGAATGCCAAAAATCACAATCCAAAGTCAAACAACGTCAAAAAAAGATTAAAAAAAATTCCAAAAACCCAAAATAAACATGAAACTGCTGCTCAGATTTGAGAGAAGTTGCAAGCAAGACTTCGAAGCTAAGCACAGTCCTTACTAATCAGCAGCGGATTCCATTGATTTACATTAAAAGTAAAGTATCCTTTTTCCTTCTCATGTAAAGAGAAAATAGATTTTGTTCCAACAGCAGAGATATTAAAAATAAAACATTAGAAATTTTAAAAAAGAAAACAGACAAGAACGTACACTAAAATTCCTTTAGTTTCAAAACTGATTCAATTCTATTTAACTACAGAGGTTGAAGAACTGACATTTAATCTCACCTCTGCATATTATTTGTCGCCCAGGCAACTATCATGGTCTTCCAATCTGTGGCTGAGTACTACAAGCAAGTGAAGAAGCTTCAGGATGCAGACTTGGATGTGGAGCTGGCTGTGAGTGGACGAACCAGTAAAAGCAGATGGATTTTCAAAAGGGACTCGTCACACCTCACCCGTTCAGACAAGGTTAAACATGCTCCTTAATTTGACCTGATTATTTAGTTATTATTATTTGTT
Organism: Pygocentrus nattereri; assembly: GCF_015220715.1. Lineage (NCBI taxonomy): Eukaryota > Metazoa > Chordata > Actinopteri > Characiformes > Serrasalmidae > Pygocentrus > Pygocentrus nattereri. Next base: position 33,671,261 of record NC_051222.1, on the reverse strand, counting down.
CATTTTGATGTGTTTTTGATTGTTTTTATTTTTCGATTCAATGTGATTTGTGACCAATGCTGAAAATCTGTGTGAATGTTAATAAAAGTTTAAGCCTTTTCAGAAGGAGAAGAATATTTCTGCATGCGCCAGATTTTATTCGAAAAGATTTTTGTGTCTTAATCGTGAAAAAATTAAGACTGAATTAAATACTTTTGTGTCTGTGCACCTACAGGTTCAGCTCAAGCAGGAATTCAATATTACTGCTAAGGGAAGTGGTGTGGGATCTCTCAAAGTAAGTATTCACACATGCTACACTATGTGGTCAAAAGTATGTGGACATGTGTTTTTGCCACAATGATTGCTAACAAGTAGACCAAATTATGCATATGGCCATGCAATCGTCATAACCTCTGGCAGAAGAATGGGTTCGTACTGATGAGCTCAGTGACCTTAAACATGGCACTGTCATAGGATGCCACATCTGCCACAAGTCAGTTTGTGAAATGTATGCCCTGCTAGATCTGCCCTAGACAAGTGTAAGTACTATTATTATGAATCAGAAGCATCTCAGTCCAACAATAGCTCAGACACAAAGCAGTGGATCATGCAGACCCACAGAGTGGGACCACAAAGCACTGAAGCACATACTTCATAATAAAGCTATGACTTTATTGACTTCATAACGTAATAAAGCTGCATGAGGCTGTACATTACTGTGATTTTATCACATGAAGAGTGTTCTTAAACTTAAACTCCCTTCTGTGTAATGATCACACTAGCGTACAGCTTTAAGTGGATTATCACTTTTATGAAATGGTGGCCAACATGAAATATGATATACAAAATTATTTCAGAAAATAATTTATTATTAAAAATAATTTACAGAAAGACGTATCCTGCCAGGAAATGTAGTTCCCTTAGAGTATGGTGTTGTTGCCAAGTGACCATGGACCACTAAATGAGGAGAATGTTCGGTTACCCATTACTGTACACCGCTGTCATTTCATTTTTTATTTTTTTTTCATATAACAATGAGTGTATGATAACAGCACTGTTTAATACTAAAACTTTTACCTTTTAAGTACTTTTTGGTCCCCAAATGATCACCACGAATCTTATTTAGCAGCAATCCAGTGGCACCCCTCTCCTCACGCTGGGGCTGAACCTCAAATGGCTCCCTGCTCCCTACATAGTGCACTACTTAGGAGTTTAAATACTGGATCCTGCAGCCCAGCAGTGAATTATGGAGCTAAGAAATAGTCATCTGGGTCTCAGACACATCCACACTCGATAAATGATGCACTGTTTTGCTGTAGAGCCTAGAATTTCTAAACTTTCATAGCTAGAACACTGTTTAGGGAGTACAGAGCTGTTTTGGATTCAGCCTGGGTTTGACTACTTCTGACTGAAACACGAACATTTGAAGTATGTAAGACATACAAGTGACATATTTTAGACTTTTATACTGCCACTTTACAGTAAATCAAGCCATAACTTTAATTCAAGCCTGTGATATTAAGGATGGAGCTGTTTATGCTGTTGGCTCCTTTACCCTGTTAGCCAGACCAGCCTGGTTCTAGTTAAGAACATAAGTTGCCAGCCCCTCAGTTTAAAAAAAAAAAAGTTCTTACTCTTGGTGGTCCTTGGGCATTGGAGTTAAAAATTATTCCACTAACAACACAAAGGTTTTTCATGCCCTGGTGCAGTAATACACAGTTCAGTTGTAAGGAATTCACAGGTGTGCGTATATTTTGGATGTTACAATGGCTTTGAACACAACTCAACCAATCAGATTTTAGGACCAGAACTCTCCTTTTTATAATAGTCATCATTTGCCACAGTCCATTGCCTTATCCATATTAAAACCCAAGGATTGTCCAGCTCATCTGAGTGATATCCGTGTGGTGGTTGAACGTCCAAATACTTTTGTATGTGTGTGTGTGTGTGTGTGTGTGTGTGTGTGTGTGTGTATGTATATATATATATATATATATATATATATATATATATATATATATATATATATAAATAAATAATATGTATACACACACACACAAAAGTATTTGGACACTTGACCATCATATATATATATATATATATATATATATATATATATATATATATATATATACTGTTTTCTTATTTGTTGTATATTGGTTAATTCATAATACATATCCTCCTTATAGGTAGTAACATACTACTATGCCAGACCCACTGAGAAGGAAAGTGACTGCAAAATGTTTGATCTTACTGTTAAGATGGAAAGACAACGTGATGGTAAGTCATCACGACCCAAATGTGTCTTTATGTGCAAATTTAATCCTAATTATGGCCCAGAACTAAGTGGTTTCCTTATATTTTACTAAAAAAATTGATTTAATCTCTTTTCAGTATCATATCAAGGGGCTAAAGAAAGTTACTTGGTCACCATTGACACCTTGTGAGTATACTGACAAATGTATAGCATGTGTACAAACTTCACTGCTCTTATACTGAAAAAAATCAGATATTTTAGATCATGTCGTCACTGAGGGTACGTTTTACCTTGATCACAATGCATGAATGAAATATTCTGCTTGTTTTTATCCATCTGCACAGCTATAAGAGTCAAACCAGAGATGCCACTATGTCTATTTTGGATATCGGCCTTTTGACAGGATTTGTGGTGGATGAACGTGACCTCACGGAAGTAAGCGAATATCTGGCAGATGGTATATCATTAACATTTTAAAACCTAGTTGCAACGTAAGAGTAAGCTTTTAATATTTAGAAACAATTTTTTTATTTAGAAACGAATAAAAATGTGATGGAATTGAACAGAATATGTACCGTTCTTTCACATGTTAGAGAAAGAAATGAGTTACTCATTGTTCATTGCTCATTTTTTCTTATGTCCACAACAGCTGACGACCGGGAGCGACAGATATGTTCAAAAGTTTGAGATGAATAAACAGCTTTCAGAGCGAGGCTCCCTCATCCTCTACCTAGATAAGGTACATATGGAGACCCACTCATCGCCAGTCACATTTTTTCCCCTTGCTTCAATCCACGATTGTTTTCTAATGTTGGTCGGAGCCCATGAATAACTAAAGAGTGTCTACAAGCACTGCATGTAACATTTTTACATATGTTCCTCTATTCTAGCATGCTCCCTCAATCTACATTGACAAAACACATTATCAGTGTGTAAAATGTGTTGCTGCTTCTCACCAGGTGTCTCGTGGGGTGGTAGACAGGATTGCTTTCAGAGTGCACAAGATCACCGAAGTGGCTATGCTTCAACCTGCTGGCATCACTGTGTACGAGTACTACTCTCCAGGTAAGTTAACCGTAGGTGCACACACTCATGCATTGTGATCGCAAGCCTATAAAGTCGCATGCTTTCTGCCGCTTCGTATGGACTGACGCTGATGTTCCACTAATGAAGGTGACCTTATGACATTTTATAATCAGTTTCATGACTCGTGGAAGACGATTTGTCACAGTTCTAGCTATGGTGATGTGCGAGTCTCCAGAATGCTGCCACCATTTAAGGTGGAACAGGAACATTCAAATAAAAAGCTGGTGAATAAAAAGCAAACTTCAGCCTTGTCCTTTTGTGAACCTAAATATAAGATATCCTCTATGTTTTGGAGCTTACTGCCAAGTAGTAGACCGGACATCATACGTTTAAGAGGTGTTCATTGTTTATTTAACAAATGCGTGTTTCACAGTGAAATATCGGTGTGTCTGCCAAAGCGCTCAACGTGCCTCTTACGAACCAAAGCTCATCAAAGTTGTCCGTCTGTTTCACGCCTCACCGCTTTACTGGCCAGTCACAGGCTTTGCCTCATAGCGTCTTCATCTGTGGAGTTCGCCCAGCTGCCACGTGCACAACGAAACCTCTGCGTGACATCATTGGTTGTTCGATTTCTCTGCAATTATGTCATATTGTTCGCTGGAGCCAGGTGAATGTCATTCGGCAATAAGTATACTGGGGCCTTTACAGGGCCAGCAAGTAAGCGTTATGGTTCAGAGACATTGATTCAATGAGTAGCTAACTTCATTATATAATCACAGAGAGGAAAACATGCTTGAATATCAAACACAAGACACAGTTACTCACCTGGCATTTGACTAACATTAGTTGCTATAACACCAAACAACAAACCATAGCAGGTAAAGGCTAATTACAGGCTAGGGCTTCTAACTTTTTACAGCACTAGGGGTCAACATCTTGCTCTTGATTTTTTTTGCACAGAATTTTTTCTTTACCACAGTGAACTACTACTACTGGCTAACTATGTAAAAAAGCCTACAGGAGCTACCACAGTCCACCTACTATTAGGAGATACAGTAGTGCCCCCTAATGCTGTGTTTACAGAGTCTTTCCAAGTCTTTTTACATGACTCACAGTTCATACCCCTAAAACATGGGGTAGGGGTCAAAATAAGAAATGAGATTGGGCCCAACTTTCAAGTGAGAGCGCCTAAGGAACCTGCGCCACCCCACAGTTATGCCACAACACGTACAGCAAATACATATTCACAGCAATGAATGTTTGTGCTTTCACAGAGGCCCGCTGTGTGAAGTTCTACCACCCAATGAAGAAAGATGGAGCTCTGAACAGACTGTGCAATGATCAGGAGGGTCTGTGCCAATGCGCTGAAGGTACGGGTGTTTACAGCTAAGCTGCCAACACTAAGCTACCAAAATTCAGAATTCAGTAACAAAGTTTGGGCCTCTTATTCTTTAGAAATCTGTTAAAGGGGACTGACCTATTTGTCATTTCATTTAATAGACAGCCACTTTAAGTCCAAACTTAAATTGAAAGTTTGTACTTTGACCTAACGTTTAAACACTTGATATCTTCCGACACAGAAAACTGCAGTGTACAAAAGAAAGATAAAATTCCAGAAAAAGATCGGGAGAAAAGGGCTTGCGAAGCTGGCATGGATTACGGTAAATGACACATACAGAGTTTCACCACACTCAACTTCACACAGCTGAAATCTCATATTTCTCCTGTTGAGATTGTTGTAAGCTTAATTTAAGTTTATTTACCCCATTTCTAGACATATCTTACTTGTTTTAAGTAATGTCACTATATTGGCAGATACATTTCCTTGTTTTAAGAACTGTGCTTGAAATCAGCTAAATTTTCTGCCGGTACACGGAGATCATTTTACTTACCAAAATTACTAAAAACAAGTGAAACATGTCTAGAAGTAAGCTAGATAATCGTACCAGTGCACAACCATCTCAAAATGCGAAATAGTAGATTTATTGACGAGATTGAAGATCCTATCCTTTGGCAAGACACCCGTTTTTTTTTTGCTGTGCACCGTCCACTGACATTTTACAAGCGATATGAGCAATCACTGAACTAATCAAGTGCTTATGTGTGCATTTTACAGTTTACAGAGTCAAAGTTCTGAAGACTGACCTGAGCCCATACACAGACTACTACACCATGAAGATTGAACAGGTTCTGAAAGAAGGTATGACTTCTGTTCATCTGTGCATTGTCAGTTGGCGTGACCATCACTAACAGTGTGTCTCATAAATATCCCACAGATAAACCACTGTGTCCCTTAAACCAGGAAAACTTAAGATATATTGGGAATGAAATGGCAGTAAAGAGCACAAATATGAAACACCTAATGAGTGTTTGTAGGCGGAGGGTGTTAGAAGTGTAACAGGGCATCGTAACTTTATGATATCACAATGCAAAGCTGTGAAAATGTGCATTGTGGAGATGTGACGTGCTTCATGGGGAACAGACATTATGTTAATTATGCCATCTAACGCATTTGCATTGGTTTTACCACATTGTTTGCTTTAGTGAGGAGTATATTGGTGATACAGTTTTCATACCCTGCTTCCAACATTTAGTCTTGTCGATACAGTATATAGCAGGCATACCCCCTGTTCTCTCCTGAGCATCTCTGATTTGACGGAAACCACTGTTAATGATCAACAAGTAGGCATCTGGGTGCACCCTACCAGAGTAAAGTAACCAGGGAGGGGGGAGGGCTCATGCTATGCAGACCCTCACTCTCAAATGACTCTGCTTTTTTCCTGAAATGGCTTTATATAGCACCAAAATAGTGTTCTGCTTTTGTTACAAGTTGGACATTAGAACTATACCAGAACTAGTTTTGATACTACATATCACCCTTTTTTAAAAGGTTCTACATAGAACCATATACAACACATTCTCCGTCAATCTGAAGAACCATTTCATCATGCAAAGAACCGTTTAATTATGCATTCTATATAGAACCATTGGGCGTCATTCACCAACCATTCTTAAGAAGAAATTTCTTCTTAAAACCCACTAACACAGTTTTCTCAAACACTCTGACATTCCCTAATGTTTTCTTATTTGGGATTTGTTCTTAAGTAAGAACAGAGTTTACACACACTCAAGAGCATAAAGGTGCGAACAGTTCTGTTGTCATGAATCAGACATAGACCTTTTCATAGGACCTTTCTTAAGAACCCAAACTTAGGAAGTTATTGGTAAATGAGGCCCAGTGCCTTTACAAAAGAACCCCCGAAGAACCGCTTTAGACTTAATACACTTAATAGTGTATAAATTCTAGGGATTTTGAGGGGTGTCTTTACTAATGTGTATGTTTTTCAGTGTGTAATATATATTTTTTTGTGTGTGTAGGCACTGATGCAGGTGTGGAAGGACAAGAGAGAAGCTTCATGGGTCACGCTAACTGCAGAGAATCTTTTAGCTTTGAGGAAGGCAAGATATACCTCATCATGGGCCGAAGTGTGGACCTACCAAGGATAGGCGGAAGGTATTTTTTTGAGCATTTGGTTTACACATGTGCTAGTGAATGTCTTCACCTTTGAAGTCTACAGCTATAAAATTAATTTAAAACTACCCCGTTGAAGCCTATGTTAAGAAAAGAGTAGCATGGATCCTTCCATACTAAATAATGTAGACCAGTTTGAAACCTGCTTTACTGAGACCTTTTTAAGTAAAGTCGTATAAAAAATTCCAAGCCATTAAATGCATATCTAATATCAAACAAGTTATATGAGAAGTTTCAGTCAGGTTTCAGGTTTTCGTTCTAACCAGAATACTGAAACAGCATTGGTTCATGTTATGAATGACATCAGGCTGAGCACCAATGCACACAATCCTTCTGTTCTTGTTTTATTAGATATTAGTGCAGCTTTTTATGCTGTTCACCACAAGATTTTAATCAAAAATCTTGAATGCTGGGTCGGCCGCCCAGGCACAGCTGTATGATGGTTTAAATCATATTTAAGTAATAGACAATTCATGGTTTCAATTGGAAACCATTCATCGGAATGACTTGGCATTTCTTGTGGAGTCCCTCAAGGTTCAATTTTAGGGCCTTTGTTTTTCTCGTTGTACATGCTATTTCTAGGCCATGTCATTTGGAAACACAATGTAAATTTTCATCGCTGTGCAGATGACACGCAGATATACATTTCCATTCCTTCTGATGATCAAGACTCTGTAGATAGACTAACCAGCTGTGTGCCATGTATTTTTCAGTGGAAGTCACAACATTTCTACAGGTCTTTATGGCTCCAAGACATGAAAATAACTGAAATACGGATTGTTGGTACAAAATGCTTTATGAGAAACTTGGTTCTTTAGCTTCTTATACCAAACCTGAAGTACGAAACCTGAGTGTGATCTTAGACTCTGAGCTCTGTTTTATCCTACATGGAAACACAGTCACTAATGTAGATTTCTACCATTTGAGAAATATCACTAAAGTTTAGTCTTTGCTATCTTAGAGCGACGCAGTGAAATGTATTCATGCATTAGTTACAGCAGAGTTGATCACTGTATTGATCTTCTTACTACACTTCCTAAGAAACCTATACATCCCTTACACCTCGTACAAAATGCATCAGCGCACATTCTAACAAAGACAAAACAGAGAGAATCAGAACACTCCCTCTTTAAAAGAACTGCAATGGCCTCCATGTATTGTTCAGGATGGATTTTAAAGTTTTTAGTTTTTAAGGCTCTAAAAGACCACAAAGTACTACTTACATCACAGAGTATCTATCTGTTTGTTCCAGCATGTGATCTTAGATCTGCAGATACTGACCTTCTACAAACACCTTCTGTTAAATACAGAAAACATGGAGAGGCCTTGTTCAGTTATTCTTCTAAACAGTGGCATGCAAATCCACCTTAGACACTTTTCAAAAATCTGTATAATTACAGCATTCAAATGTGAACAGAGCCATTAAGAGTGGTTTACCGAGTCAGAACTGTTCACAGTGGCGGTGATGGGAATTGAAAATATTATAGTAAGTGGATACAAATGCTCCGATCTGATGCCTGTGCCATTGTTTTATGATAGTTTTGAGAGGGATTTTTTTTTTTGCTATTACTTACATACACTATACCATTTCATACAAACACTTGATGACAAATGTAGATTCATTAGTCTTTTTGAAAAGGAAATTAAATCGCTATATTAGCGCTATAGATATTACAACCCTGGCTTCTATCACCACTACTGTAAAGAAATCATCAAAACACACTGAATGACTCTGTTTACATCTAAATCAATAGAGTTATGTAAACATTTTCAATGGATTTTTTTCTTACTGAAGTTACTGAATATAAAATTGTACTAGTCTATGAGTTTTGTATGCGTATAGCATTTTTACTGCATGTGATGTATGTGTGGGGGGTCTTCATTGTTGTCATATTTGTTACCAGGCTGCTGTACATCCTGGGCGAGCAGACATGGATTGAATACTGGCCCACAAGCCAAGAAGGTCAGACTGCAAAATACAAAGAACAATATGTGGGTATCACTGGACTGGCTCAGACTCTCCTTACTTTTGGATGCACTACATAAACACCACTTATACTGATGCCAATGCCATTTAATAAATAACTGTTTTCTTTAAGCTCAGTTTTGCTTTTACTCTCCCTGTGAGTCCAAACTCAATATAAACATTTATTCCAAAAAGGTTCTAAAACATTCTGTGGTGTCTCGCTTGCAGCAGATCATCAAATAAACTATAAACTATGTTTGTTTTTTGTGTGGGTTTCTTGTATTCTGTTAAGTCTCTATCATAATCTGTCGAATTAGCTGTACAGCAGAAGGCTGCAAAAAAATGGTATCTTGTTGGGTGAAACCATCATAAATATTCGATATATATCTAATAGTTCTTTCTTTGAGATGGTTGTGCACTTATTAGATATCTAAAAAAACTGGAGGCATTGTTTTCTATTACCCAGTTTTGTTAGTACATTACACATTATTAGATGTTGATTTGAACATGACTACCATTAGTACAGCTTGGACTGTAGAAGGTAATTCACTCCACAATTACTTCTTAATGGACATGGCAGATTTGTACTGGATTGAAATCAATAATCATGTACAGCACTTCCCCAGGTGAAACGAATCAAGCTTGAATAGTGCTTATGCTTTGGACCATAGAATTAATTATATGTGGCATTAACAAAATGATGAGGTTATGTTTATAGCTAACATAGTTTCACAGATAGCTAAATGATGTAAACACAGTTCTCAAGCTAGCTAATAGGTTTAAGCCATAGTAACATGAACATCTCAAATTTAGCTTCACAATATCCATCTATTTTTAACATGAAGTTTGGGAACAGAACAGAATTGTGTGCTTACTTACATGTTATTTGAGACATCATGCACTCTGCTAGCACTAACAGATTCAGAGAAAGACAATTTTTGTCAAAATAAAACTGCTTGATTTTTAACTTATGTGTCAACCCAGCAGCGTGACTGGACAATGGTATCTATTTGTGTGGGGACAGTTTGGTCATGCCTGAATACTGAATAGGAACATGCTCTTGTTCCTGTATATATATATATATATATATATATATATATTGGGGTAACACCTCTGCCTTCAACTCTGTAGACTGGGGTTCAATCCCTGGGCAAGCACCCTACACTATACCAATAAGAGTCCTTGGGCAAGACTCCTAACACCACCTTCGCCTACTTGTGTAAAACGATCTAGCTCTAAGTCGCTCTGGATAAAAGCGACAGCCAAATGCCATACATGTAAAAATAATTCATGTTAGTTAGACAGCGATGATGTCACCACTGGTTCTGGCCCACTGCACACAACTGCCGTTCACTTATCTCAGCCATCAGAATAGCCTCAGCGTTTTACCACCATGGATCCTGCTTTGATGGCTATATAGCTATTTTAATTGTATTTGCTCTGAATGAAACAACAGAATGGACAGGAACTGTGGTCAGACGCCGACATTTAAGAATACTTGGTGCTCTTGAACAGGTAAGCTTTACTAAGAGTGTAAATTAGTCCCACACTCTTAGTGCTACCTTGTCATTAATGTTTGACAAAACCTACCGCTAGTTAAGCTAACTTGGTTGTTAGCCAAAAACCAAAGATTTGTAGGGATTTGTGTAAAGGACCAGCCCTGAGCAGGGCCACTTGTAATACTATGGCCAGCCACCAGAGGGATGCACTTCTTTTAAGTTAAGCTCACCCACAGCCTCATGCTCTGTCCTGGTGTTTCTAAGTTTGGGCAGAAGACTGGCCAGTTAGTTCAGGAAATGTTTTTTGAGCTTACTCTTAGGTCTCTATTTTGAGTTCTGTTTCATAGATCTCTACTGCAAGCATGTTATGTGCTCAGACATTACTTCATCTTATATATATATTTCAGGCATAAACATTTTCTAGGCTAACCTCTGAAAAACAACCCCATATCATTATCCCTCCTCCACCAAACTTTACAGCTGGCACAGTGCAGTCAGGCAGGTAATGTTCTCCTGGTATTCACCAAACTCAGACTCATCTATCAGACTGACAGATAGAGAAGCGTGATTCATCAGTCCACAGATTACTCAAATGTTCCAGAGTCCAGGGGTGGCATGGGAGAACACACCCCACACCAGTATGGAACCATCACCAGCCTGCACAGTGTCTTGTTGACAACTGGGGTCCATTGCTTCATGGGGTGTGCACCACACATAAACCCTACCATCTACCCGAAACAACTGACACATCAGACCACACCACCAGTTCTCTAAGTCCAGTTAGTAACCTCAAAGCCCAGGTGAGGCACTGTGTCTGGTGTTGTGGTGTTAATAGAGGTGCTCTCATGGTCGTCTTCTGCACCCGTATCCCATGGAAGCCACAGAACACTGCACTGGCCTGTGGGATATGCAGGTGCTTCCTGCATCGAATATGGAAGTGATTTCTGCCAAAGTCGCTTGTCTTTTCGCATGGAGTGTTTTAGCCAGACACGGATGTTAACAGAATGTTAAATGCCAGCGCAACTTCGGAAATGGAATGTCCCATCCGTCTGGCACCTACTATCATGCCTCATTTGAACTCCTATAATTCATGTCACCTTACCATGAGCATGCTGGCCAGTGGTCAGTCTCACTCATAAGATAACAGCTCACAACTTATACAGGTGTGGCTGTTCCCAAGCCATTTCCTGAGCTAATGACACAATTTACAAACTGCTATACCATGATTTTTGGCACATCATTGAAGGTATACACACACACAAATGCACAAATATATCTGTTTTTGACCTAATTTGAAAATGCATGTTGGCCTTTATATTGTGTATAAATTTCATGAAGGATGGACCAAAATAAATGGGAAAAAAAGTCTGGTTCCATTGACTTATATAGAAAGTAAAGTATGTTTTCCTAGTCCTGTAAAGTTACCATTTTGGGGATATGAGGTTTTGTTCTGAAAGCAGCAATATATTGTTTGTGTAATGAGGCAGAATAACTCAGATTCTCATTAATAAAAAGAGAAAGTGAGGCTTTAATATTGGAATCAGAGTCCAAAAACATGGTGAGAAAACAGGCAAATCAAATGCAGAACTGACAAAAGACACAAAAACACAAACATAACCTGGCACCCAGAGTCCAAGGGGCAAAGATACACTCAGTACCTCTTAACACAAGAGGCAAATCCTCGCAATGAATTAATCTACAAGCCTGGGCTTTATACTGACACTAATCATATGGAAACATGGATGGAGATGGAGGGCTGAAGATCATGTGATTCCCCTGGCAAATTGCCTAAGCCCTTAATTAGTAAACAGAATTAAGATAGAGTTGGGTTTTTATTGAAATTTTGTATTCCACCTAAAATGTTGCTGCAGTTACATTCAAGCACATTATACATGGAACCGATCTTAAAACCATATGCATACAGCCAAAATGTAAACATGTAACTAAGCTAATTAATCAGACAGCAAACATTAGCTCCTGTTACAGATGTATAAAAATTCAAAGAAAACAGAATCGCTATAAACTTGAAGTTAAGAATATTGTGAGAGTGCTTTGTGCTGTTTTTCAGAGAGTAGCCGCTCCACAGTTTCAGTTTCCATTTCCCAAATGCTTTAGCGAGTGGGCTAATGTTATTCCTCCTAATAAACAGACACATGTTCATCTTTGTCTCCTTATTATTCACCACCACCTCTGTAATATTTTATCTGATGAGTTTTCAAAATTAATATACAAACGTAATAAGAAGGGATGTGGAGATTGTGTCTGCAGTGTCTGGGGCTTTTAAACACTGAAGCACCGGTTTCAGTGCAGAAATATGTGGCATCATTGTGCTGGTTAAAGTGAACTGTGCTGCCTTTCACTGCCTAATACAACAGAAACAGATGATTAAAACAGAGGTTAATACAGCTGTGTTGTTGTATTAAAGTTAAGAAAAGATTTAGAATATTTTGGCAATTTAATATGTTTCTGTAAGAACGTTTTCTTATCTGGAAAGAATTTAAGATTATAGACTTAAGAACTATTGTTCTGTCATGGCTTCTGTCCTAAAATCAGTCATGACAACAAAGCAGATAAGATATGATCTTAATCATTAATAATAACTTCTAACTTAATAATTATCTGTAATATGGCCCTTGGATTTTAAAATGTGTTCTCAATAAGACTGTAAGCAGCTGCTACATCATAAAACAGAAGTTGAAACGTGTGACTGCTGGAACTTGTAACTACCTCTTGCAAAATTTACAGAAGTTAAGATCATGCGAGTCATGCTGAATGTGATGTTGAAATCAACCTCACTCCGTCTCCAATGCAAAAGCATACATTTGTATTACTATGAAAAAATATCAATTACTTCCACAATATTATATATAATTACATATGAACAATAATACATGTATCTCTCTCTCTCTCTCTCTCTCTCTCTCTCTCTATATATATATATATATATATATATATATATATATATATATATATATATATTCATAATTAGGAAATTGCTGTAGTTTATTCAAGTTTAGACAACAGTTTGGGGTAAAGTGGATTTGTATACAGGCTATTACTGGGGGGGTCCTGATGGACTGGGCAGGAAAAGAGGGCAATCTAGAAAAAGTGTGTAAATGGGTCAATGTAAATCAGAAGAAGATTCTTTGTATTTCCCTGTTTGTTTAATTTGTGTACATTGAATTCCATCAAAAGATAATAATGTTTTATTCTTTCTCCTGTACCATTTACCAGGTACAAGATTTTGTTCCAACAGCAACATTGTATTCATGATATAATGAAGGAATTGATGCATTTTTAACGTAAATGCTAACAAAACTGAAATTCTTTTAATTGGCCCTAAAGCACTGATATCTAGTTCATTTGGCCTTGACTGCAATATTGATGGGATTTTGGTAATACCTTCTGCTTATGTCCGCAATCCCACACTCTGCTTTAACATTCACATCAGTTCTATAGTGAAAACAGCGTTTTTCCATCCGATGAGCGTTGGCACAGATTAAATTGGGGCAGTCATGGGCTGGAGGTTAGGGAAACAGCCTTGTGATGGGAAGGTCACTGGTTTGATCCCCTGAACTGACAGCATGTCAAGTGCCCTTAAGCAAGGCACCTTACCCCCAACTGCTCCCTGAATGCCATGGATAGGCCTGTCTACGGCTCTGGGCAAGTGGACTCACAGCCCCCTAGTCTGTGTGCATTCACTAGTGTGTATGTGGGACTAATGAAGGTCATTTAATCTGAATCTAAAGATTTTCCTTAGACAACATGTATAGTAAATCCTGTCTGAATAAGGCTTAGAAATGTAAACATTAGTTTGTAGAAAATACCACACTAGAAAGTCACTTGTCCTGCTGTAATTTTATTCCCTAAATTGTATATACTTTAAACGGATTAAAGTATTTACAAAGACAAAAGTATTTCATGCAGTTAAAACAGATTTAACTGTTATTTAAGACATTAAAAATAGACTCTGCTAAAGCCTGAGTAGACTGATAAATCAATGTGATCAGTTATTAATCTCAGTGTTACTGAGCTCTGCTAAAGCCTGAGTAGACTGATAAATCAATGTGATCAGTTATTAATCTCAGTGTTACTGAGCTCTGCTAAAGCCTGAGTAGACTGATAAATCAATGTGATCGGTTATTAATCTCAGTGTTACTGAGCTCTGCTAAAGCCTGAGTGGACTGATAAATCAATGTGATCAGTTATTAATCTCAGTGTTACTGAGCTCTGCTAAAGCCTGAGTAGACTGATAAATCAATGTGATCAGTTATTAATCTCAGCGTTACTGAGCTCTGCTAAAGCCTGAGTAGACTGATAAATCAATGTGATCGGTTATTAATCTCAGTGTTACTGAGCTCTGCTAAAGCCTGAGTAGACTGATAAATCAATGTGATCGGTTATTAATCTCAGCGTTACTGAGCTCTGCTAAAGCCTGAGTACACTGATAAATCAATGTGATCGGTTATTAATCTCAGTGTTACTGAGCTCTGCTAAAGCCTGAGTAGACTGATAAATCAATGTGATCGGTTATTAATCTCAGCGTTACTGAGTTCTGCTAAAGCCTGAGTAGACTGATAAATCAATGTGATCGGTTATTAATCTCAGCGTTACTGAGCTCTGCTAAAGCCTGAGTAGACTGATAAATCAATGTGATCGGTTATTAATCTCAGCGTTACTGAGCTCTGCTAAAGCCTGAGTAGACTGATAAATCAATGTGATCGGTTATTAATCTCAGCGTTACTGAGCTCTGCTAAAGCCTGAGTAGACTGATAAATCAATGTGATCAGTTATTAATCTCAGCGTTACTGAGCTCTGCTAAAGCCTGAGTAGACTGATAAATCAATGTGATCGGTTATTAATCTCAGCGTTACTGAGCTCTGCTAAAGCCTGAGTAGACTGATAAATCAATGTGATCGGTTATTAATCTCAGCGTTACTGAGCTCTGCTAAAGCCTGAGTAGACTGATAAATCAATGTGATCGGTTATTAATCTCAGCGTTACTGAGCTCTGCTAAAGCCTGAGTAGACTGATAAATCAATGTGATCGGTTATTAATCTCAGCGTTACTGAGCTCTGCTAAAGCCTGAGTAGACTGATAAATCAATGTGATCGGTTATTAATCTCAGTGTTACTGAGCTCTGCTAAAGCCTGAGTAGACTGATAAATCAATGTGATCGGTTATTAATCTCAGTGTTACTGAGCTCTGCTAAAGTCTGAGTAGACTGATAAATCAATATGATCAGTTATTAATCTCAGCGTTACTGAGCTCTGCTAAAGCCTGCGTAGACTGATAAATCAATGTGATCGGTTATTAATCTCAGAGTTACTGAGCTCTGCTAAAGCCTGAGTAGACTGATAAATCAATGTGATCGGTTATTAATCTCAGCGTTACTGAGCTCTGCTAAAGCCTGCGTAGACTGATAAATCAATGTGATCGGTTATTAATCCCAGTGTTACTGAGCTCTGCTAAAGCCTGAGTAGACTGATAAATCAGTGTGATCAGTTATTAAACTCAGTGTTACTGAGCTCTGCTAAAGCCTGAGTAGACTGATAAATCAGTGTGATCAGTTATTAAACTCAGTGTTACTGAGCTCTGCTAAAGCCTGAGTAGACTGATAAATCAATGTGATCAGTTATTAATCTCAGCGTTACTGAGCTCTGCTAAAGCCTGAGTAGACTGATAAATCAATGTGATCAGTTATTAATCTCAGCGTTACTGAGCTCTGCTAAAGCCTGAGTAGACTGATAAATCAATGTGATGATCGGTTATTAATCTCAGTGTTACTGAGCTCTGCTAAAGCCTGAGTAGACTGATAAATCAATGTGATGATCGGTTATTAATCTCAGTGTTACTGAGCTCTGCTAAAGCCTGAGTGGACTGATAAATCAATGTGATCGGTTATTAATCTCAGTGTTACTGAGCTCTGCTAAAGCTTTAGATTAATAAATCAATGTGATCAGTTATTAATCTCTGTGTTGCTGAGTTGTAAAAAGCACAAATCTTGATTTGAATTGAAACGCGAATGATTCAAATGTACTCTGTCGCTGTTGAAACAAAACATCCAAGGTGGAAAATTTACAAGAGACAGAAAAAACGTAAATAATTTACATAAATATAACACGATTTTTGGGCCAGTTAATTTGGCCATTTCTATTGGTCCACAAAAACTTTGTGTTTTTAATTCTAATGTAATTATTCATTTTTATTTTTTTACTAACTTATTAAATAGTAATAGATTTGTTAATAGTAAAATTTGTTATAAATTTATAGACCATTTATAGATTTTCCAGGTTGCCCTCTTTTAGATCAACTATGTTATATCCCAGTTCATCAGGATCCCTGTAACAGTCAGCGTAGAAAGCCACTGACAGCCCCACCCACTTTTTACCACACTGTTGTGTAAGTAGGAATAAACTTAGGCAACTTCAAACTTCCAACAAAAGAGGTAGTTTTTAAAATTATGTATAATTCATATATTATTGTGGAATAAATTGAACCCTTAAGGCCCCTGATAACTGTGATATTTTATCAAGGTAATACATATGTGAGAGAGGTTTTTCGTTGACCCTCAGGACAGAGTGAGGTTGATTTCAGGCAACACTTGAAAACATCACATTTAGCGTGACTCACAGCTTATCAAATCATCTTCTCTTCTGAAAGTGTTGTAAAAGGCAGTTAGGCATGACATGAGTCCACAGTTTCAGCTTCTGTTTTTGTGGTGTGCCAGCTGCGTACAGCCCTATTGTGAATACATGTCTTTAAAGTCCAGTTCTAGATCTACAGTCTACAGTAGTGGACATCAGAACTATGAAAAAAATGTAAAAGTTCTAAGGCAGTGAATAAACAGAAGTGTGAAATCCAAAATAGCTTTTGTTTTAGATTTTTTAGTAGACCCGCCCCTCAACTCTTAGGCCTCTCCACTCTCAGGCCCTTGAACTCGCAGATTCATTCCTTATCATGAACCTCTCAGGCCCCGCCACTGTCAAAGCCCCACAAATCTCAGGCACTGACCCTTTCAGGCCCCTCCACTCATAGCAATATTTATTTATGAAATCTAGTACTTTGTCATTTTCTTATGTCTCGCTGAATAGATGTTATCAATGATGCAGTTTTCTGGCATAAATAAAACTAATCTTGCATGTTTTACATATCTACCCAGATAGCATTACGACATGTGTCGTCACAAAAATAGACTTATTTACAAAAATGTAAATAAAGTTCAAATACCAGGATTGGCAGAAAAAAAAGACAGATTATTTTATTCAAATCAAATCAAATTTATTTGTATAGCGCTTTTTACAACAGATGTTGTCACAAAGAAGCTCCACAGAATTTTTATTAAAAATTAAGTTTTCCCAACAGACAAGTGTTAATCTTGCGTTGGCCCAGGCTGCAATTGACTATCCAACAAATGCTGACAACTTTCATATCTTTCTCTGGGTAAGGATGGGTCATCACCTGACTCCTCTTTGCCCATCCTAAGCATTTTGTCTCTTTTGATTTTTACACCATTATCTCTTTTTGCTGCTTTTTACAGCCTTTATGAAGTTTGTCCTTACTATTAATACATTCCCGTCACCACCAATGAAAAAGTAGCCAATGAGATTTTTGGGTATGGTTTGATGCTACTGGACTTTCTGTAGGAAGATCTCAATTTGTGGCAGTGCCTCTTCATGGTGTGAGAGTTTGAATGGACTCCGGCCTGCCAGCTACTGTAAGGAGTGATTTCAATTTCTCAAAATTGAAATCACTCCTCACAGTAGCTCTGGTTTTAGCTGCACCCAAATTAGATCAGTCTATTAAGTTTCACATTGACGTACACAGTTTCACAAGTACACAGATCACGTACTTGATTTAAAGTACTAAAGTATTTACCTCCAAATGTACTTAAGTATAAAGTAAAAGTACTAAAAGAGTAATTCTGGCTCTGATGTCCTGTTATCATTTTTATAACCAGACTGGCTTCATGAACTCATTTCAGGTGAAAGTCCTCCAGCGTCTCTCTTGGTAAACCAGTCTTTTAATAGAACGTCATTAATTAGTGATGCTGACGTCTATTAAAATGATCAGAAGCACAAAACACTGAAGGTAAACAGTTTCCATCAGGGAGAACCGAGTGGCTCTGAAATCACTTTTACACATAAGCAAAGTTTCAGTTTCAGATTTATTTACAACTTAGTTCCAAGTTTAAGTTGAATAAAAACTGGCTTTAAACTCAGGATCACAGATGAGCTCCTTTACTATGTTGATCTGTAGGCGTCTGTTCATAAACATAAACCAGCCCAAACTCATTTACTATAAAATGAAATGGTGTTTGTAGAAATTCAGAAAAAAGCCGCGTCAGTCTCGACTGCATATGTGGACATATTTCTATATTGTGCTCTATTTACACAAAGTTAGGTTAGTTCATCATTTATGTTGAACAGACTCTCCCAAAGTTTTACGCTGCTGCGCTGACGTTGAACCGCGTGCTGCACTGGGTCGGTATGACCAACAGGTCAAAACCAGCTCTAAACAAAGTGACCGCTGGGCCCTGATTGGTGCTCTGGCTTTGCGCTTCTTTCGTTTTGACATGTTACGTTTTTATACACAGAAACCACGACAGATTTCTCAAAATGTAGGAGGAAAAAGTCGGATATTAGACTCTGAAATGTAGTGGAGTGAAAGTACCACTGCGTCTGAACAGGGGTTGATAATCCTGCAGGCTTCAACTCTAAGAAATTCAACTCTTTCTCTCTCTTTCTCATACTTTCCTCCCATATCTCATATTTTCCTACCTTGTACCAAGGTTTGAGGGGATATGGGTTTGGAGAGGGGGGACTAGATCTGGCACTATTGCAGACAGTGTACCAAATTTGCAGTGCTGCATTCAGACAGTGGATGTGGCCTAGCATGATCTGAAGTGGCAGAACATTTATTTTTGCTGTTTTTGGTTTTGGATGGTTTCTGGATTTTGGCGGGTCTCACTTTTTAGAGGTGGTGTGTGTGTAGCCTTCTTGTCAGCCAGAGAGATGCAGGGGGTGGGGCTGGGAGTCCCATCAAGGTAGTAGTTGCCCCTGAGGTTTGGTGTCGGTGGCACTCCTTTTCGTATCTCTTTTGCTACCTGGTGTAGTGAAGGCTCTTTTTCTTGTTTTTTGATTTCTGGGGGGCCTTGGGGGGTGGGAGGTTCTGTTGGGATTATGGTTTAGTTTGGGATTTAGTTTCGGTCCCTGTTTTGACCAAACTGAGGTGACCTCGTGGTGATGGGTCCTGTGAGCTTCCTTTTTCCCTCTTTTGAGCTTTCAATATAGATTAGTTTTGGGAATGTTACTTCACTGTATGCTTGCTTTTCATTTGTCATAGTGTTGAGCCAATTATGACAGCATTCAATGCTACCTCAATCATTTTTAGCCCACACTACTGGGCCATTCTACTCTATCTACAGACATCATTTTTTCAAATCTAAATGAAATAAATATAATCCTTTTGGCCTAAAATGAACAGCAAAGCTTTTAGTAAGTTTCAGACAATACATTTATTTATTGAACAACGAGATAATAAGAAAACAACATTTTAAAAGGAATGTTTCAGAAATGCAAAATCAGCCACATATATGTACCCTCATTAAAAACACCAGTTGACTAAAAGGCAGCTAACTTTACCACTGATAGTAGACAGCTTTTGCCTGATTGGATTAAGTATTAAAAACAAAACATTTGGCAGAACAACAATGAAGAAGCTGAATTGTCAGAATTGTCCAGAGTGTGGTCTTCTCTGTGTGTCTCTTTATGTAAGTGAAAAGTAATCAAGGAGAGAGAGAGAGAGAGAGAGAGAGAGAGAGAGAGCGAGAGGACAAATATTGATGCATTTGAACTTTGGCATTGGTGAGGACTTTTGAGAGCACCTCAGATAGCAAAGAAAACAAACAAATGGATTGTTGAACAAATCAAGCCTCAGCTTTCACTTGAAGCCCAGATAACCAAACTACCGCTCTTATTTTGGACATTATGAGAAGAACCAGTTTATTAGACAGACTGTTATGTTTGGGAAAGTTGAAGGTAGGAATGAAGAGGACAGTCAGCAACAGGATGAATAGAGACCATCAAATGAATCATTAACAAGCCATTCAGAAACCCAATGAGAAGATTTAAAGACAACACAAATCAATTATTTAATATCAACATATTTTAAGATTGTAAATTAAACACATCCCTTGGATCAGTTTCCAAATCTATTTTTAAGTTTGCACATAACCAAGATGACAGCAAGAGGTGGAGGTAGGGAGGTGGGGGATGTGCTGTCCTGTAGGCGGACCCTCAGAAGAGAGGGGTGTGTTAGATCTGTTGTACTAAAGCTGTAGTTCTGCTCAGTAACAAGCATTTATTCAGACACTGGCAGGATCAGACTGGCAGGATGGGGCAGGTGGACCTGCTGTGGATCACTGCTGCTCTTCTGTCTTCACCACTGCTCACACTGTGTGACCCACTGTGAGTATATCACACACACTTTGACACTGTAAACATTAGAAGAAGTAAAATTAGCCATCAAAAAAACAAAAAGATATTATGGTTATTAGGATTCGAATGGGCTATTGTATGGGCTAATGATAACACAATGTACATGAGGACATGCAAAAGGACATACACATAAAAAGAAAAGAGCTAAATGCTGATCTGGGATACGTTTATGTTTTACATGCCTGATAAAAAGAAAAACATGGGCTGGTAAGACCCCATCAGTGGTGTAACCAGAACATTTCTTGTAAGGACTGAAACTCAGTAATCTTTTCTGGGTTTGTTCCTGAATGAGCCCAAAATGAATGGGTTCCTATGGAGCTTTTGAGCAAAACTGTAGTTGGTAAGGCTCCCGAGTGGCGCAACCATCTAAGCGTTTACCCTGTCGTCAGGAGACCGCGAGTCCGATCCCTGGGGATGCTACAGCCATCCGTAGTCGGCAGTCCAAGAAAGCACAACTGGCCTCGCTCTCTCCGGGTGGGAAGGATGGCCTCCCCTTCTCCTCCCATCACTCAGCGAGATGCTAGTCAGTGCAGATGTCTGTTAGCTGTTGTAACAGATCCGGCGGTCAGCGCTTTCCTCCGAGCACGTTCGGCTGTCCAGTGACGTTGCGTGAGCGGCTGTTCAAAAAGACGCGGTGGCTGGTTTCACAGGTCTCGGAGGAAGCCTGTGTTAGCCTTCACCCTCCTAGAGTTGATAGTATCACGAGTTTGGGGGACTCCTAACTAGCAGGTGGAAATGACTACATTGGGGAGAAAATTGGGTAAAATAAATAAATAAACAAATAGTTTGTAAATGCTTATGTTTATGCATAAAATTCATTGTTAAAGTACATCAGAACACATAGAATTCATTACAAAACTCTTTATGTTTGTTAGCAACATTCTGTCCGCCCCAAACATGCTGAGGGTGGGCAGCTCAGAGAACGTGTTCGTGGAGACCCAGGATTACGCTGAAGGAACGCTCAATGTACGGGTTGCTGTAAAGAATTATCCACAGAAAACTGTCGAGCTGGAATCTAAATCGGTGGTCCTCGACGCTGGAAACAATTACCAGGCACTTGTAGCCATAAAGGTCAGTGCTGTTTGACTGTAGACCAAAAAACGTATGGTGTTGATTTGAAGTCTCCAGTTATTTTGTAGTGTGGAAATGAACAGATCCTAAACTGAACCCTGATCTGCTTTACAAACATCCACTCTTCCTTCCAATGATGAGGATCACATGAATTCACAGTATTCCAAATCCTGTGCAGAAGTCCAGATTCAGCGAGATGGAAATTGACACTGTGTTATCAATACATTGTGAACTATAGAGATAATTAATTATTGAAATCAACAACATTTGCTACTAATGATTGTGACTATTAAAAAGTCTTCATATGTTTTTTGCACTGAAGCTACTAGGATAATGCAGGTTAAAGGTAATGGAGCATTATATGTCTTGTCAACTAGCATCTTAACTGCATGCCTACATCATCTCACTCTTGGCCTTTGTACAGTTGTTCAACAGTATCTAATAGACTTGTTTATGTGGTTTCTGACAATGGATGACATACAATTGTTCATAAACATGGTCAAAAGTGTTAGAAATTTGGCAGGAAGACTCAGGAGACATACAGCAAATCTGTCATAAGTCTAACAAGAAATATTTTGGGAGGACCTTATTTACATTGAGAACTGTACTGGAGGAAGATAAGATAGGATGCCTTTATTGTCATTGCACAGTATACAATGAAATTGAGCAGCAAGCCAACGGCACTTTCTATGCACAGAATAATTAAACATAAGACTGAAATATATAAAGTACATTTTTAAGAAAAATAGTATAAAAATCTTAAATATAAAGAAAAAGGACTATAAAATTATATATTCTAAACAGTCAATAGACAATAGACGGGTGAGGTAGCAGTTAGTTATTGCACATTCCTGGATCGCTTATAGCGTTATATAATATTGCACAAATTAAGAATTATTGCACAGAAAGAATATAGATTATAGATCACACACTCGAGAACTAATCGTGCAGTGAATAATAAATAGGACAGAGGTGGAGTGGAACAGTGTCCAGTGTCCTATGAAGTCAGTGCCAGTAAAGAGCAGTAGTGGTGATCAGTTCAGTTTCTATAGAAAGTCCTTGTCAATGTTTGGAAGTGTTCAGTTCCCGTAAGGCTCTGGGGTAAAAACTGTCTTTAAGACGGTTTGTCCGGGATGAGATAGATAGAAGGAGGAGGTAGTTCTCTACCTAGTTCTCTGGTTCAAGGAGGATATGAATAGGGCAGAGATAAGTGTGGGGGGCGTGATTGTTATCAACTTAAGGTTGTGAGACAAAAGGACATTTCAGTACAATGGGGACAAGGTGAAAGTTTATCACTTCTTTCCAAGGAATGGGTGATGCTTATCACTTTTCTGCAAAAAAAAAAAATTGCTTAAACTCTACAACAAATATGGTTAAGACCCTAAGATGATAACATGTAAGGGAAAGTAACATGTGTTGAGACAATAATATTGGAAAGATTCCCGTTAGATTTGACTCACAAAACTGTATTATGACTACAGGCACATAAGTGTACAACGAGGAGTTGATGGCAGAAACTGTCACTCTTCCTAGTACTCAGTCAGACACTCATACCATCAAGGACTCCATTTCCCAGAATCCCCCTGTCAGTCATGAGACTTCTTCAACCAATCACAAACCACAAAGCAGATCACAGTCACCTGCATTCTAATCACCACCACCTGTTGAACTCTGTATGTATTGGTCTGTTAGGTTCATGTCTTTGTGAAGTGTTGCCCTTGCGTAGTCGGTGCGTACCAAGCGGTTTGTTTTTTTCTGATTGCTGTTCCGTGTTTGACCTCGCTTGTTTTTTCCCCGTTGATGATTCTCCAGTTTTGGCTTTGTTGTTGTTTTCGTGTATGTGTTTTTTTGACAATAATTTTGCCTACTTCCATGTATTGTGTCTTGCTGTTCTGATTATTGACCTGGTCTGGTGCTGACCCTGTTAATCTCCATTTGAATAAATCTTGCGGGTTCATTTTTATCCACGTATCTGATCTGCAAGCCCAGCATTACAGGAACAAACAATTAAAATGGCTTTAATTGTGCAGAATAGGACAATATCTGTCTCCATAACATTATGTCAGAAACGTCCAAGAAGTTCATGTAGCAACTCTGATACTTGGATACTTAGTCATGCAAATTGTGTAAGTCAGTGAGGATCCTTGAGATATCTTCCCTAGGATTTATCGGTGCAGCATTCAAGGACTTCTACTGAGCAAATCCAGAATTGCGGAACCATCATTCTGTGAGAAGCTAAAGCTAGGCTGGTGCATCTCAGAGCAGAAGATGTCTTTTGTCAGTTGGCCTATTGGTCTTAAAAAAGGACCTGATCTGGGGATTTTATGACACCATAGGACAGATTTAGGGATTCTAGGGTGTGAGACCACAGTTTGTTGACAGGTTAAACTAGGAATACAGCCACCACTTTGGTCTGCCAGCTGTCAAATCAGGATTGATCAAGAGGGGCATTCTTAAAAAACAGGATAGGGGTTGGATAATTGAATGCAATCATGATCTTCCCCTTCCTCGTCAGCATCTGTCAAACCAAAAATTAAACTAGAAACATCACAATAAGACATTAAAAGGCTTGTTTGGATCACAAAGGCCAAGAGCAGGTTCAGATCTCAAGGCTGATTTGAACCGTACCTAAGCAGTAGTTGTATGCAACAGGGTCATGTTGCCTAATGTTACCTTTGAGCAGATCGCAAAGTGGTTGTGAAATTGCAGCATAAGACTCGATCAATGGTCTACAGTAGTTGCATAGGCCTGAGAAAGCTTGCAGTTTGTGCACTGTGGTTGGCAATGACATTGCACTAATTGCAGAGCTTCTGGCAGACAAAAATCCTTGTGTGACCCATTGTCCGAAATATTGCACACCAGGACAGCACAATTGAGCTTTGTCACGACTGGCTTTGTTTCCCTTGATAGTCAAGAAATCAAGAAGCGCTTTCATATCTTCGTCATGTGTTTCATCATTCTCACTACTCAATAAACAATCAGTTTTGAGGATTTTTTCTTTCAAATACATGGATTAAAAGTAAGAATATTAGCATCATGCATGCATGATAGTCACGACATACTGGGGTAAATATGTAGAAATTGCATAAACAAGTCTATTAGAGACTTTACCTAACAACTCTTTCCTGGCAAGTGTGTGATGATTTAGGCTTGCAGTATGGATGAGGCTAATTTAATGCCAACATATTACCTTCCATTCTTCCAAGCTACTGTATATTAGCCTGATAGCTCCAGGACAAAAAATAAATAAACAATTAAAATTTTAAATAAAATGACAACATAAAATAAAATGGCCCAATCCACTCCAATTCAGTTTGACATGAAAGTAAAATATGTAAATTTCAGTTCTCACAAAACAGTCATTAAAATGATTGAGTTCCATAAATGAGCAGGTCATTTTTCTGTGGTTCAGATTCCTGAAAACAAAGACATCTTCAGTGATGACCCCTTAGAGAAGGAGTACGTGTACCTGCAGGCCCATTTTCCCTCTGGTGTGCTGGAGAAGGTGGTCTTGGTCTCCTTCCAGTCAGGCTACATATTCATCCAGACAGACAAGAGCATCTACACACCCAGCAGTACAGGTACAACACTCTGAACTCAGCAATGAAATGGCACCTCAAGTATGACAACGCTCAGAAATACTGATGCACATGAAATGAAATTGCACCAATACTGAACATGCATATGGAGCAATGGAACAAGACAAAAACAAACAAGCAATGCTGCTTCATTAATCAACACTGCTTTCATAGAGCTGCATATAATTCTACTCATTCTTGGCTGGTGAAAATCAGAGGTTGTCATTATATGATTAGCTTTAGGTTTGGAGTTTAAATTGAACCTTTTTACCTTTATAAAGAAAACTGACCTGTATTCACCTATTCCATTCTTCTCCAGTTAAATACAGAGTCTTCGCAATGACTCCTGATCTGCAGCCGCTTGACTTCAGTGCAGTCTCTGTTGAAATTATAGTAAGTACTCAAATCTAACTCTTTGAAAAAAATCTGTAAGGGATTTGACCCCTTATGGTAGTCTAATAATCGACAATTATTGTTGTGGAGAGCTTGTTATGGATGATCGAATGCAAGAAACACTGAATAGAAGACAGGCCAGCCTCTCTCATGTAGATATCCTACAACTCATAATGATTAGCTTGTTCTGATCCATAGTTGGATATACAGTGTATCCAGATAGGATTCACAGCGCTTCACTTTGTACACATTTTGTTATGTTACAGTCTTATTCCAAAATGGATTAAATAAACATTTCCCTCAAAATTCTACGCACAATAACAATATTTACAAATTTATATATATATTTTAAAAAATCACATGTACATAAGTATTCATAGCCTTTGCTATGACACTCAAAATTGAGGTCAGGTGCATCCTGTTTCCACTGATCATCCTTCAGTTGTTTTGACAACTTGACTGGAGTCCACCTGTGGTAAATCCAGTTGATTGGACATGATTTGGAAAGGCACACACCTGTCTACATATGGTCCCATAGTTGACAGTACATGTCAGAGCACAAACCAAGCCATGAAGTCCAAGGAATTGTCTGTAGACCTCCCAGACAGGATTGTATCGAGGTACAGATCTGGGGAAGGGCATAGAAACATTTCTGCAGCATTGAAGGTCCCAATGAACACAGTGTCCTTCATTATCCAGAAATGGAAGAAGTTTGGAACCACCAGGAGTCTTCTTAGAGCTGGCCACCCAGCCAATCTGAGTGATCAGGGTAGAAGGGCCTTAGTCAGGGAGGTGACCAAGAACCCAAGGGTCACTCTGACAAAGCTTCAGCATTGCTCTGTGGAGAAAGGAGAACCTTCCAGAAGGACAACCATTACTGCAGCACTCCACCAATCAGGCCTGTATGGTAGAGTGGCCAGACGGAAGCCACTCCTCAGTAAAAGGCATGAGACAGTCCGCTTGGGGTTTTCCAAAAGGCACCTGAAGGACTCTCAGACCATGAGAAACAAAATTCTCTGGTCTGATGAAACAAAGATTGAACTCTTTGGCCTGAATGCCAAGCATCATGTCTGGAGGAAACTTCAACAAAGTATTGAGCAAAGGCTGTGAATACTTCTGTACATGAGTTTATAAACTTGTAAAACATTCAAACAAACTTTTTTCACTTTGTCATTATGGGGTATTGTGTGTAGAATTTTGAGGTAAAAATGAATTTAATCCGTTTTGGAATAAAGCTGTAACACAACGAAATGTGGAAGAAGTGAAGCGCTGTGAATACTTTCCAGATGCAATGTATTAAAAGCTCTAGATGCAACATAAAATGCCAGTGGTTATGGTTTGAACCACATTTTGAAGTCTGAAAAAGCCTGGCAGACTGGTTAGCCTGGATCGTGTGTAACAGGAGTGGCACGGCTGTCAAGAATCAACAGAATGAGACACAAGAGAGCAGTGGTCTATCTACGTGAAGAGATTTGAGCATTTTGTGGAAGCTAATGACATCACTGGGGAAAAGCAAGTAGTTGTTTTTTTTTTGAGAGTCATGGGGGCTACAATATATGGGCCACTGCCTCAATAGTCCAGAAAAACAGAACACTTAGCACTCTGCCAACTGCATTCCTTGTCCAAGTCATCCTTATGTTGCTTCAATTTAGAAGTTACCCATGAACATGGACAGACGTTTATTGCATATCCACACACATACTTTATCTAAGCCACTTGTCCTCTTGGGTTGGGGGGCTGCTAGAGCCTATCCCAGTGGTCATTGGGCAGAAGGCAGGAAGCACCGTGGCCAAGTCGCCAGTACCTCAATGAACCTGTTTGTAAACCAGGAGTGGTCCAGAGATGTGATTACTAGTCTTGTTGAAAACGGTCATATAGGGTTTACTTTAAGTGTACACTGGTGTGGTCAGTTGTGTGCCTGAAGGTTGTCTGTCTTGGGTGCAGACTCAATTATTCGGGACAAATGTGAAAACAATATTTATGTTTAATGTGGTTTTTGCAAATGGGATTTCATATATTATAAATAATAATTCTAAGTTTATTTTTCAAGAATCCTCAAGGAATCATAGTTGAAAAGGACACATTCTTCTCTAAAAAAGGGACTCTGACTTGGAAGTATGATATCCCTGAAATTGTCAGGTTAGTCCACAGCAGTAGCACATTTCAGTAGTATGTGTACTACACTGATAATAAAAGAAATGGCCACATTTTTTTAAATATCTGTGGGTCCTGATGTAGACATTATGTCTGGGGGACTTGGGGACTACAAATGGCATTGTTCTGACTTGAAATCTTGTTATTCTCTCAAGCCCTGGTATATGGACTATAGCAGCACGATACAAGAGTACCCCTCAGAAGAACTTCACTGCTGAGTTTGAAGTGAAAGAATATGGTGAGATTCATATATTCAGATAACAAAAACCTGCCTGATGTCTCTCCACACATAAAGCGATTTAACGTCTTGTTTTCCAGTGCTGCCAACATATGAGGTCACGTTAAATCCGTCAAGGTCTTTCTTCTACATTGATGATGATCGCTTTCAAGTGGACATCATTGCCAAGTAAGAGGAATATGACTTCAACTATAACCTTTCAGTAGTAGTATATTTTAGAAGTTTCCTGAAAAATGGCGGCTTGAGGAACAGTAATTTTGCTGAAGAATAGAGGAATAAGTGACAATTCATGACCAGAAGACCGCATAAGAATATAATGTCAGCAGTGTGAACTTTGTGAAGGTATCTGTTCGGGAACAAAGTGGAAGGAAGTGCATTTGTGGTGTTTGGTGTGATGCAAGGTGACAGCAGGACCAGCCTGCCAGCCTCTTTAAGAAGAGTGGAGGTAAGCTCTTAATATCATCAGAAGATACATCACAAATCCACTTTTAACAAATTTGAGTGCCTTTGTTTCCTCAACTTGCTGAATGCCTTTTCTTTCATACAACCGTTTTAAAGTAACCGTTTTCTTTCAAGTAGTATTATGTTTATTTTGTAGATCAGGGATGGAGAAGGACGTGCAACACTGACTAAAGAGATGATCCAGAAGACTTTTGTAGACATCAAACAGCTGGTTGGAAGCTCCTTGTACATATCAGTCAGTGTTTTAACAAATGTTGGTAAGAGTCAATCATCTGGGTTTATGAGCAAATGTGTGCATGTCAATTGTCATTTACTCATTGTATTCTGCAAAGTTGTTTTCACATTTCATTGATATTTTAAATGTTAGCTATTTTTATCAAATAAGGTCATTACTGTAATAGTTTTTATTCACAATTTTAAATGTTTGTCTTTCAGGTAGTGAAATGGTGGAAGCTCAGAGGAGGGGCATCCCGATTGTGTCATCACCTTATACCATCGACTTCAAAAGAACACCCAAATTCTTCAAACCTGGAATGCCCTTTGATGTCACGGTATAAAACATACACTATATTGTATTCACTCGTCTGTCTTCACACGCATATGAACTTGAATGAGATCCCATTCTTAATCCTTCTGGTTTAATATGATGTCGTCCCACCCTTGGCAGCTATAACATCTTCAACTTTTCTGGGAAGGCTTTCTACAAGGGTTAGGAGTGTGTTTATGGGAATTTTTGACCGTTCTTCCAGAAGCGCATTTGTGAGGTCAGACACTGATGTTGGACGAGAAGGCCTGGCTCAGAGTCTCCGCTCTGATTCATTCCAAAGGTGTTCTATCAGGTTGAGGTCAGGACTCTGTGCAGGCCAGTCAAGTTCTTCCACACCAAACTGGCTCATCCACGTCTTTATGGACCTGCTTTGTGCACTGGTGTGCAGTCATGTTGGAACAGGAAGGGGACGTCCCCAAATCCGTGTCCAAAATCTCTCGGTGCTGAAGCTTTAAGAGTTACTTTCACTGGAGCTATGGGTCTGAGCCCAACTCCTGAAAAACAACCCCCCACCATAATCCCCCCTCTACAAAACTTTACACTTGGCACAGTGCAGTCAGACAATTTCTGTTCTGGCAACTGCCAAACCCAGACTCGTCCATCAGATTGCCAGACGGAGAAGCGAGATTCATCAATCCAGAGAACACGTCTCCACTGCTCTAGAGTCCAGTGGCGGCGCTTTAAACCACTGCACTCCACGCTTTGCATTGCGCTTGGTGATGTAAGGCTTGCATGCAGCTGCTCGGCCATGGAAACCCATTCCATGAAGCTCTCTACTCTGTTCTTGAACTGATCTGAAGGCCACATGAAGTTTGGAGGTCTGTAGAGATTGACTCTGCAGAAAGTTGGTGACCTCTATGCACTATACGCCTCAGCATCCGCTGACCCCGCTCTGTCATTTAACGTGGCTGACCACTTCGTGGCTGAGTTGCTGTCGTTCCCAATCGCTTCCACTTTGTTATAATCCCACTGACAGTTGACTGTGGAATATTTAGTAGTGAGGAAATTTCACAACTGGACTTGCTGCACAGGTGGCGTCCGATCACGGTACCACGCTGGACTTCACTGAGCTCCTGAGAGCGACCCATTCTTTCACTAATGTCTGTAGAAGCAGTCTGCAGGCCTAGGGGCTCGGCTTTATACACCTGTGGCCATGGAAGTGATTGGAACACCTGAATTCAATGATTTGGATATTTGGAAATATATACACACACATTCTAATTTATTAGAAAACTTACAAGCCTTGAAAGATTGTTATCGAAGTTGTTGCAAATAAACTAGACATGCACCAGATTTAAGACAAGATGTCTTCACACGGAGATGATCACAGGTAACCGGTTGGAGAAAGCAGGAGTGGGACAACAAATGTATAGATGGTTATCACCATCAACTGGCCCTAGGAGTTATAGAATTGACCACAATCCAACACCAGTCAAAAGCCACCTTACTGGAAACATCTTCCTTTTACTTCCACTAAAGTGGCACCTTTTTATATGCTTGCTTTCAGTCTGTAAAGCCATAATGTTTTCTGATCCAGAGGTTACTTACATTTAATAATTAGCTTAATTTGAAACATAAATCTTATCAGGGTTTGTGATTTGAACAGGTTTATGTGGCGAATCCAGACCAGACACCTGCTGAAAACGTTGATGTTATAGTCAACCCTGGAGGTGGGCAGGGTCGAACCAAGGCCAACGGCATAGCAAAGGTCACAGTCAACACCCAGACAGGAGCCAAGAGTCTACAAATTAATGTGAGCCCCGTACTTTTTCTGAACCTGATTAGAAAATGTTACATCAACAGCCTGAGACCCTTAAAATGGGTTTTCTAAATCACTGAAAGATGGGAACAAATTTCTGTTCATTCAATTGGAACTCCACAGAAATAAGCACCATTAACGCAAATATATACAAGAGATAAATAACATCATTTATTGCCAATAATGTTTGTTTATCAGCATAATTAATAATGTCATTTAGTTGTTGCAGCCCGAGTTTATTTTTCCTTGAAGCACAACAATGTGAAAAACATGGACGTTACCTACCTTTTAATTAGGCAAGGAAATTGCAGTCAAATATCATGTTCAAATTTGTAAGTCGTCATTATTATTTGACAAATATTAGGAAAAAATATTGAAAAGTTCTTAATTGGACTATACACTACGTAATGCTGAATGCATAAAGTAGATAAAGCATAATATCCAAAACAAAAGGTGACTCTACTTCCATTTTTTTACTATAGTGACTCCAGGACTGGACCACAAATTGCTCAGCTTGAAATTTACACAGAGAAATGCAGTCAGTGTAAAGTCTGTAAAATAAACAGACAAATAATTAATTTTTTTAATCTGGTGAGAGTTTTATTCCAGAAATATGTATTAGTATTCCATTAATATGTAGTACTTTGTACTAGCAGTGCTTCTCTGCTAGAGTCATAGCTTATAGATCAGGGGTGAGGAACACCAGTCCTAGAAGACTGGTTATTTTCCAACTGAAACACACCTGATTCAACTCATTACTTAATTATCCGGTTTAGTCGATGTGTAAGAGCAGAAATTTCGGCTCCCCAGGTGGGATGGTTGCAGGGGTCGTCCTCCTTTGGACTAAAATGCAATGTGCAGGCTCCACAGTGCCCTCTGGTGGAGCACAGAGTAAAGACATCTCACAGTTCTTGAATATAAGAACAACAGAACAGCTAAATTGACATCAAAACTCTTCATTTACTTTTCATGATGAGTCTAATGTTTGAAAAATCTGACTCTTCTTTTAACCGCAATGTTGTTATTGTCTCACAGGTGACAACCAATGACCCAGCCATATCAAACAACAGACAGGACGAAAAGCAAATGACTGCTGAAGCCTACGCTACTAAAGGAGGCTCCATCAATTACCTTCACATTGGCATTGGCGCTGAAGAACTGAAAGTTGGTGATAATATGAAAATTAATCTGAACTTTATCAAGAGCTCTGGTGTCCAAAATCAAGATTTCACTTACCTGGTTGGTACTCTTCCAGAACACAAACGTACATACACACAAATGAATTTTTACTGATTTCTTAGTGGAAATTAAGAATCACTTGTCATTAATAATATAATCAGTTAAACAGAGACCAACTAATACAACCTTTAAATAATCCAACAAACCTGGTAAATCATATTAAATATGCTGTATTAATTTGTAGTCATTTTCATCAAAACATCCACCATGAGATTTGACAAACATTATGCAGTTTAGAAGCATTATGGATATTACTTTTGCCATAAGCATTCCAGATACAGCATTCCTGATTCTGTATAGTTTGCAGAGTCATCTGTAGTTCCAATGAACATTTTGGACACATCTAAAATTAATGTTTTTTTTGTTTTTTTTTCCTCTCAGATCCTTAGTAAAGGACAGATTATCCAAGCAAAGAGGTTTAAGAGGCAAGGGCAAACTCTGGTCACTCTGTCTCATCTGGTCACCAAGGACATGCTTCCTTCGTTCCGTGTGGTGGCGTATTACCATGTGGGAGAGTCTGAGGTGGTGGCTGACTCTGTCTGGGTTGATGTAAAGGACACATGTATGGGAACGGTGCGTTCTCACTGAAAGCTCAGTCTGATAAGTTACAAAGTTGTGGTCATGTTCTTCTTTTGTTCAGCAAATAATTACAGAGTTATCTGAGTCTTATAGTCAGAAAAAAGCAATCAGAGATCATAGTGGATTTCGGTTATAGTGGGTTATAGTTATAGTTTCTCACTTCTCTCTGCTTCTGGGCCAAATCCTGACTAATGACATCCCATTTTTGCCTGCTTAGAGTTTATCACAATTTCTGTGTTTCTGTTTGTCTGCCTGCTTTATAAGGATTGTCCACAGGTTCTCAAAGGGATTGAGATCAGGGGAATATCCTGGCCATGGACCCAAAAGTTCAATGCTTTGTTCGCCGATCTATGTAGTTATTACTTTTGCCTTGTGCCATGGTGCTCCATCATACTGGAAAAAGGATCGATCGTTCATCACCAAATTGCTCCTCAATTGTTCAGAGAAGTTGCTCTTGCTTTACTGTTGGCATGACACAGGACCAATGGTAGCGCTCACCTTTTCCTTCCAGACTGTCATTTTTCCAGCTGTCCCAAACAGTCTGAAGGGGGCTTCATCAGAGAAAATAACTCCACCCCAGTTCTCTGAAGTCCAATCCCTGTACGTCCTGCAGAATGCCAGTCTGTCCTTGATGTTTTTCTTAGAGAGAAGAGGCTTCTTTGCTGCTTTCTTGACACCAGGCCATCCTCCAAAAGCCTTTGCCTCACTGTGCATGCAGATGCACTCATACATGCCTGCTGTCATTCCTGAGCAAGCTTTGCACTGGTGGTGACCCGAGGAGTGGTCCGAGCACTTGCTGGACTTTCTTGGGTGCCCTGAAGCCTTCTTCACAGCAATTGAACCTCTCCTGGACGTTCTTGCTGATCCGATAAATGGTTGATTTAGTTGCGATCTTACATGTGAAGCCCGTTCGATGCGAAGCACCTTTGAGGTAACCATGCTTAACAGAAGAAAACAATGATTTCAAGCACCATCCCTCTTTAAAACAACTGGTCTGCTCTTCTAAAACAATCAGCATGACAAAGTGATATTAGCTGCCTTGTCCTCAATAAAACCTAAGCTAACAAGAAGACCACTGAAATTGTGTTAGCGGGTCATTTTGTAACAGGACTGAAATGCAGTGGATTTTTTTTTTTTTTTGATTAAGTTAATTATCATGGCAAGGAACTACTTTTTACTACAAATTCATCTAATCAGTCTTCTTTACAGTCTCGAGTTAATGAAAACTGTCAACATAAAAACTGAAGAACTTTGTGAAAACCAAAATTTGTGTCAGTCTCAAAACTTTTGGCCTTGACTGTATATTTAGGTCAAGCTAGTATGAATATTCTGGCAGTACCAGGTGGACGATGTAATGATTGAAACATTTCTTACTATATATATATATTATTTTAGATTTGTTTCACTGCTACATCAGAATACTGAGGAACCAGTCACTCATCTAGAGTTCTAACAGCAGAACAGCAAAACCTGCACTGGGGTGTCTGGATCTGTAGGTTGCTACATAATGTAATGGTGAAAAAGGGAGCGTGTGGTGGAAGAACTAGCAAGGATTCCTGACTTGTTTGGAGGCACGCAGGCAGGAACACACTCCATGCGGGGTAGAAGACGTATTTAATGACAGGTCACCATCACTGTCCAGAGAGTATAGATACAGCAGACCGGAGGCTGTGCTACAACAGCTCACCATCTTGCACAGAGGGCTACACCTCCTTTGTGTATGTGCAGTAGTATAATACATGTAGGCAATCGCTACAATAAGCTAGAAGTTTACAGATTCAAACAAAATTATTTGTTCCAAACTTTGAACACTTAGAGCATTTCACTGGTTCTGAGTGGCTGGCTAAACTGGTTTAACTCTTGTTTTTAGTCACTTGAATACACTCAGTCTTAGCATTCAAGGACACTCAGTAACGCTTTTTAAAGCTTCAAAAAATTTAAGCTACAATAAGGAAATTGTGCATGAAACTGTTTTTTTTTCTGTGCTGCTGCCACTCAAGACTAAACACAGGAATAGGTTTAATGTTGAGCCAGACCTCCATTTGCAACTTTATGCTCCTTAGCCTGACATTCAACACTTGGTAGCTGGCAAACAATGTCAGCCATCTCATTAGCTTAGTCAGAAAGATTATTAGAGAGATAAAATTATTATTTAGTACATATTTTGTCATTTGATTGTAAGCTAAATTTGATAGTCTACATTAATTTTTGTGTTATATTTACTTAGGGGGGGCAGTCGTGGGCTGGAGGTTAGGGAACTGGCCCTGTGACCGGAAGGTTGCCGGTTCAATCCCCAGAGCCGACAGTTCATGACTGAGGTGTCCTTGAGCAAGACACCTAACCCCCAACTGCTCCCTGGGTGCCGTGGATAGGGCTGCCTAAGTGTGCTCACTGCCCCCTAGTGTGTGTGTTCACTAGAGTGTATGTGGTGTTTCACTTCACAGATGGGTTAAATGGAGGTGGAATTTCCTTTCACTTAACTTAACTTAGATCTTCTTGTGGGCCCAGTAAGGTTTTGTGGTAGTTTGTTATGGGTCAGGAGTTGCAAACATTTGGGAACACCTAGTTTAGCACCAGATGGTTTAAAAATAAATAAATAAACAAATTATGGATCTTGTTCAGGCTCTTGGCTCTTGAAAAGCAGGAATCTGAGGAGCATGGTTCCTGGCTGACTTGCCAATTGTTAGACTAATATGCTCAGTGAGGTTTCTGAGTTTAAGGAAAAATGCTTTGTATATGAATGTCATCTCACAGAAATGTTAATAGGTTGACAGGTTGAAAAACACCAGAAAAAAGGAAACACAAAGAGAACAAGACATTCTGAGTGAAATGTGGCACACAGAATAACTGTACAGGATATTAGAAGGTTTAACCACTTTCCCACAACTTCTTTATAATAATGAAAATGGAGTGTTTCAAATGTCAGGAGGAGTTGAATGTCCAGGAACCTCCCCACTTGAAATTTTATAAAGAGAACCTACCTAAATATCTTCATAGTATTACTGAAGTAGTGTTACAGGGCAATTCCTCAGAACCCCTGAAAGCTGTGTTCTAGAAGGAACCTTTACCTGGATGTGTCATCTTCAGACTGAAGAATTAAACGTATGGATCTGTTCTCCACTCTAGTTGCGACTGGATGTAAAGGATCCGAGGAGATCATATGATCCTGGGGAGAAATTTAGTCTTAAAATTACTGGAGATCCTGGTGCCAAGGTTGGTCTTGTCGCTGTGGACAAGGGTGTCTTTGTCCTCAACAAGAACAGACTCACACAGGAGAAGGTAAGTGGTTACCAGCAGAACTGATAATCATCATTAATAACTTGTAGTTTTATGGCATGTTTTGTAATCCAGGTATCTAAATATGTGTTTACATTTCAAACTATAGATCTGGGACATCATTGAGAAGCATGACACTGGTTGTACAGCTGGCAGTGGTAAAGACAGTTTGGGGGTTTTCTATGATGCTGGTCTGCTGTTTGTGTCAGACAAAGCGGGAAGCACCAGCTCTAGAACAAGTACAGTAGATACTTATATAACCATTATTGTTATGTAGGTGCAAAATTCAATGAAAATCGTGAAAAAAGCGGTGATCTATTCTGAAAATATACTGAAACAGCATCTATTTGAGTGTGAACTTTACAGAGATTGAGGTTTAAATTTCAAGAGTTCAAGTAAAAATAATAGACATTTTGTCCTGTATAGCAATTGCCTGCCCTACTCCACCAAAGAGAAAACGGAGAGCTGAAGCTCTTCTCCAGATCATCCAAACACTGAGTAAGAATCTTGATTTGATGAACTAATATTTTACCTTTGAAGACATGGATTTACATTCTGA
The DNA here is from genome assembly GCF_015220715.1 of Pygocentrus nattereri. NCBI lineage: Eukaryota > Metazoa > Chordata > Actinopteri > Characiformes > Serrasalmidae > Pygocentrus > Pygocentrus nattereri. The sequence continues at coordinate 33,634,648 of NC_051222.1, read as the reverse complement.
TTGCTGTCACATTTTATGAAATTTGCCTGTGTCACAGAACTTCTTCAATCTTAGTTTTGTCCTTGCGCAGAACTGATATCTTTACCTTTTTTCCTCCAGCTGGAAAATACACTGGTTATCTAAAGAAATGTTGCACAGATGGACTGAAGCCGAACAAGCTGGGCTACACGTGTGAACGGAGAGCTACATTCATCACTGATGATGCAGAATGTGTGCAAGCCTTCCTGACCTGCTGCAAGGAGAGACAGACTCGAAAGCTGATGATCGTGGAGGAGGAAATGGTGTTGGCTCGCAGTATGAACCCACTTTGCTCTCTGTCCTTGTTTGAGTTCTTGAGATCTTAAAAGAGGCTTGAAACATTGAATGCCTGTTCACTAAACATAAACAGGCATTATCAACGAATTTCCGTTTATTTAAATCAGTCAATCATAGAATAAAGCTGAATAAGTCATTTCCATTCATCTTTTTGACCTTGCAAAGCTCCTTTCCTTCATTTGCTTGTTACGTTGCTCATCCACATGTGCTTGTACTTGCTCACATAGGTGAAGAAGACGAAATAGAAGAAGATGATTTTGATATAATTACATCCCGTACACAGTTCCCCGAGACCTGGCTCTGGGAAGACATGGTGTTGCCAAGCTGCCAAGCTGGCCAATGGTAAATGTAGACTACATTTTTTCATACTACTGTATTTAGGCTTTAACTGAACACAGCCCAACCAATGGTAAATGGTAGACAATGAGAAATGCAATTTATTTATATTTTAAGTGATGCTTTTCACTCTTCTTCCAGTGCCTCAACAACCCTCAACAAGGACAATCTCTTTCTGAAAGACTCCATCACTACCTGGCAGATCCTGGCCATCAGCCTGTCTCAGACCCATGGTCAGTGTCTAGTCTCACACTGTTCTCACTTTTGATCTTCTGAAAAAATGAAACTCTTGTTGAAGTAAAAACATGCAAATGGTGCTAGTACATCAACTCTTATGTTGCAGCAGATTTGATGACTTCCACAAGGTCTGTTGTGCTATGGCAAACATGAATCAGACTTGCAGTGGTTGTTATTGTTCAATATTATGTTTCTCTTTCAATCTTTTTCTCTCTCCAGGTATCTGTGTGGCTGATCCTTATGAAATGGTTGTTAAAAAGGATTTCTTTCTGGACCTGAAGTTGCCCTACTCAGCAGTGCGCAATGAGCAATTAGAAATCAAGGCCATTCTGCACAACTTCTCTAATAATAAATATAAGGTACATTTTTTAAGCTTTCTTAAGAGTGGAAGCATAAGTGTTGACATGTGGTGGTACACATTTATCTAGGCACAACCTTCTATGAATTATTCATAAACCTCAAAACAGTGTACAGGTTGTGGACAGTTGTGGACAACAGTGTACAATTATGCATAAATTGTGGACAAATTGTCAGCATACCAAAGGGTAATTGATATAGTTAATTGATATAATTTTTACATGCAATTCTGCCAGTGATGCTTGGTATTACCTTTCCAGCCAATGGTTGGGACACTGCGTGGTCTCACAGAGGTTCTAGTGCTAACAGGGCACCCCTGCCTAATGAACAGCCATGTCTAGCCATGGTCTAATTGTTCAGACACATGATACCACAGTTGTGATGTTGACCATAAACAGTGTAGTGGTGCATGTAGAAGGCTAAAGTCAACAAAGTGTCATGGACCAGAGTTTTGGTTTAGTGTGCAAGGATATGATTCCAAGTTACTGTTGTTCCATGTTCTGAATTGTCAGGGACTCACAGGAAAACAGTGAGGTGGTTCAGTGAGACCTTTTCCCAAGGAGCTGCCATTTGCTGAAATATAAGGTTTCTGATTCATGAAGTATTAGTAGATCCTTTTTTTCCAACCAGAGCAGCACAGAGAGAATACATATTCCAAAACTGGGTTTATTTAATATTAATATTTAATATTTTATTCAATATTTAAATTTAATAATTATTATTATTAATATTTCTCACAAACATTCTTCTTAAATTCAAGCCAACCTCACACATCAAATAAAAAATAAAAACCAGAGATGGAAAAAGCATTGTGAATGATTGTTGCCCCATACAAACAAAATATTGCTCCACCTCCTGTGATATACTGCAACTTTTCCCTAACTCAGCAACCCCAACAGGACAAATTAATAGAGCATCGATAACCTATGTTCCTAATCATGTTTGCTCAACTTCATTTACAAGTACGGGTTATAAAAATTCAAACAAATTCTACATGTTTCATTATTGTTGTGTAGTCCTATTTGTACTCCTCACATAATTATATATTTTAGTCATTAAAATGTGTTACACTTAGTCTTTCAATTATGTTGTGTCCACTGAATCCACTGTCCCTTTGTTACTCCGATGGAAAATCCCTCTGAACACATTACCAATGAAAATATTGAGGAGATGGTAGATTTGACTTTGACCTTGTTTGGTCCTCACAATTGGAGCCAATTTTTGTGTAGAAAACACTCCTTTTAACGAATCATTCAAAGGTCTACCTCAGCATAGTCACAGACAAATCTTAGGTAACAACCAGAGAACCTAGAAACGACCTTTGCTCCTTAACTGTTGTTGGTACAGGCCAATTTTTTGAAAGCCAAGACCTTTAATGTGCCCAAGATATTTTACAGAAGTCTGGAAAAAAATGACATTTGGATGGAGACTTTTTTTACCTAAAGTTTGCAATCCTTTTCAACACTCACATCAATGTTTAATCGTGTTCTGTTAGTGTATCAGAGAATATGATCAGATCATCTAGAAAGGCAGTAACTTTATGTAGATTAAGTCCTGGATTTACTTTTTCCATTGTTCTTTTAAGAGTGGCCTCTGAGTTTGTAAGTTCTTGTGGCACTGGGCAGTGAATGAATACTTATAGAAGGGAGGATGTCTACCCAATGCGAGATAAGGGACAGGTGCTTTTTAGTCAAGCTGTTCAGCTTGACTAATAGTATGATAGTCCATGAACATACTCAGATAGACATTCTGTGAGACATTTGAGAACTATGGCCAAAGCATAAGGACTATTAGATTCCTCTATGATGCCAGCATCCATCCATCCACCCATCCATCCATCCATCCATCCATTATCTTCTGCTTCTCCGGGGTTCGGATCGCGGGGGCAGCATCCTAAGCAATGAGGCCCAGACCTCCCTTTCCCCAGCCACTTCCACTAACTCGTGGGAGTTCCTCTCCTGGGGGCTCCTCTCGACGTGAAGAAGCAGTGGCTCTACTCCGAGTCCCTCCCAGATGACCGAACGTCTCACCCTATCTCTAAGGGAGAGTCCAGACACCCTGCGGAGGAAACTCATTTCGGCCGCTTGTATTCGTGATCTTATTCTTTCGGTCATTACCCAAAGCTCATGACCATAGGTGAGGGTGGGAACGTAGATCGACCGGTAAATCGAGAGCCTTGCCTTATGATGCCAGTTTTGCAATAAATTGCTTGAATGGGACATGGGTCAATATGATGAGTGACACTAGACACACCTCCAATATGCTCAGAGAAGGCATGAGAAGACTCCCTCTTGATTCTTTCTGAAATATGATCTTTATACTCTAGATATATATGGGGCACTATCCAAAGTCAAGGTACAGATCAGTGGTAGATGTGTGGCTAATGTGCTTATCAGGATACCCAAGAAAGGAATGTGCTATATGTTTGGGAACAAAACAAGGATGATCAAAACTGGTATGAGCTGGTATAAGTCATGGGGCAATCATGTGGCAGTCATGGGCTGGAGGTTAGGGAACCAGCCTTGTGACCTGAAAGTCACCAGTTCGATCCCCAGAGCCGACGGCACATGACTAAGGTATCCTTGAGCAAGGCACCTAACCCCCAACTGCTCCCTGGGCGCTGTGGGTAGGACTGCCCACCACTCAAGGCAAGTCTGCTCACTGCCCCCTAGTGTGTGTGTGTGCTCACTAGAGTGTATGTGGTATTTCACTGCACGGATGGGTTAAATACAGAGGTGAAATTTCCCTGTTGTGGGACTAATAAGAGTCTCAATCTTAAAAAGGCACAGCACAGTAGATGGGTGAACCTTCTACAATGCCACATTTTGGAGGGATGCAGGCGATACAGTATTTCTCACTTCAACTCTGAACTTACTGCTCAGATTCTATTTGCCCAGAACTCCAGCCCAAGTTCTCTCCCTTCCCTCAAATCGCTCTTACCTCATTCTATCACAATATGTTGAAGGGACAGTCTGAACTTGCAAAATGCAGGTTACGGTTATACCATGCACAGTGGAAGCCAGTGGAATATGTCAATAATGTCTAGGAAGGCTGCCAACTTCTCTGGGCTCAAGCTCATATGAAATGGACTGATGCACAGTGGAAATGTTTGGTCCGATTAGACAATCCTTCAGAATGTAAAACATTAAGCACAATACCTTTGTAGTGTTTTCAATGTAATACAGATCAAACAGAATTTTCTAATCACTGCTTTTCATTTTTAATGGCACACACTCTCCCAATTTTTTTGAAAGCTTTCTCGCAATTATCTTGTTTATAGAGTTCACATGCTGAGTTCACCCTCTATCTCTTACTGATACATGTTTCACTTATAAGGCTGTGGACACTTTTTCCAGTTTAGAATGTTTCCCATTCATTGTCGCCACTAGGTGCGTGTGGATTTCATAGAGACGGAGCATGTTTGCAGCGCAGCCAGCAAGAGGGGCAAGTACCGTACCACAGTTGATGTTGACGCACAGTCCTCCAGATCCATCCCATACACTATTATTCCCATGGAGCTGGAAAACCACTGGATTGAGGTGAAGGCTTCAGTGTATGGGTCAACAATCGGTGATGGAATAAAGAAGGCCCTGAAGGTGGTGGTGAGTGTCAGTTGAAGAGTTTCAACATTCTTGAAAGGTTCAGAGAATGCCATTCAGCATGAGCCCTGGGCAGCAAGCTGAGATGATGACATCGGCTGGGTGTAGCTGAGTCTGTTTTACAGGATTACTCTTACATCAGTAATATACACCAATATAAAATTACAGATAACCTACGCTGAAGCTTAAGTGGAGTTTGACACTAGTCATTTGTGTTTGTTTGAGTGAAACATAGAAAGTCAACAAATATTGTACACCCCTTTTCCCCCAAACCCACCGAGACCAAATTTGATGCTCACTCATTCTATTGAGAATAGGTAAAAAAAAGATGAACAGATCAATCACACTATCCTTCTGTTTCTTAGTCTGAAGGTGTGTTATCTACAGTTGAAGAGAAGAATGTGGAGCTGAACCCCTCTAAAGTTGATGGTGGGTGTTTTGCTCATTTTCATTACTTTGTCCTCTACATATTATCTCTAATTCAGGTGCCCGAATAAACTCTTAATCTCTTTGTCTCTCTGTCTTTCTGTGAAAAAGGTGGAGTGCAGGTCTTTCATCTGAGGAGTGATATACCAGAACGGCAGATTCCAGGCAGTCACGCAAATACATACATCACCTTAACTGGTAAGAGCAAGATAGCCATTCATTTTTCTTTCTTTTAGGTAAAATTGTTAGCGAGAAAGATACAAATTGAATCTCAGCAAGAACTCATTCATTCAGAACTGCTTATCGCTCAGTTCCGTGTTGAGACTTCCAATAAGTAAAGATAGATGAATGGCATCCTCCTTCAAAATGATGGTCTACCTAATCAAGATTGCATATATATATATATATATATATATATATATATATATATATATATATATATATATATATATTTATATATATATATATATATATGCTTCTGTTATTTGTAAACTGTGTTGTCTTTTTGCTCTTTGCCCACTATGAACATTGAACTTTGGCCACCAAGGCAAAATGTGGGGACCCCTCAGTTAGAGAATTCTGGTAACAGATAGGGAATGCAGATATATGACCTGGATGCAGAGGATGTGCAAGATAAATCCTTTCAGGAAATGCATGACAGACAGACTGCACATATGGCTGACATTGAAAACTCCTACTGCTACTGTCTGGAAAGGGCAGGAGTGAGGGACAGCATGTGGGCACTAATCATGGCAGCACAAGAAGAAGAAGTCAGCATTAGATTGATCAAAGAGAAACACACCATATCAGACAAGACCCAAAGTGCACACATTCCAAAGAAGCCAATGTTAGGTCAGGTTCATAGACAGCTGCTGTCTTTTACCAGAATTATCAGTCCAACTTTATATTTTCACTGATAACATGGTAGTTACACATGAATTAATAATGAGTTATTACATACTTCCTTTTACTGCTGGGAAAAAGAAAAAAAAAACTCTAAAAAAGTTGCTTTTCCAGTCTGATTACAAATGTAATTACGTTTGTGTTATTACCCTTGTGTAATTACATGATAGGCTGTTACAGCTATTAAGATACATTTTTGTAATTACATAAGGTTTACTGCTGTAATCCATCTGTAATTGTGACAAAATCATCAGTAGTTACATTCTTGTTGCATATGCCATTCACACCATTATTAAAGACATTTAACATAAAGTGGGACCGAGTTATCTTGCATTTCCCCTGCTTTAGATTCCCCTTACTGTATTCATTATTATTGTCACTACATTAAATATTTTTTTTAAATCTAGAATAGTCCATGAGGCCTACATTTGTGAACGTAAATGGTACATAAACAAATCAATTCAGGAAATTGTTTAGTGTTGCCAGAAAGACATTTGATTTATTTAGCTAAAAATATTTTTAGATGTGCCGAAACAGAGTTCATAATTAAAGACTAGCTAACATCAAAACGTCATCACCACACAGCATGAAAAAGCATAGTATGTCCGTCTAACCAGGCTAAAAATATTTGATATATTCAGAAATATTGTTTGACAAATGCGTTTATTAAAGCACAATCTAAACTTTCTTTTGACAGATGATTAGTTATATCTTATATCTATATTGTGTATTTAATTTATCTATGCTCTAACGATGGCCGTTATTATCACTATACTAGGGATGTCCATTCATATCAGCAAAGTGTCGTTGCAGGTTTTCATTCCAACAAAGCAGAGCCACATTATAATTTCTTTAAGTGGACCAGTGGAATCATGTGTACTTCTGTTTGTGTGAAATTAAAACCTAGAGTCACTTCATGACTTCAAGACTGGACACCACTGGACTACATGGTGACCACTGCTGTCCTGTCAAGTTGTTTCAACACTTTGTTTTGTTTTTTGGTTTGAGCTCTTGAGTTTTGGACCGGTTTCTGGTTGAGTTTGCACTTTTTTTTTCTGGCTCAGGTTGGGTTTGGACTCAAAACACCACTCTATGTGTTTAGGTCCAACTGAGACAGAAAATTCTAGGGCTGCATTCACGAACAGACCAAAATTTTAGGTCGGACCTTCCAATGGCATGGGTCACAAATCTGATTGCAAATCCACACTTCACTTTTTAGATTTTTTTTTCTTTTTCTCAGGCTTCATGCAGCTGATTAGTTACATGAGGTGTGCTCCTTGATTCCGGGGCGGGGGATGTTGGGGTTGACTCCTCCCTTTCCCCATGTATTCTTTTTCTCTGTATTTTCCATCATTCCTGTCTTCCTGTCCTGTCTCTACCCTTGTCATATTGTATGTGCTCAGATGGGTTGATCATAATTTTGCTGGTTACTCTGGTGACTATGTGACAATAAAGGCTTCATATCAATAAATCCATTTACACTTGTTTGCTTTCCTTTAGGTCAGGATTTAAGTCAGACAATCGAGCAGGCCATCAGTGGAAACTTCATGGGTCGTCTGATTGTGCAGCCTTCTGGCAGTGCAGAGCATAATATGATCTACATGACATTACCCGTCATTGCCACACACTACCTGGACACCACTAAGCAGTGGGAGGAAGTGGGCTTCGACCGTCGTTCCGAAGCTGTCAAACACATCCAGACAGGTATGAAAAGTCACCTCCAGTATGTGACATGGGTACAATATTCTGTTTTTGGGTTTTGTAAGGGTAAAAGATGTGCTGGCTGCAAAACCCAAATTTTCTAACCTAACAACAGCAGATAGGTTGCTTTATTTTGTTTGTTTACATATTGCTTAAATAGTGTCAAAAATTGCGACTATGCTAAATAGGTACTTTAGTGACATCTTTCAGTGTTTGTTCAATATAATGCAACATTTCCAGACCTTTGACCTGGCATGGCAAAAATACAACCCCATTTCCAAAAAAGTTGGGATACACATATCAAATGTTGAAACTGAGAAATTGTATTTTTTTTTAAATATTTGCCCATTTTGAATTTGATGTCAACAACCTGTTCCAAAGAAACTGTGTTTCATCACCTCTTCATTTAATAACACTCTGTATGCGTTTGGAAACTGAGGAGACACTGCTGTAGTTTTTAAAGTTGAATAATTTCCCATTTTTGCTTGAGATAGGTTGGTTGAGGAAGGTTGAGAGGGCTCACCTCCACCCACAGTGTTGTCTCTGGAACCAAACCCCTGGATAGGGGTTGGTCCCTCTCCTACTCAGGGGTTGCACAGGGTGAGAAGCACCGGGCAGGTGTGGGGATACTCACGAGTCCCCGGCTGGTAGCCATGCAGTTGGAGTTGCCTCAATGTGAATTAAAATCACAGAGAGGAAAACTCATGCACCAAACAACAGGCCGGAGTATTGGTGGGGTTCTGGAAATGGTCCCACCTACAGACTCCATAGTCTTACTGGGAGACTTCAATGCTCATGCTGGCAATGACTGGGATACCTAGAGAGGCGTGAATGGGAAGAACGGCCTGCCCGATCTAAACCCGAATGGTGAATTGTTATTGGACTTCTGTGCTGGGCATGGATTGTCCATAAAAAACACCAAGTTTGAACACAAGGATGTTCCTAAGTGTACATGGTACCAGAGCTCCTTGGGTCAAAGGTCAATGATCGATTTTGTTGTCAATTCATCTGAGTTGGGACCGTATGTTCTGGACACTCGGGTGAAGAGAGGTGCTGAGCTGTCAACTGATCACCATCTGGTGGTGAGTTGGATCACATGGAAGGGAAGACTGATGGTCAGACCCGGTAGGCCCAAGCGAATAGTGATGGTGTGCTGGGAATGACTATCAGAGGACCCTGTTTGGATGATTTTAACTCCCACCTCCGGGAGAGCTTTTCTCACGTCCCGGAGGAGGTAGGGGACATGGAGTCTGAATGGACTCTGTTCAAAACCTCCATTGTGGAAGCTGCCAGGCGTAGTTGTGGCCAAAAGCTTGTGGGGCGGTAAGCCAATAACCCCCTGGTGGACATCAGTGATGAGGGAGGCCAGCAAGCTGAAGAAAGAGGCCTTTAGGGCCTGGATGGCCTGAAGGACTCCCAACTCAGCAGATAGGTACCGACAGGCAATAGTGGTGGCAGCAATTAATGGTGGCAGAAGCAAAATCCAGGGTGTCGGAGAAGTTTGGTGAAGCCGTGGAAAAAGACTTTTGCTTGACTTCAAGGAGGTTCTGGACGACTGTCAGGCAACTCAGGAGTGGTCGGAGTGGCAGTGCCCAAGCTGTATTTGGCAGGGGTGGAGAAACTCTGACTTCAAATGAGGATATTGTCGGTCGGTGGAAGGAGCACTTTGAGGAACTTCTTAATCCAGGAGACATGCCTCCCTCATGTGAGCCAGGACTGGAGGCTTCTGGTGTTTCAAGCTCTATTTCTGTGGTGGAGATCACTGAGGTAGTTGGCAGGCTCTTCAGTGGTAAGGCACCAGGGGTGGATGAGGTTGGTGGTCCCTATTTTTAAGAAAGGGAACCAGAGGGTGTGTGCCAACTATCAGGGTATCACACTGCTAAGCCTCCCTGGGAAAGTCTATGCCAAGGTGCTGGAAAGGAGACTCTGACCGATAGCTGAGCCTCAGATTGAGGAGGAATAATGCGGATTCTGTGTCAGCCGTGGAACAACGAACAGCGGCAAGGTGCCAGCAATCAAGACTAACTCGACGCACCTGGAAGCCCTCGTATATAAGGTGCTGGCAAACTCCAATGCCTGTCACACCTTTGTAGAGGGGGTGACCGGTATGGTTCTTAGTCAAAGAACAAAGAGAAAAGAACAGAAAAGGAAAAGAACAGAGAAAAAGCCTCAAAAGGTGTTTGCTCTATGAGCAAACACATCGAGCAAAGCCCGCCAACTGCCATAGTCATGATGGTAGCATCTTTGTGTTTTCATTTTGTTGATTTCGCCTTACTAAGTATCTTTTGTTTGAGCACGTCGTCCGTGACGTCTCTTTGGTTTGCCCTTTACTTCCGCATCCCTTTCCACCTTCCTCAGACCACCTTGACCGTCATCACTCGCTCACTCACATGGTGCAACTTCTTCAGTGGTGGCGGCGACTGTGTTTTCCGTTGCTCTTTACGTTTTTGTTTTTGCTGGGCTTCAGTTCTGTGCTTGGGTCCGCCTCCCTGCCATCCCGTAACAGGTTCATGTTTTTTTTGCCTTTTTCCTACTCCCTTTAGATATGTTAGAAAAGTTACTCACATACAAAGATGTTCCTATGGGTAACAAAAAATATGATCAGCTAAGGTTCTAAACTAAACTGAGTACTAAATAATATGGAAATGAAAATGTATTATCCTAAACTCTTAAGGATATGAAAATAGATAAGAGCCATCCTAATTATTTTATGCTGCTGAGACTGATGCCTCTCTCTTTGCTTTTAGGTTATGAACAAGAGCTGACTTACCGTAAAGACGATGGATCCTATGCTGCATGGACAAACAAACCCAGCAGCACATGGTAAAAGATACATGCATGAGATTCACTCCCCCTCTGCTCTCTGAATAATTATCTAATGTAGTTCATTTATAATTCATGATCCATTTTTCCTGTATGTTTGTCTCTGTGGCAAAGGCTGACGGCGTACGTGGCCAAAGTCTTTGCCATGGCCAGTGGCCTCATTACCATCGAGGAGAATGTTCTCTGCAGTGCTATTAAGTGGCTGGTTCTGAAGACACAGATGCCAGATGGTACATTTAAAGAAAGCGCACCTGTGATACATACGGAGATGGTCGTAAGTTGAAATCGCTTTTGCTTTTGGCTAAATATGTCTTCTTGACTGGTGTCTCTTTAACCTTAAAGCTATTAGTTCAATGTAAACCCAGTGTTTCAGTGCAGGCTTTTCTGTTATTCCAGGGAGACGTGCAAGGAAAGGATGCAGACGCATCTCTGACAGCATTTATCTTGATTGCAATGCAAGAAGGAAGTGAACGTTGTGCCAAGGCAGTCCCTGTAAGTCAAATTTGATGTGTGATAAACAGTCTGCTATATACAAAAATGGGGAAAAAAAGTAATTCTAAATTGTTGCCATTTTTCTCTTTCGTTTTATTCACTTAGCGTCTTTCAGAGAGCATTAAGAAGGCCACTGAGTATCTGGCACGAAGACTTACTACTTTGAGAAATCCTTATGCTGTTGCTATGACCTCCTATGCCATGGCCAATGCTGGCAAATTCAACAAAGATCTCCTGATGAAGTATTCCTCTGGAGGTCCGTGAAACTCATTTGCAAGAGGTTCAGAGACAAACCGGGTTGTGCTCACCAACTTATTTTTATTTTTTTTATAAACAGATGGTGCTTTTTGGCCAGTCCCGAGAGGACACCACTTCACCGTGGAAGCCACAGCCTATGCTCTGCTGGCTCTGGTAAAGGCAAAGGAATTTGACGCAGCAGGGAAAGCAGTGAAGTGGCTCAATACGCAGACCAGTCCTTATGGAAGTACTGGCACCACACAGGTAAGCCATACATGCCAGTGATGCCCTGATGCCCTAACCTTAAATTGAAAGTGATGTCATTCAAGCTTGAACATTACTTTACACAGCACTTAAATAAGCATTGAATTGAGTATTGTTTGCAATATATTGTGCTGCACTTATATATATTTTACTGTATTGCACTTTGTATTGTAGTTTAATTTTGTTGAATGGCCTCTGTTTTGTAGTTTACTGTATTATAGTTTACTGTATTGTAGTTTATTGTATTGTATTGTATGGCACAGAGTTCTGTGTTCAACTGCACATTCAGAAAAAAATCCAAGTGCAAAAAGTAGGGATGCACCAGTATAGGAATTTGCTGATGCTGATACACACAGATTAAGTGTAGAAATTGGCATTAGCTCTATCTGAATTAGCATTGTAGACATTTATACATCTACATTTATTTGTAGAGTGTTACAAGAAGGGCTGCAAAAAAACAAATTGTGATATTTCATGTAAATATCATGTTAATTCATGTAAATGATAGACTAGAGTAACTGGCTTAAATGTGGCTTTTACATGGTAAAAGCCAGATCAATAAAGTATATATGCAACAAATGACTGATAGTCAAATAATATATTGTAAGGGTGGCAGACAGAACCAGTTGCTCACTGCAGAGGCGTTAAGATCTTTAATACCAAAGGGGATATCCAAAGTCACAGTTGGTAAACAGAAGCAGAGAGTCAGTGGGGATGTTTGAAACTATAGCAGAAGACAAAAACAGAGCAAAGGGATAAGGCTAGAATCTATGTTTGTCCATGTAAACAGAACTTTGGGGGTTGTCATGGGCTGGAGGTTAGGGAACTGGCCCTGTGACCGGAAGGTTGCCAGTTCGATCCCCAGGGCCGACAGTTCATGACTGAGGTGTCCTTGAGCAAGACACCTAACCCCCAACTGCTCCCCGGGCACCGTGGTTAGGGCTGCCCACCGCTCCGGGCGAGTGTGCTCACTGCCCCCTAGTGTGTGTGTGTTCACTAGTGTGTATGTGGTGTTTCACTTCATGGATGGGTTAAATGCGGAGGTGGAATTTCCCCGGTTGTGGGATCAAAAAAGTATCACTTACTTACAATATTGGGAGTCCAGCACCTGATGGACAGTAGACCAGCAAGCCCTCCACCTCCAGAGTTTCCGTTGGGGCCCCATCAGGTGACATCTCATCCAGAGGACCTGAGGTCACAGGTTTAAGAAAGGAAACATAGAAAGAGGGTGAGATACCTAATTGTGCTAGTAAGTTAAGTCTGTATGTGATATCATTGATCTTTTTAATGATCTGGAGTGGACCGATGTACTTGGGCTGCAACTTATTACAACCCTCCCCAAACCTGAGGTCCCAAGTAGAAAGCCCAACCTCTCTACTCAGATGAAATACTTGACCAGACTCTGGATGTAAATTGTGAACCTCGATCTGAAATGATGTCTTCTGGGATGCCAAAGTTACTGAAAATGTGTTCATATAGAGTATAGTATTTGGCAGAGATTTAAAGGGAATTAACTTTACTCCTCTAGAGAAATGATCAACAACTGTGAGGATGGTGGTAAACCTTTCAGAAGGGGTTAAATCAGGATACAAATAGAGACATACATTTGCCAACTGAGTGTTTTGGAGGTTTTATGTTGTACACGTACCAATCTATGCACATCCTGCTTAAGGGTTTTCCACCAATATCTGTTGAGTAACAGTCATTGTGTGCAAAATTCACCAGGATGACTGGAGCTAAGAAAGGAGTGAGCCAGTGTAATCAACTGATCTCGAAATTGGTCCAGCAGTTAAAGCTTATTGGGTGGACAGTGAGCAAGAACTTTGACATTTTTGAGTGCTTTAGCAATCTCATGGTCAACCTCCCAGCAAATGGCATTGCATTTGTACAGAAGAAGGTAGAATAGGCTCAGGCTCAGGCAGGCTCTTTCTCTCCTCCAGAGCTTAGTTTATGTGAATAAAATGCTATAGGACATAATTTCTTGGGGTCACTACTATGCTGGTATAAGACTATACCTACTCCAGTCTGTGAAGCATTGACCTCTACTACAAAGAGCTTGGAAGGGCCTAGGTGTTTCAGAATTGGTGCAGATGTGAAAGCAGTTTTGAGTTTCTGAAAGGCGGCTTCTGCTGCTGGACCCCAAGTTAACTTTTTAGACCCACCTTTGAGAAGGTCTGTGAGAGGTGTGGCATTGGAACTGAAATTTTGAATTAATTTTTGCAATCTCTGCGGTTCTTTGACATTTGTGGGGGTAGGCCAATTAACAACAGCTTCAAGATTCTGGTCATCCATCAGAACTCCTTGTGAAGAACTAATCCAAGGAAGGAGAACTTGTGAACTAATCTGAGAAAGGAGACTCTGAAGATGAAATTCACATTTCTCTCCCCTGACAAAAAGGTCATTTTCTAGTAAATGATACAAGACTTGACAAACTTGTTGTACATGTGTATCAAAATCAGGTGAGTAGATTAGGATGTCATTAGTGTATGCGATTATGTATTTCCCTATCCCGGAGGACATTATTGATGAAAGATTGGAAGACTGACCTAGTGGTGATGAATGCTGTTTTTTATTCATCTCCTTCTTTGATGTGTACCAGGTTGTAAGCGCTACAAAGGTCTAATTTGATGAAAAACTGGGCACCTCGAAGTTGTTCCAAGGCAGCAGGGATCAGAGTTGGAGGATAAGGTGTTTTTGTGGTGATATTATTAAGGGCATGATAGTCTATAAAAGGCCTGAGAATAATCCAGATGCGACTGGGGAAATGGTTGGATGAATAAAACCTTGAGCCACTGCCTCATCAATATATTCCCCCATGTTTTTCTCTTCTTTTTCTTGATTAAATGGATACACATGGGATATAGGCAAAGTAGTTCCCTATATGATGTCATTGGAACAGTCATAGGGAGTTTAGAGGTATTTTTTTTTACTGAAATTTCTGTAAGATCAGTGTACTGGGGGGGTTGGTATAGTGGGGTTTCATTGGTGGTTGACCTAATCCTAAATTTGGGATGATTGGCAATGAGAAAGCAGTAATTTCTCTGCCTGACCAACGGATTTGTGGATTGTGTTTTTGTAACCAGGGGAGACCTAAAATAATTAAGATTTAAGAGTCAATGACATGAAAAGGTAATTCTTTGTGGTCTCTAGCAGAACAGGTTCAGTGACCAAGTAGATAGGATCCACTCCAACAGGTCCTCCATCCAGCACAGTGACTTTAAGGGGAGTCTGAAGATCTCGAACTGGAATGTGCAATTCAGCCATCACATCTGAATGGATGAAATGCACCTCAGCCTCGGAGTCAATTAACGCTGTAATGACACGAGAAGAGTGACAGTAGCGAACAGTAATGGCACACACTGAAACCAACCCCTTTGTGGGAACACTCTACCACTTTACCACAGCTACTGCCATAGCGTGTAGATTAGAATCCTTGAACTTTCCTGGGGTTGGTTCCTGAGGTCTGTGTGGACAAGCCTGACAGTCATGTGAATTGTGACCAGCTGCACCACAATAGCCTGGAAGAGTCACACCGCATGGGTTCTGGAGCCAAACTGGAACTTGAGCTGGAGCTAAAACAAACACATGCCCAGGAACTGGAACTAGCACTGGAACTGTAGATTCAATTGTCGATCAATCGTCAAATAGTCATCTTTCAGATTGAGTTGTTTTTTTAATCTAAATAAAGGAGCTGTAGAACGTTAACTAGCTAATGTATGTCATGTCTGTGACAGGATGAGCCGAATATTTGAATATTCGGATATTAGATATCCCATATTGAATATTATAATATTCCAGTGACTTTACTATTACTAATGAAACATGATGAGCTTTAGTGATGTTTGTAACAGCAGCATTAGCTCATTCTGACAAATCAATTTCAGTGCAGGAGTAATTCGGTTTTTCAGAATACCTCCTCTGTGGGAGTCCTTCAGGGATCCTGACCATTGAAGAGCAGGGCAAAGGGGTCTAACAAAGAATGCAATGAAACAGATGTACTACAGTCTGTAATGTAGAACTACAAAGTGCACATAGTTCAAAGATAAAATCTAAGGAGCAGTTTAATGGCACTAATAATCCTAAAATAACTGGATCCTATCCCAGCGGTCATCGGGCAGAAGGCAGGATACACCCTGGACAGGTTGCCAGCCCATCGCAGGGCCTAATCATAGCAATGTGGTTAATTTTAACCAGACTCACCATACTCATGTACATGAACATAAAATAATTGAGCTTGGCCTAGAAATACCACAGTTTCATTACAAAAAGAAAAACAAAATCATTAAAAAAAACATTAAATAGAAACTAAAAAATGTCCTGTACTTCAGTAATAACGGTTCCTTTCTCAAAAATACCATTCAACATGCAACAACAGAAGTTTCAATTTAACACTTTGGATCTTTTCCAAATTAATCCCAATCAGGAATATTAAGATAAGATGGTTTATAACCATACTAAACTGTACACAGATCTTATTACATAGACAGTGTGTACACCATAATATGTAATTATACACTAAACATCAAATGTGCAACATTGACATCTTATTACAGCTCATTTAGAGAAAACTACGAGTGGTGATTTTTTTTTAACATTCTAAAAAGGAAGAAATGAATTCAACCGAAAAAAAGATAAAAAATTGCTTGACTGTTTCTCACCCAGGCAACTATCATGGTCTTCCAATCTGTGGCTGAGTACTACAAGCAAGTAAGAAGATTTCACCGAGGGGACTTGGATGTGGAGTTGTCTGTGAGTGGACGAAGCCAAAGGACAAATTGGAATATAAGAAAGGAAACCTCAAGCCTCACACGTTCAGACAAGGTTAAACATGCTCTTTGTACACTATAAATATTTTGCTCTTTTCACATTGGGAAAAATTGAGTTAATTTCATTCAAATATGTACATCATTTCTACAGTAATAAAGCAAATCACATCAACACAACTTCTGTAAAAAAGAAAGTAAACTTGTTTTGGGACGGCCGGGACACCCAAGTGCAGAGAGGAAAGGAAAAGGAAAGGAAAGGTCTTAAATGAATTTAGTGAGGTGATGGAGTGGGAATTCGGAGATTTTGCATGTTGGAGTTGAGGTGCCTCAACTGCCGATGTACTGATTGGCAGTCCAAGGAGTTACCGCTGCGGGAAATGGGAAAAAACACCTCAATGAATAGGAAATAAAAAGGCAGGAAAAAGGTGAACAAAGGGTAAGGTGAAGGCATTATGCTCAAACAAGGGCTGAACTAGAGAAGTGAAATGACTCTATTTGATAGGGTGAGGAGCTCGGCCATGCGGGAGGAGCTTGGAGTAGAGCCGCTACTCCTCCGTATTGAGAGGAGCCAGCTGAGGTGGTTTGGGCATCTGATCAGGACACCACCTTGGCTGCCTCCTGGTGGAGGTTTACCAGGCATGGCCTTCAGGGACAAGACCCCAGGTTCCCTCAACTTGGGAATATATCTCCAAGTTGGCCTGGGAGCAGCTTCCCTGGAATGAGCTGGAGGAAGTTGCAGGGGACAGGCTCGTCTGGGATTCTCTGCTCTCCCAAATGCTACCACGACCCTAGCTGGCCTAAGCAATTAAAGATGGTCATGATGATGATGATGACAACTGTTAAGGCTGAAAATCTTCTGTGTCTGTGCATTCACAGGTTAACCTTAAGCAGGAATTTAATGTCACTGCTAAAGGAAACGGTGTGGCATCTCTCAAAGTGAGTATTGATAAATGCTACCCCAGCCTTGTGTCTCTGACAATATTGGTTTTATAGTTGTATTTGTTGATTGTTAATAAAAATCTTTCATATAGGTAGTAACATACTACTACGCTAGACCCACTGAGAAGGAAGGTGACTGCAAAGATTTTAATCTTACTGTTAAGATGGAAAAGCAACGTGATGGTAAGGTTCATCATGACCCAAATGTGTCTCTGTGTGCAACTCTAGTTATAGCTGTAGGACACAATCAAGCAATTCCTAAATTTATTATAAAATCATCATTTTCTCTTATTTCAGTGTCATATCCAGGCGCTAAAGAAAGTTATCTGCTCACCATTGAAACCTCGTGAGTATATCAGAATATGGATTGCACATACAGTTCACTGCACCAATTTTTTACTTTTGTTGAGCAAATATGATATTTTAGATTATATATTCACCAACTGTATGCTTTAGAGCTGTTAAACGATAGGAATAAAATGTTTTTTGGTTTTTATTTGCTTTTATTATTATTCATTTGTACAGCTATAACAGTGAAACCAGAGATGCCACTATGTCTATATTGGATATCGGCCTGCTGACAGGATTTGTTGTGGATGAAAAGGATCTCAAAGATGTAAGGAAATATCTAACTGATAATACAACCCCATTTCCAAAAAAGTTGGGACGCTGTGCAGCATGTAAATAAAAACAGAATGCGAAGATGTACAAATCATGTAAACCCTATTTTTCCAAGGAAAATACTCCAGAGACAGAATATCAAATGTTGACTGAGACAGAGAACTGTTATTGTTTTTTTAAAATAAATTCCCATTTTGAATTTGATGCCAACAACATGCTCCAAAAAAAGTTGGGACAGGGGCCTGTTTATCACTGTGTTTCATCACCTCTTCATTTAACAACACTCTGTAAGTGTCACCTGGACTCTTTTAATATGGAGCAATGCTGTTGTAATACATGCAGAATGTGGTTTTACATTATATTGCTGAAGTAAGCAAGGCTGTCCCTGAAAAAGACGTCTAGCTAGCAGTATATTTTGCCAAAACATGTATATACCATTCAGCATTAATGGTGCAGTTGCTGATTTGTCAGACCACAGGACACTTTTCCACTTCCCCTCAATCCATGTTAAATGAGCCCTGGCCCAGAGAAGGTGGCAGCGTTTTTTTTTTATGTATGGTTTCTTCTTTGCGGTTTTAGAGTTTTAACTTGCATTTGTAGATGCATTGATGAACTGTGTTCACAGACAGTGGTTTTCAGAAGTTTTCAGAAGTCTTCAGAAGTCGGAGCCCTTGCAGTGATTTCCACTACAGAATCATGTCTGTTGTTCATGCAGTGCTGCCTGAGGGTCCAAAGATCACAGCCAGCAAATACTGGTTTTTGGACACATCCCTTGCATACAGAGATTTCTCCAGATTCTCTGAATCTTTTTATGCTATTATGTACCGTAGACGATGAAAAGCAATTTTATTTTCTATTTTATGTTGAGAAACATTTTTCTTGAATTGTTGTACATCACTAACATTTTAAACCCTAGTAAGAACATAAGATTTAGCTTATTATTCCAAAAACGAATGATAATATAATGAAACTTAAACAGAATGTATTGGAATAGAATGTATGATATTTACCAAGAAAGTTCAGTTTTGCTGAAAATAGTGTTAGGGTTTCCTTGTAGTTTGTTGTGTATATTGTAACTAGTTAACATGTACAGTGCAGATCCTTGTAAATAAGTACCAACACAGTTCCAGCAAGTGTGCTCAAGCATTAGTCTCATTGTAGTTTATCTTACTCTTATCGATTCTTTGCCATAGTTAAAAAGTAATAAATGAATTTGTCACATTTTTTCTTGTGTTCACAACAGCTAACCACAGGGACTGACAGGTATATTCAGAAGTTTGAGATGGATAAACAGCTTTCAGAACGAGGCTCCCTCATCCTCTACCTGGATAAGGTACATATGATGACGACCCTTCATCAGACTTGTTTTTCACCATTTTTAAGCTTGTGATTGTTTTCTAATTAGGTTAATGCTGGTCTTGTGGGCAAACCACGTGCATGTACAAAGACCACTTGCTCAGCTTTATTTCTCGGGACCCCTTCTTATGCAATACCGGCAAAAAACTGGTAACATTTTATCACATCCCATAATGTGGTTCTTCCCATAAAGTACCATAAATGTTATTGTAATAAAACAGCAACAGTTTCCTTCAGTATGTTAATTATTAATCTATGCAAAATGATCATTTTTCTTTTTTTGATTTTTTTTTTCTAAATTTTGTGAAAATACTGAGTCATAAACCCAGTATTGGGAATCGTATCATGGACCAAGTGTATCATTACACCCCCATAGAAAACACTGAAAGCCACCCGTCACCACTGGTGAATGTGGACCCGCTATGAAGTCACCAGTGTGTCTTTCACCAGCACTCAAACAAAATCTGCATTGATATGTTTACACATGCCCCTCTTGGGTTGTGATATGGGTTATACTCCGGCTTGACTCCTGTCTTGGACAGAAAAGTCATGTCAATCAGGCATGCTTATTAGAATATTAGGCCACACCCAGACAGTTCTCAGAGAAGTCTGCTCAGCAAATTCAGCTGGTTTTTGAGCAGTGCGTGGTTTTATTCAGACTTTGCTGCATTTATAATGTAACAATTTATATGTTTTGCTATGAAACATTTTGCATTATACATTATATTGCATATACTTTAAACTACACTGAAAATGCATTAAACGTGTAAAACTGCTGCTTCTCACCAGGTGTCTCACAGGATGATGGATAGGATTGCTTTCGGAATGCACAAAAACAGTGAAGTGGCTATGCTTCAACCTGCTGGCATCACTGTGTATGAGTACTCCTCTCCAGGTAAGTTCATACACACACATATCACAGGTCATGGGGGCCAGCTGGCAATCATTATGTCCCAGACAGGGTGTCTGCTGTAACCTGCTTGTGGGACCAATGGGTCTAGTTAAAATCCACTCATCTTTAAAACAAATGTGTACAATAACAAAAGCAAAATGAATAATTAAGAATTGACATATATTCACCCTTAATTCCTGCTCTTACTTCAGCATCCTTCATTTAAATTAAACGTCTGTCATCAGATTACGACCTAAGTTGGCGCCCAAGGCCCCAACACACATGTAAACACATTTCCATTGCAATAAATGCTTGTGTCATCATAGATAAACGCTGTACGAAGTTCTACCACCCTATGAAGAAAGATGGAGCTCTACACAGACTGTGCAATACAGAGGGTTTGTGCCGTTGTGCTGAAGGTATGGCCGTTCACAGCTATGCTGCCAACACAAAGATGGCAAATTCATAATTCAGTGACATATTTTATATTTCTTCTCATTTAGCAATCCATACACGTGAACTGACCTGGTTGTTCGTCATTCCCTATAAATGGCCTTTACTTTGAAGTGGGCCAAACTGATTATATATATTATGTTTCCCAAAAGTCTAAACACTCAGTTTTTTTTCACAGAAAATTGCAGCATTCAAAAGAAACAGAAAATTGATGATAAAGATCGTCAGAAAAAGGCTTGTGAACCTGGCTTGGATTACGGTAAAGACTTAGAACTGACCGTTTCACCCCACACACCTTCACCGTTTACGTATCATGTTGTAATGAATCAACGATTGTATATGTGTAATAACTCAACAAATGAAATGTGCTTTTTTTGTTGTTGTTCTTTTTAAACAGTTTACAAAGTGAAAGTTGTGAAGACCGACCTGAGCCCATACACAGACTACTACACCATGAAGATTGAACAGGTTCTAAAAGAAGGTATGACTCCTTGATTGTCTTTTTATTGTCAGTTTGTGTGACCATCAATCACAACAAAGTGGCTTGCAAAAATCTCAAGCTTTGTCATGTGTAGAACACCATGTGCAATTGTGGCATTTAAACTGGGGAAAAGTCTATGCTGGGATCTTTGATATATTGAAAATGTGTTGGGTACAAAAAACATAAAGCTACTGGGTGTAGGTACAACGCAGTTGAACATAATGAACTGGTAATTAGGTCAATTATATTATATATTATATTACATTTCATAAAATCACTTGAAATATATACAACAATACAATACAAACAGCAAGCAGCATTTAACATGGCACTTGTTTTGGCGCCATCAAAACCTTGATAACGTAAAGAATTTAAAAATTCTTCATCTTCGGTTCATGTTTTGTGGTAAAGTGACTCAATGTTTCTTTTTTGTTGTTGTTCTTTTTCAGTAAAAGCCATGACATGACGCTGGACTTTTACATCACGTTTACCTTAAATCTTATTCTATGGATTGTCAGGTTGCAAGTCAGAAATCAGATTATTGTCCGACTCATGTAGACCCAGAGTTTTCATACTGTCTGATTACTCAAGTACATGTAAACACACGGATATTACTGATAAAATCTGATTTTCTGCAGTTATCAGACTGTTAAGTGCATGGGAATGTGCTCAGTGTCCTTTAGAAAGCATTAGTTAGAAAATAGTCACTGTGTCAGCCCTGTGAATCAAGAAGCTGCAGCTTTATACACCCATCACACCAATCAGGCATAACATTATGACCACCTCCTTGTTTCTGCACTCATTGTCCATCTTATCAGCTCCACTTACCGTATAGCTGCACTCTGTAGTTCTACAGTTACAGACTGTAGTCCATCTGTTTCTCTGATACTCTGTTACCCTGTTCTTCAGTGGTCAGGACCCCCAGGAACCCTCACAGAGCAGATACTGTTTGGGTGGTGGGTCATTCTCAGCACTGCAGTAACACTGACGTGGTGGTGGTGTGTTATTGTGTGTTGTGTTGGTACGAGTGGATCAGACACAGCAGTGCTGGTGTCTAATAGAGTGGACAGGGAGTGGAGGCAGTGTTTACAAACTCCAGCGGCTCTGCTGTGTCTGATCCACTTGTACCAGCACAACACACACTAACACACCACCACCACAGACAAAATCAGTGTTACTGCAGTGCTGAGAATGATCCACCACCCAAATAGTACCTGCTCTGTGTCTGAGTTCATGGGGGTCCTGACCACTGAAGAACAGGGTAACAGAGTATCAGAGAAACAGATGGACTACAGTCTGTAACTGTAGATCTACAAAGTATAACATTGGCAAACTGCACACACTCACAAAGTTTACAGTCCTGTATATTTTCAGTGTACTAACCACCTCTAGGCTTCTCTGTATGTTCAAGAGCCCAATAACTTGAAGAACCACAAATTATAGGGTAGACATTGACATAAATATATGGACCATAAATTGGAAGACATAAACGCTGTCTATAGTAATGTTATGATCTCACAAATATTCATTATTCAAGTGCCATAACAAAAATAAATAAATAAATAACAATCACATGTACATAAGTATTCACAGCCTTTGCCATGGCACTCAAAATTGGGTATCCTGTTCCCACTGATCATCCTTCAGTTGTTTTGACAACTTGACTGGAGTTCATCTGTGGTAAATCCAGTTGATTGGACATGATTTGGAAAGGCACACACCTGTCTACATATGGTCCCATAGGTGACAGTACATGTCAGAGCACAAACCAAGCCATGAAGTCCAAGGAATTGTCTGTAGACCTCCCAGACAGGATTGTATCGAGGCACAGATCTGGGGAAGGGTATAGAAACATTTCTGCAGCATTGAAGGTCCCAATGAACACAGTGGCCTTCATTATCCAGAAATGGAAGAAGTTTGGAACCACCAGGAGTCTTCCTAGAGCTGGCCACCCAGCCAATCTGAGTGATCAGGGTAGTCAGGGAGGTGACCAAGAACCCAAGGGTCACTCTGACAGAGCTTCAGCGTTGCTCAATGGAGAGAGGAGAACCTTCCAGAAGGACAACCATTTCTGCAGCACTCCACCAATCAGGCCTGTGTGGTAGAGTGGCCAGACGGAAGCCATTCCTCAGTAAAAGGCATGAGACAGTCCGCTTGGGGTTTTCCAAAACGCACCTGAAGGACTCTCAGACCATGAGAAACAAAATTCTCTGGTCTGATGAAACAAAGATTGAACTCTTTGGCCTGAATGCCAAGCATCATGTCTGGAGGAAACCAGGCACCGCTCATCACCTGGCCAATACCATCCCTACAGTGAAGCATGGTGGTGGCAGTATCATGCTGTGGGGTTGTTCTTCAGCAGCAGGAACTGGGAGACTAGTCAGGGTTGAGGGAAGATGAATGCAGCAATATACAGAGACATCGTTGAAGAAAACCTGCTCCAGAGGGATCTGGACCTCAGACTGGGGTGAAGGTTTATCTTCCAACAGGACAACAACCGTAAACACACAGCCAAGATGACGAAGAAGTGGCTTCAGGACAACTATGTGAATGCTTTTGAGTGGCCAAGGCAGATGCCAGACTTAAACCTGATAGAACATCTCTGGAGAGATCTGAAAATTCCTGTGCACCAATGCTCCCCATCCAACCTGATGGAGCTTGAGAGGTTCTGCAAAGAAGAATGGAAGAAACTGCCCCAAAATAGGTGCCAAGCTTGTAGCATCATACTCAAAGACTTGGGCTGTAATTGTTGCCAAAGGTGCTTTAACAAAGCATTGAGCAAAGGCTGAAAATACTTATGTACATGTATTCATAATTTGTGTAAAAAAGCTTTGCAGCCAATTTGTGCAAAAGCTCTACAGCATCTCTGGTTGAAGTCATTACATGACAAGCTTAATGTTGAATATGTAGACTTGATTTTGCATGTGGAATGTCACTGGGAAGGTGATGGGAAGGTGCTCCAGAGATTCACTGATTTGCTCTCGCATGATTAGTGCTGCGAGTGCCCTCCAAGTTAAACTTGCCTTGTGGACATCCCAACCAAAGTGCAATAGGCTACCTCACTTCTAGAATGTAGACAAAATGTTTAACTACATCTCAAACGAACACTCTTGCCATTCTGAAAACTTTGATCCCACTTTATATTAAGTGTCTCTAATAAACATGTAGTTACACATGAATACCATAATGCAACAACATTGTAACTACTGATGATTTAGTAAATGTTACAGGTCGGTTACAGAAGGACACCACATGTGTATCAACTTCAGTTTTGCTTCATGTAATTACTGTCTAGTGTAGCGTTAAAGTTACACTTTAAAATAAGTGGACAGTTCATGTGTAGTGGTTATGTAGGTACTGTGTAATAATGGAGGGGTAACATAGACACTGCTTTGGCAGAAATGCAACACATTTAATTAATGTATTAAAAGTTACTTGTTAAGATGAGGGGGTGTCTGCTGTTCTGTCATATTACAGACTGGTTTAAAGCTGAAACTGAAACTGAAAGCGTCACAGTACTAGCAACATAAATGCTGGCTAAATGTAAGGAAAGCTGGCAGATACAGTGTATGTAATGCCTTAATGTACGTTATTAGATATATCCTTTTACTTCTAGGAAGAAAAAAAACTTCAGTCTGATTACAGATGTAATTACATCTGTGTTATTACCCTCATGTCATTACATGAGCGATACTAGGCTGTTACAACTATTAACATACTCTTGTGTAATTACATGAGGCAAAAGTGAAGTTGATACACATGTGTAATTACTTAAAGTGCACATCTGCAATCCATCAATAAGTGACTAAATCATAAATAGTTACATTATTATTGCATGTTGTTCACATGTAACTACACCGTTATTAGAGACACTTGTGGAACCAAAACTTTTGCATTAACTTGGAAAGACTGTAAGAGGAGTTCAGTAGGCAGTTTGAGGATTTCAACCAGATTAAAGACATTGTGTCATTCATTTCAAACCCTTTTTTACCACTAAAATTGAGGGTCTGTCAGCAAGATTTCAACAGATGTTGAATTGCCAAATGGAGTTGACAGGCGAATAACTGACCTTTAAAATTACATTAAGATGATAGCTAGGTCAAGAGACAAGTACATTAGGGGACTTGTGAATCGTGAGAGATATCTATATTTTTCACCATGTCCACTAAAGGTGAAGGCCTTCTTTAGATCCACATATCTTTGTGTGGTGGCATTTTCACAGATCATCAGAAATACAAATATCACACTCACCTAACAGATACATATCTGACATACTACATCAGACTGGCTACATCATACTATACGTCGGATTATAAAGCACTTGCAGACAGTGTGCATCGCCCTGAGTGCCACCATCGCCAACACTCAGTTGTACATTAAGTAAACTGTTCATTTTTATTCATTTTAAGCTGTTCATTTTATGTTGTTGAAGGGTTTTTGGGGACATGCACAGCTTTATTTTCAGTAACCTAGGTGTTTTTTATTCTGGTAGATCTTTGATTTCAAAAAGTGTTAAACACTGGTCTAAGGTAAAATACAACAAATCTATACAAGCATTGTGGAAGGCCTGTTTTTGTCAGACAAGCTGTCTACACAATGCATCTCACAATCCATAAGTCTGCATGTGTGGAATCAAGTCTAAAGCTTTGGTGTCGAATCCCCTGGAGTCCTCCTTGATTTCCTGATGCCTAGAGAACTGATTATATTTCAGATCAGTTCCTGGACCTAGTGAAGAACATATGTATGTCTATAAATATAAATATAGTACACTTTATAGGATTAATGGTGTCTGCACTTATTTTATTTGATTTTTTGTATGTAGGCACTGATGCAGGAGTGGAAGGACAAGAGAGAAACTTTATGGGTCACGCTAACTGCAGAGAATCTTTTGGAATAGAGAAAGACAAGACGTACCTCATCATGGGCCGAAGCGTTGACCTACCAAAGATAGATGGAAGGTATCGTTGGTGCATTTATGTATGGATGTCTTCCCATGCAAGAGAATTGCTTTTGGTTTGCATATGTCTCTAATATGAGTGTAAGACATCTACAGTTACTTGTATGTCCTTTCTTTTTGGCTAAAAATGCATCATAGTAGAAATACTCTAAACATATAGAATGCAGATATTACATGTACACAAGTATATTTTCATTCAGTGTGCCTTGTGTACTCTTCATAATTTTTTTTTTTGTTCATCATGGGCTCATTCTTGTATTTATCAGGCTGCAGTACATCCTGGGCGAGCAGACGTGGATTGAATACTGGCCCACAAATGGAGAAGGTCAAACTCAAACCTACAGGGAGAAATACTTGGGTATCACCGGACTCGCTCAGCATCTCTTGACCATTGGATGTACCACATAAGCATCAGGGATACTTATATCAGTGTCATTCAATGTCATTATTTTCTGTTGAATATTTCACAAGCTCAGCTCTGCTTCTACTCTCACTGTGACTTCACATTGACTTAAGAGAAACCTTTACTCCAAAAAGTAAAGCATTCTGGTATGTCATACCTGAAGATCATCAAATAAACTTTCCAAAAGCAATGGGTTTGTCGACTTTCTTGCATTCTGCTAATTTTGTTCTTTAACATATGTCAAGTTAACAGCACAGCAACTCTTTAGGGCCAAATGATTATTACGGAATTACATGCATTATAAATTATTTTTAGTTCACTTTTAACTCATAGAATGATCATATTTATTGTATTTATCTCTGCAAATATTGTTTGTAACCCTTGTGCTAGACAAAACCAAAACAGTCTTAAAACGCCCATGGGAAAACTACCAAACAGTATCTAGGTGGATGCAGCCAAGAAAGCTCTCCAGTTGGTTAGGACTTCAGGAGCTGGACAGAAGGCCTTATACAGTAGATTAACTAACAACATAATTATGAAGTGACTGAGGACTCAACCAATCATGTTTTAATTACCAGTGAGTGAAAATATGTCATTCTAGACCTTCTGTCTGCAATGTTTGCTTAGTTGAGCAAGAAGCTGGTGAATGAGAAGCTGACTTCAGCGAAAAAGTTGAACGATGAGAGCCACAAGAAACCCTGCTATTCTATTTTATTTTGAATGTCCATTTTCTTTGAACAAACTAGAGATATATCTGCACACCGTAATAAAATCCAATCCATTTGCATGTATTAGAATATTGCCTACTCTGCTCCCTGTCCCAGTAATTCTGACTCAGAGTCAGAGTCTGACTCAGATTCATAAATACAGGTGAGCATGATAACAATAGGGCAGAGCAAAGGTGACAGAAGCTGACCAGGAAAAATGTGACAAGTGAGAAGATATTTTGACTTTAGAACTTTGGAATAGAGCAAATATCAGGTATATATCAACCCTCCTGCAAAAGATTTGACTGTGTACATATAGGAGAGGGAGAGTTGTGTACGACGTGCCTGAGGATGCCGTTCCTCACCTCCAGAGGTCTCTCTCAGCTCAACTTTTGACCCATGGCCTCTTCTCCTTTAATAATATAATTTGTAAATGATGTTGTTACCATTTTGATAGGCGAATAATATGATTTACCAAATGTGAAAATGTGTTGAGTTTGTACCTTTTTGAGCGACATCAAATGCTTATTAATGTTACTCTAATCAACACACAGTTGTTGATTCAGTTATGTGACAGAGTGAACACGAATACAGGGTTGGTCTTGACTTTTTGGTCTTGACTTGTTTTTATTTTTATGTACTGAGATTATGATCCTGAATCTACGATGCTGTTTTGGGGCCACTGTTAATAAAAGTAAAAATAGTAGACTGTAGTAGAATAGTACAGAATAGAATAGTAGAAAAAACTGTGGTAGAGTAAGATATTTCAAGAATAATATCATATTTAGAGCAAAAAAGTCGTACTGTTATACTATTCAGAGGAGAAAAGTCATAGAATTAAGACGTTAAAGTGGCATTTATACCAGTAGAGGTCACAATAAAATGAGGGGCGTTGAGTTGATGGAGTTATATTTTCATATCGATCCTCCCTTAATGAAACATTCAGTCTTCCTGTCTCTCCTGCACATCAGCACCAGCCTGGTATTACTATAAGAACCGGCTGAGCAGGAAACTGCTGATCTAGAATGAAGAGCCAGACGGACTCAGAGGAAACCGTCTGTCTGTGTTGTGGAAGGAAAATCTCAGGCAGAGTCGTATACATGGCTATTGGGGGCTACATCGCCCCCCATTCAAAAAGCATGAAGTTTGACAGACAGTGAGAATGAAGATCAAAATGATCCACAAAGAGAGACCGGAGTGAGTGGAGCTCTGGTGCCAGGACAGCAACTGGGACCCCAACGTGTTATGGCAGCCCCCATACAGTTAGCTCACTTCATCCTCAAAATATTATGACTTTAGTCTTTAAATATTACGTTTTTTCTAAAAATATTGTGACTCTTTCTCAAAATATTATGACTTTAGTCTCTAAATATTACGTTTTTCCTAAAAATATTGCGACTCTTTCTCAAAATATTATGACTTTAGTCTCTAAATATTATGACTTTAGTTTCTAAATATTACGACTTTTTCTCAAACTATTATGACTTTAGTCTCTAAATATTATGACTTTAGTTTCTAAATATTATGACTTTTCTCAAAATATTATGACTTTGCTCTCTAAATATTACGACTTTTTCTCAAAATATGACTTTTTTCTCAAAAATATGACTTTAGTCTCTAAATTTTATGACTTTTTTTCTCAAAATATTACGACTTTTTTTTCTCAAAATATTATGTCTTTAGTTTCTAAATATTATGACTTTAGTTTCTAAATATTATGACTTTTCTCAAAATATTATGACTTTAGTCTCTAAATATTATGACTTTTTCTCAAAATATGACTTTTTTCTCAAAAATATTATGACTTTTGTCCCTAATTTTTATGACTTTTTTTCTCAAAATAGTATGGCTTTTTTTCCTTGAAATATTGCAACTTCCTCTCCTTGGATCACCACCTTATCGTGGTGGAGGGGTTTGCGTGCTTGAATGATCTTAGGAGCTATGTTGTCTGGAGCAAATGCTCCTGGTAGGGTCTCCCATGGCAAACTGGTCCTAGGTGACAGGTCAGACAAAGTGTGATCCATAATAACCCCTATGAAGACACAAAAACAGGACTTGTGTACCCTGCCCGGAACAGGGTTACCCTGGTCACCCTGGAGCCAGGCCTGGGGGAGGGGCTCGCCAGCGAGCGTCTGGTGGCCGGGCATTTACTCATGGTGCCCGGCCGGGCCCAGCCCGAAGGAGTTACATGAGTCCCCCCCTCCCATCGACCCACCACCAATGGGAGGGGCAGTAGTAGGGGTTCGGTGCGTTGTGGATGGGGCAGTGTCCGAAGGTGTGGGCCTTGGCGTTCTGATCCTCGGTTGCTGAAACTGGCTTTTGGAACTTGGAACGTTACCTCACTGGCGGGGAAGGAGCCTGAGTTGGTGCGCGAGGTTGAGAGATACCGGCTAGATATAGTCGGGCTCACCTCAACACACAGCTTGGGCTCTGGGTCCAATCTCCTTGAGAGGGGCTGGACTTTATTCTTTTCTGGAGTTGCCCATGGTGAGAGGCGGCAGGCAGGTGTGGGCTTTCTCATAGCCCCTCGACTCGGTGCCTGTATGTTGGGGTTTTCTCCGGTGGACGAGAGGGTAGCTTCCCTACGCCTTCGGGTTGGGGAACGGGTCCTGACTGTTGTCTGTGCTTATGCACCGAACAGCAGTTCAGAGTACCCAGCCTTCTTAGAGTCCTTGGGAAGGGTGCTTGAAAGTGCTCCTCCTGGAGACTCTATTGTCCTACTGGGGGACTTCAACGCTCACGTGGGCAATGACAGTGAGACCTGGAGGGGTGTGATTGGGAGGAATGGCCTCTCTGATCTGAACCCGAGTGGTGTTCAGTTTTTGGACTTCTGCGCAAACCACAGTTTGTCCATCATGAACACCATGTTTGAACACAAGGATGTCCATAAGTGCACATGGCACCAGGACACCCTAGGCCGCAGTTCAATGATTGACTTTGTAGTCATGTCATCGGACTTGCGGCCATGTGTTTTGGACACTCGGGTAAAGAGAGGAGCTGAGCTGTCAACTGATCACCACCTGGTGGTGAGTTGGATCAGGTGGTGGGGGAAGATGCCAGTCAGACCAGGCAAGCCCAAACGCATAGTGAGGGTTTGCTGGGAACATCTAGCAGAAGAACCTGTCAGATTGATCTTCAACTCACACCTCCGTCAGAACTTTGACCAGATATCGGGGGAGGTGGGGGACATTGACTCAGAATGGGCCATGTTCCGTTCCTCCATTGCTGAAGCGGCTGACTGTAGCTGTGGCCGTAAGGTAGTTGGTGCCTGTCGGGGCGGTAATCCTCGAACCCGGTGGTGGACACCCCAGGTGAGAGATGCCGTCAAGCTGAAGAAGGAGTCCTACCGGGCATGGTTGGCCTGTGGGACACCAGAGGCAGCTGGCAGGTATCGACAGGCCAAGCGATTTGCGGCTTCAGTTGTTGCCAAGGCAAAAACCCGTGTATGGGAGGAGTTTGGTGAGGCCTTGGAAACTGACTTTAAGTCGGCTCCGAAAAGATTCTGGCAAACCGTAAGGCGACTCAGAAGGGGAAAGCAGTGTGCCACTAGCACTGTATATAGTGGAGATGGTGTGCTGCTGACTTCGACTGAAGACGTCATTGGGCGGTGGAAGGAATACTTTGAGGACCTTCTCAATCCCACCGACACGTTCTCCAGTGAGGAGGCTGAGTCTGGGGACATGGGAATAGGCTTGTCCATTACTGAGGCCAAAGTCGCTAAGGTAGTTAAGAAGCTCCTTGGTGGCAAGGCTCCAGGGGTGGATGAGATCCGCCCTGAGTTCCTCAAGAACCAATGAGAGTTGGACTCCATCAGGGCTGCCCTTTGTCACCGATTCTATTCATAATTTTTATGGATAGAATTTCTAGGCGCAGTCAAGGGATGGAGGGTGTCCGGTTTGGTGACTTCAGGGTCACATCACTGCTGTTTGCAGATGATGTGGTCCTATTGGGGACATCAGGCCGCGAACTTCAGCTTTCGCTGGATCGGTTTGCAGCCGAGTGTGAAGCGGCTGGGATGAGAATCAGTACCTCTAAATCCGAACCCATGGTTCTCAGGCGGAAAAGGGTGGAGAGCCCTCTCTGGGTCTGGGGGTAGGCTCTTGCCTCAAGTGGAGGAGTTCAAGTATCTCGGGGTCTTGTTCACGAGTGATGGTACAAGGGAGCGGGAGATTGACAGGCGGATTGGTGCTGGGTCAGCAGTGATGCGGGCTCTTTACCGGTCTGTTGTGGTAAAGAAAGAGCTGAGCCATAAGGCAAGGCTCTCGATTTACCGGTCGATCTACGTTCCCACCCTCACCTATGGTCATGAGCTTTGGGTAATGACCGAAAGAATAAGATCGCGAATACAAGCGGCCGAAATGAGTTTCCTCCGCAGGGTGTCTGGACTCTCCCTTAGAGATAGGGTGAGAAGTTCAGTCATCCGGGAGGGACTCGGAGTAGAGCCGCTGCTTCTTCACGTCGAGAGGAGCCAGCTGAGGTGGTTCGGGCATCTGGTTAGGATGCCTCCTGTACGCCTCCCTCGGGAGATGTCACAGGCGAGTCCACCTGGGAGGAGGCCCCGGGGAAGACCCAGGACACGCTGGCGCGACTATATCGCCCAGCTGGCCTGGGAGCGCCTCGGAATCCCCCTTGGAGAGCTGGTGGAAGTGGCTGGGGAAAGGGAGGTCTGGGCTTCATTGCTTAGGATGCTGCCCCCGCGACCCGAACCCCGGACAAGCGGAAGATAATGGATGGATGGATGGATGGATGGATGGATATTACAACTTTATTTTCAAAGTCTACTGTTTTTATTTTTATTAGCTGCATCTCTAAAACGCCGTTGTATGAATCACTCTGTTTTTCCATGTTTGGAATATTCTAACAGAGAGCGTGATGAAGTGGAAGGATGCAAGTGAAAGTCCATGGCTATATTATGATCCATTTCACTCAAAAAAAGAATCCACAAAAGCAACTTAAAAAATAAATAAATAAATAAAAATAAGAAAGAAATCTAAAAATCAAACACTTCTCTGTTGGGATTGAACATTGATTCCCCCTGCAGAAAAAATCATAGAAACCATTAAAATTGTCTGTTGGTTCCTGATGGTGTCCGATAGTCACTTGTGGTATTTGGTGTTTTGCTGATGGTTTGATATCACATGGTAAAGGATTCTAATGGTTTAATAGGTGTTCTGGGACTGATTACAGATGCATTTTATGGTTTCCTAATGGGCTGTGTATAGGTGTTCCTACAGGAAACTAGTCGTAATAACTATTAAGCCAATTCCCCATTTGGAAGCAAAACCATTAGGTTTTAATTGTAATAGCGTGATGGCATGTTTTTTTTGTTTTGTTTTATTCAGGGGTATACGCTCACTCAGCCCTGTATTAGATACCTTGTATCTACAGTTATTGCCTATTTTATCAGCTCCACTTCCCACATTGGTGTGCTGTGTAGTTCTACAATGACAAATTGTAGTCCGTCTGTTTCCCAACATAATTTTTTTTATCCCAATCAACGATGGTCAGGACCACAACAGAACAGGTAGTATTTGGATGGTGGGTCATTCTCAGCACTACTGTGACGCTGACATGATGGTGGCAGGGGTGTAGCACTACATTTTGGGCCCCTGGCACAACAACTCCCAGGCCTCCTCCCAAAAAGCCAAGAAAATAAAAAAAATGTTGGTAGCACTTTCGATGAATGTTACATGTGTAAGCATCTATAAACACATTCATAGCATGTTTTAATGCTATTTATAAAAAATAATTACACTGAATTCCACATTATAGCTATCTTTATTATGCATTAAGAATCGTTAATATAATGCATTATAAGTAGTGTTAATAACATGTTATATTCTCAGTGCCAAACAAGTCAGTCCCAGCTTGGAGAGCGTAAAGACAAATACAGACAAGAAAAGTTTATTTACACCCTGAGATTTCTAGTATTTTATTTGTCACCTCTGGTCCTGTTAGGGCTGCATCATGAATATTCAGATGCTACAAACAGTATAATATTGGATATGCAGTGTAAAGTTAGTACCAGGCTAACGGTGGTGCACATTAACAGTGGTGAACATTGACTTTCCCACATTGGGTGAAACACTGAGGGCAGCTCTAGTTTAAACTCTGACATTTGAAGCCTGTAAGGAGCTTTATTGTGTTTTAGTGTTTCAGTAAATCCTTCAGTAAATACTTCAACTTGAAGCCTCCCTCTTACAGTACGCTTCACATTACTTAGAGCAGAAAAATACAGCTTATGAGCTCTTATAATTTGTTATGAACAAATTATATAATGCATTATGTTAAAAATTCATAATGCATAAGCATGGCTATAACATGTAATGCATTTTCTAAATATTTATAGCCATGTTTATGATACCTTGCATGTATTACAACTTGTTATGCATGTGTTTATAGATGCTTACAAATGTGACATTCATAGAAAGTGTTACCAAATTGTTTACTATTCTACTATTGTAGTCAATATATAATAAAGCTTTATGACACATGAAAACATGTTGGTGAAACTGCCTGTTTATAAATGTTAAGCCTTAAAGATAATAAAATAGTCCATATTTGAACTGATAGGGTCTTGATTACAACACAAACATACATTTCATTTGTTCATCCATCTTTTCTGTCTTTCTTTCTTTCTTTCTTTCTTTCTTTCTCCCAAAATAAGACATTTTGGTCAACATTTTTCATATAAAACAAAACACAAAACAAACAACATCCCAAGGTCTATATACTGACCTGATATACCTACTTGCTGGGACCGTTTATTACACTAGCTGATTGTTGTCTCAACTAAGGGAAACTGAAACTAAGTTGGTCGAGGTGGACGCCTCAGAAACTGGTGTTAGCACAGTTCTGTACCAATGGACTAGAATTCCTGCTGCATGCTGCCAGAAAGAAACTATGGAATAGGAGACTGCAAACTTTTGGCAGTGAAAATAGAAAATTGGAGACATTGCTTAAGGTGGGCCTACACTACACAATGTTCTGCCCCCTTGCGACAGATTGTCACAATCTATTTCAGGTCAAGATTTTGATCAGAAGCGACTGATGGCACATATGATCTGTAGTGTGAATCTTTAGCCCTCTGTGAGTTTGAGCTCTTATTCTTAGCTGAAACCCATTGTGTGCTATACTCCACATTTGCCTTGTGCTTTACTGCTCATGATGTAAAACACAAGAAAGTCTATGACAAACTGGCATAAAGTATGTGATGCTCTCCACTTTAAAAGTTGTGTGGTGTACACTCGGACGTAAATAGGGCAGGTCTTAAGATGGGTCTGATTGGCTCAGTCACTGATGTTGGCAGGTGTCACATACTGGACACTGTTCGGTATACTGCTGATGAAGAGCAGTATGCAGTACACTATATGTACTGGTCCAGTATGCGGCATAAAATAGTATGCTATTTCAAACACATATTTATTTATCTGGGGGGGGGGGGGGGGGGGGGCACGGTGGCACAGTGGGTAGTGAGGAGGGCCTGGGTTCGATTCCCCGGCCGGGTGACCGGGGTTTTCCTCGTGTCTGCGTGGGTTTCCTCCGGGTTCTCCGGTTTCCTCCCACAGTCCAAAGACATGCAGTCAGGCCAACTGGACGTGCTAAATTGCCCCTGGGTGTGAGTGACTGTCTGTGTCTGTCTGTCTGCCCTGTGATGGACTGGCTGCCTGTCCAGGGTGTATCCTGCCTTCTGCCCGATGACCGCTGGGATAGGCTCCAGCACCCCAAACCCCCCCGCGTGACCCTGAGGGAGAAGCGGCTTAGAGGATGGATGGATGGATGGATGGAGAATTTTTTTTAAAAGTACCCACTAAAAATCTTTTATTAGGACCGCAAAAGGTGGCTTCTTTACAAACACTGACGTTCCTACAAAGCCTAAGTAAACTGATAAATCAAAGCAATTCTCATTTATAAAATTCAGTCGTACTGAGCTCTGCTAAAGTTAAGCAAAATGTTTATGAACCACATTAACAGAGTAATTACATGAAGAAAACTACCGGTCAGTAACTATAAGGAACAGTTTGAATTAAATAAGAAAAAGACAATAATAAGAAAGGAGCTCAGTATATTGGCCACATCCATTTGGGGCTCAGACCCAGTTTTTCTGCAATGCTGCTTTGTGATCATTGTCATTGTGAAATGCGCTAACAAACTAATGTTTAATATGTAATGTTGCTGTATTAACAAAACTTCCAAAGTGATCAATTTAATAGTACAACGGTAGTACAAATGTGGGTGGGAATGCCTTTTCATTTACCCTGAAGTCAGAGTGAGACAAGACATGAGACAACTTTATAAAACATCACATTCACCGTGACTCGTGGTTTATCAGATAACCTTCTAAAGGTTTTGCAAGAGGCAGTTGCACGTCATGAGTGTGCAGTTTCAGCTTCTGTTTTCCGATGTTGCTGCTGCTTCCAGTCCTATTGAGAACGCATTTCACCAAGAGCGCACGAAATACTCCTCCAGGAAGCCACAAAAGAACCCAGATGAACTGCAGGCCTCAAGTTAACGTACACAGCTCTATAATAAGAAAGGCACTGGACAAAAAATGGCATCCAAAGAGTTACAAGGCTTAGAGTTACAAACCATTGCTGACCAAAAAGAACAGAGGTATGTCTTGCATTTGCCAAAAACATCTAGATGACCCCCACAGACTTTTGGGATAATATTCTTTGGATTGATGAGTCAAAGGTCCTGTTACATCCGGCGTAAAGCTAACGCTGCGTTCCCATGGTGGAAACATGGTGGTGGTAGTGTAAAGGCAGTTATAACACTCACTTTGCAAAGTATTGCCCACACTTCTTGAAAGCTGTGTTTTTTTCTCTCTCCTGTTATTCTCTTATTGTTTTGACTTCTTTTGTACATTTGACTCATCTGACTGTTCATTGGTTCTTCCCTTCAGAGTTTTGTTGCTGTTATTTTATTTCTTTTTTTTTATCTAGTTTGCTAATCCTTTTGTTCTGGTTTTAACTCTTGCCCGTTTACTAAGTACATGATTGCATTGTCCTTAGTGAGCATGTTTACATGCACCCAATAATCCGATCATAATCAGATTTCTGTTTGTTCATATTTTCAGGTGAATTAGCACTAAATTAAAAATAAAAAAGCAGTAAGATGAAGTTTGAGTTTTACGTTACTTGTATGTCTTCTGTGAGTTTATAGGCTGATTCAATCTGATTACTGTCTGACTCATGCAGACCCAGATTTTTCCCATTGTCTGATAACCCAAGGTAAATGCATGTAAACACGCTGATTGGATTAATGACAAATCTGATTTTCTGCAGTTATTGGATTATTAAGTGCATGTAAACTCACTTAATGAGTGATTTAACCTGTAAGCATCTGACTCGTTTTAATGCAGTACAAAAATATAAAACCTTAAATGCTTTTAAAATCACATATCTTTGGTGACATGCAAAAACTTTGCATCTGCATTTTTGTAGATTTCGGCTTGATAATATCTGTTTAATTCTGCAAATGATATTCATATCAATTCTATAGGTAAGATAGCATTTTTCATCTGTGTAATATTGCTTACCAGCAGTCATCTGTGAGTGAAGAATGCAGACGTAGAATTTGTGCACGCATTTGTGACAGATCCCATTTAGAGTACTGTAATGTTTTTACTGTTTGGCCTCTGTTTGGACATTATGTACACAATTAAAAATTGTAATTATTTAAAAAATGAAATTAAATAAATTTAAATAAATAAATTAAATTAATAAATTTAAATAAAATGAATAATAATAATAATAATAATAACAATTCTTTCCTGAACAGTCCACCAGGACCCAAGTAACAACCAGTGTACAAACACACTGTGAGTCCCCACCCAGTTTATACCCCCATTGTGTAAGTTGGAAAAATAAAAAAAAAGTGTAAAATTAAAAAAAACTGCATAATATCACACACACACACACGCATATTTTCCACTTCTCTCACGGTCGTGTGGGGGTGATGGGCGGAGGGGGGAGCGGGTGCTGGAGCCTATCCCAGTTGTCATCGGGCGGGATACACCCTGGACCGGTACTGCATAGTATCATTAAACATTAAACTTCTTAAAAACATTGAAACATTGCATTCAGCAGGGCTCATTTTATCAAATAATCTTATCTTCTGAAAGCTTTGCAAGTGGCAGTTAGACATGACATGAATCTGCAGTTTCAGCTTCTGTTTTTATCATGTGGCAACTGCTTACTGTCCTATTGTGAATGCATACTCTAGATCCACAGTGAACACTACAGTGTATAAGTGTTCAAACGTTTATATCTCCTAATACGAAAAATGCCTGTACTATTTAAACACGGACAATTCCAAAATGTGCCCATACTCTCCGGTCCATACCGTCCATATATGTAAACTACGATGCAAAACCAGTTCATTTGTTTTGTGATGTCACAAAAGCAATGCATTTACATATATCTGCCAATTCAGTCCACAGCAGTTTAGCTCATGATACAGGGCAGCCAAACAGAATAGAACTCATTTATATATATCAGTCTTACAAGCACAGTAATAAAAACTCCACTCTCAGGCCCCTCAGTTCTCAGGCCCCTCAACTACCAGACATCACCACTCACAGGCCCCTCAGTTCTCAGGCTCCTCAACTACCAGACATCACCACTCTCAGGCCCCTCAGTTCTCAGGCTCCTCAACTACCAGACATCACCACTCTCAGGCCCCTCAGTTCTCAGGCTCCTCAACTACCAGACATCACCACTCTCAGGCCCTCAGTTCTCAGGCCCCTCAACTACCAGACATCACCACTCTCAGGCCCCTCAGGTCTCAGGCTCCTCAACTACCAGACATCACCACTCTCAGGCCCCTCAGTTCTCAGGCCCCTCAGTTCTCAGGCTCCTCAACTACCAGACATCACCACTCTCAGGCCCCTCAGTTCTCAGGCCCCACGAATCTCAGGCCCCTCAGTTCTCAGGCCCCTCAAGTACCAGACATCACCACTCTCAGGCCCCTCAGTTCTCAGGCTCCTCAACTACCAGACATCACCACTCTCAGGCCCTCAGTTCTCAGGCCCCTCAACTACCAGACATCACCACTCTCAGGCCCCTCAGGTCTCAGGCTCCTCAACTACCAGACATCACCACTCTCAGGCCCCTCAGTTCTCAGGCCCCTCAGTTCTCAGGCTCCTCAACTACCAGACATCACCACTCTCAGGCCCCTCAGTTCTCAGGCCCCACGAATCTCAGGCCCCTCAGTTCTCAGGCTCCTCAAGTACCAGACATCACCACTCTCAGGCCCCTCAGTTCTCAGGCTCCTCAACTACCAGACATCACCACTCTCAGGCCCCTCAGTTCTCAGGCTCCTCAACTACCAGACATCACCACTCTCAGGCCCCTCAGTTCTCAGGCCCCTCAACTACCAGACATCACCTCTCTCAGGTCCCTCAGTTCTCAGGCCCCTCAACTACCAGACATCACCACTCTCAGGCCCCTCAGTTCTCAGGCCCCTCAACTACCAGACATCACCACTCTCAGGCCCCTCAGTTCTCAGATCCTACCTGAACTCTCAGGCCTTGCCACTGTCAGTCCCCTCCACTCTGATTATAAATATATTCATGTATGAAAGTTAGTAATTGGTCAGTATTTTATGTCTCTCAAAAGAGATGTAGTCATTGATCCAGTTAGCTGTTATAAATAATACTAATCATGTGTATTTTACATACTTACCCAGAGAGCATTCAATCACTGAATCAATGTTAAACCAAGATTAAAGCAATAATTGTATTAAATCAACATTCTAATGTTAATGTTTAATCATGTTTACACGCTGAATTATACAACAACTGAAACAACATTGAAAGTTTATCAAAAAATCATAGAACACCCACGTTACCTCAATCATTTTTCAACCCTTAGAAAATCCTATCACTGCAGTAAAACACTGTCATCCAGCTTTATCTACAGCAAAGATCAGTTCTTAAATCTAACTGAAGCCAATGTAATTGCTTTTTCATCAATGCATTGTGAAGGGAGAGATCACTAATTACTGAAGTCAACAACATTTGCTATTAATGACTGACTAATGAAAGTTTATATTTATAATATTCATAATATTTATCTATTGGAAAACAAGTTACAAAGAAAAAACATTAGAAAGAACTTTCCAGCAGTGCATTAGTAATAATTTGTAAATGCTTAATTACCTTTATACAGAAAAGTCATTATTGATGTACATAAGAACATATAGAATTAATTACAATGAAAAAACTTGCTGAGGGTGGGCAGCCCAGAGAAGTGGAGGCTCAGGATTACGCTGGAGGAGATCTCCCTGTGAGGATCGTCGTGAAGAATCATCCACAGAGAAACAGAGAGCTGGCATCTGAATCGGTGGTCCTCAGCGTTGCAAACAACTACCAGGCACTTGTAGCCATAAAGGTCAGTGCTGTTTGACTGCAGGCCAAAAAACGTATGGTATTAATTTTTAGTCTCCAGTTATTTTGTAGTGTGGAATTGAACAGATCCCAAACTGAACCCTGATCTGCTTTACAAACATCTCTACCTTCCAGTGATGAGGTTCACATGGAAATACAGTATTCCAAATATTGTGAGATGGAAATTGACACTGTGTTATCAATACAAATGTGAACTGAGAGATTATTAATTATTGAAGTCATCAACATTTGCTACTAATGACTGACTAATAAAAGTTTTTTACATAGGTTTTTGTACTGAAGCTACTAGGATAATGCAGGTTAATCATAATTGCTGTGGTTTAAAACAAACAGCAAAACTTTTCATAAGTTTCCGATAAAATATTTATTTATTAGAAAACGAGTTACAAAGAAAACAGAAAGAACAGAAAGAACTTTTCAGTAATTCAGTAATTAATAAAACACCAGATGACCAGAAGACTGCTACCTTTACCACTGATGGTAGACAGCTTTTGTATGGATCAGTTGTCAATAGCAAAGGTTCCCGCACGTGAGGAATACAACACGGATTGACTCTCAGCAGAGTAATAATGGAGAAGCTTGAGCAAAAACTTTTTTTTTCTATAAATAAAAATCAGAATTGTCCAGGCTGCAGTCTCGTCTGTGGTTCTTCATAGTAGTGACAGCAAAGTGACAGCATATAAGCAAAACAGGACAAATAAATGATGCTTTTGTTGTTGGTGAGGACTTTTGAGAGCAATTGGGATGGCAAAGAAAAACGAATAGGTTGTTGAACAAATCAAGCCTCGTCTCTCACTCAAAGCCCAGATAAACCAAACTAAAGCTCTTATTTTGGACATTATGAGAAGAAACAGTTTACTGGAAAGTCCATCATGTTTGGAACAGTTGAAGGTAAAAGACCAAGAGGATGACCAGCAACAACGTGGATGGAGACCATGAGAGGAACCACAAACAAACCATTCAGAAGCTTAAAAACCCAAACAGAATATTTTCTGGAGAAACACTGTCCATATGGTCTCCAGGAGTCAGAATGAACTTGACATCATTTAAGACAACCCAATTTATTTACTTATTTATCAACATATTTTCAGTTTGTAAATTAAGGAACTGCCTCGGTGCAGTTTCGTAACCACAGTGATGGGAAGAGGTGGAGGTAGGGAGGTGGGGGATGTGCTGTTCTGTAGGCGGACCCTCAGAAGAGAGGGGTGTGTGAGATCTGTTGTACTAAAGCTGTAGTTCTGCTCAGTAACAAGCATTTATTCAGACACTGGCAGGATCAGACCGGCAGGATGGGGCAGGTGGACCTGCTGTGGATCACTGCTGCTCTTCTGTCTTCACCACTGCTCACACTGTGTCAACCACTGTGAGTATATCACACACACTTTGTCACTATAAAGTAGAAAAAGTAAAAGCAGCGACCAAAAAGACTGAATAACAAGAAGATATTATGATTATGATGATTCAAATGGACCGTTTTCAACGATAGCACTAAGTACCATAGTACACAATAAGAGTTAAACTGCTGATCTGGGATCAGTTTATGTTTGACATCCTGCTGAATAGGACAACACAGGCTGGTAAGACCCCAATCAGTGGTGTAACCAGAGAAGTTCAGTGAGCAGGACTGAAACACAATAATGTCTTCTGGGTTTTCTAGACGTTGGAGAGTGAACTCAAAATAAATGGGTTCCTATGGAGCTTTTGAGTAAAGTTGTCATTTGTAAATGCTTAATTACTTTTATACAGAAAAGTCATTATTAATACACATAAGAACATCCATCCATCCATCCATTTTCTAAGCCGCCTCTCCGTCAGGGTCGCCGGGGGGGGAGGGGGATGGGGGGGCTGGAGCCTATTCCAGCAGTCCTCAGGCGGAAGGCAGGATACACCCTGGACAGGTCGACATAAGAACATATAAAATTAATTACAATTAAAAAAACTTTATATTTGCCAGCAACATTCTGTCCGCCCCGAACATACTGAGGGTGGGCAGCCCAGAGAACGTGTTCGTGGAGGCTCAGGATTACGCTGGGGGACCGCTAAATGTGAGGATCGTCGTGAAGAATCATCCACAGAAAAACAGAGAGCTGGCATCTGAATCGGTGGTCCTCAGTGCTGCAAGCAACTACCAGGCACTTACAGCCATAAAGGTCAGTGCTGTTTGACTGCAGGCCAAAAACGTATGGTATTAATTTTTAGTCTCCAGTTATTTTGTAGTGGGGAAATAAACAGATCCAAAACTGAACCCTGATCTGCTTTACAAACATCCACTCTTCCTTCCAGTGATGAGGATCACATGAATTCACAGTATTCCAAATCCTGTGCAGAAGTCCAGATT
Organism: Pygocentrus nattereri; assembly: GCF_015220715.1. Lineage (NCBI taxonomy): Eukaryota > Metazoa > Chordata > Actinopteri > Characiformes > Serrasalmidae > Pygocentrus > Pygocentrus nattereri. Next base: position 33,592,633 of record NC_051222.1, on the reverse strand, counting down.
CAGCGAGATGGAAATTGACACTGTGTTATCAATACATTGTGAACTGAGAGATTATTCATTATTGAAGTCAACAACATTTGCTACTAATGACTGACTAATGAAAGTTTTCTACATAGGTTTTTGTACTGAAGCTACTAGAATAAAGCAGGTTAAAAACCTTGCATCTCCATTTTTGACATTTTTCAGTTGTTGACATGATTTGAAAATGCCTGCCGCCCCTTTATACTGTATGTAAATATCATGACGAATGAACTAAAACAAATAGCCCAAAATGACTTGGAAAAAAGTCTGGTTCCATTGACTTACATTAAAAATAAAATCATCTCACTCTTGGATCTTGGATCTCTGGTAAACCTGTTTATGTGGTTTCTGACACTAGATGACATACAGTTGTTTCTAAATATGATCTAAAGCAGGGGTGTCAAGCTCAACCACTAAATGGGTCGTATTAAAAAATCTCGACAAATTGGTGGACCAGCTGTGCTTCAATTTCATTTTTACTTAACATTTTACCCTGACTCGAATTGTAATGTTTATTCAGAATATACCAAAACTATAACTGCAAAATGAATACGTATTCAAAAATAATTATAAATAAATTAAGTTTGTTGTTGTTTTATTTATTTTTTAAAATTTAGGTAGATTTTCTAAAACTGCCTATTTTCGTGAGCTAGAAACCAGGCATGTTTTCTTTTTGTGTAACCACTGATTGTTATTGGGTTAGGGGGTCAAAACACACTCTGTGTTGCGGTGCATGCTGGGGACTGTAGTGCGGCTCAGGTTGAAACATGCTAATAATAATAGAAAATCAAAATCGTTTCACAGGCCTATTTGTCTTTGACACATTGGGTCTAAAGCATTGATAACAAGTAAGACTATTAACATCATGCATGGACTAATGGGTAAATATTTAGATAACAGTCAGAAACCACATAATCAACTCTATTACAAATGACTTGCCAACCAAGTTTGCATGAGGCCAGAGCCGATGCAGTTTACACAGTGGTTTACATGGTGCAAGGGGCAGGTAGGAGGAACCCTAGCAGAATTTTGCTTATTGCCCCAGTGAGATCAGGATCAGCTCTGTATGAGGCTAATCTGATGGCAGCATATAAGCTTCCATTCTTCTGAGCTATATTGGCCTCATTCTTCAAGTACAACATAAAACACGCAAACCACTATGTTTGGCATAAGATAAAATGTGCACATTTGACTTGTCACAAATAGGTCTTAAAACGATTGTATCCCACAAATAAGCAGATATTTATTCTGTTTCAGATTCCTGAAAACAAGGAGGTCTTCAACAGTGGCCCCCTAGGCAAGCAGTACGTATACCTGCAGGCCCACTTTCCTTCTGGAGTGCTGGAGAAGGAGGTCTTGGTCTCCTTCCAGTCAGGCTACATATTCATCCAGACAGACAAGAGCATCTACACACCCAGCAGTACAGGTACAACACTCTGAACTCACCAATGAAATGGCGCCCCAGTGTGGCCAAACTTTAAAATGCACTGATTCAAATGAAAACATATTGCACCAATACTGAACATGCATTGTAAAATGGAATCAGCCAAAGAGTGAATATAATTCTATTCAGTCTTGGCTGGTAAAAATCATAAGTTATATGATTATGGCCTATTTTTGTGTTTAAATCAACCCATTCCATCCTCTCCAGTTCGATGCAGAGTCTTCTCAGTTACTCCTGATCTGCAGCCGCTTGACCAGAATGAAATCTCAGTTGAAATCATAGTAAGTGGTCGCATTGCAACTCTCAAAAATAAAAATAAAAAAAAATCACCAAGTGTTCTTTGAGTGATGCCATAGACGATTTCATATTTGATAAAAAGATTTGCAAGTGTAAGAAGCGTTTTTTACCCTCAAGTAATGTAAAATGTCTACATCAAAAAACTAGTATAATGATAAACCCTGCTTACAATGTTCTTTAAGATTATATCTTAATATATATATATAATATATATTATATATAGAACATGTCGTGGCCAATTGACCATATTGGGTGGAAATGGTGTAAATTTCAGGATATTAAAGAATATAGTACCACCTACAGGGCAATCAAGGGAGTGGTCCAGAAACGTTATTGTCGTGAACGGCATCTAGGGTTGGCTTTAAGTGTACAATGGTGTGGTCAGTAGTGTGCCTGAAGGCTGCTGGTCCTGATTGCATACTTAACTATTCAGGACAAGTGTAAAAACACCCTGAAAAGGGGTTTAGGTTTTTTGAGCATTTGCTTGTCATATTTCATTAATAATAATTCTAACTTTACTTTTCAAGAATCAACAAGGCATCGTACTTGTTAGAGAAACATTCCTCTCTAAACAAGGGACTCTGACTATGAAGTATGAAATCCCTGAAATTGCCAGGTTAGTCCACTGAACTTAACACATTTTAATAGGATGTACGCTATACTGATTACAACAGCATTGGCATTTTTTTACATATCTGTGGGTCTTGATATAGACATCATGTCTGGTTGACTAATTTGTCTGTATGATCCCACAAATGGCATTTTTTGCATGTTCCAACTTGAAATGTTACTTGTTATTCTCTCAAGTCCTGGGATATGGACTGTAGCAGCACGATACAAGTACGCCCCTCAGAAGAACTTCACTGCAGAGTTTGAAGTGAAAGAATATGGTGAGATTCATATATTCAGACAACAAAAACCTGCTGTGTCTCCACACATGTACTGACTTACGTCTCGTTTTGCAGTCCTGCCAACCTTTGAGGTCACCGTAAATCCATCAAAGTCTTTCTTCTACATTGATGATGATCGCCTTCAAGTGGACATCACTGCCAAGTAAGAGGAATAAGACTTACAACATAAAACCTTTTGTAGAAGTACACTCACTGGCCACTTTATTAGGTACAATTCAGTTGCTTGTTAACACAAATAGCTAATCAGCCAATCAATGGCTGCAACTCAGTGCATTTAGGCATGTAGAGGTGGTCAAGACAACTTGCTGAAGTGCAGACCGAGCATCAGAATGGGGAAGAAAGGGGATTTAAGGGACTTTGAACGTGGCGTGGTTGTTGGTGCCAGACGGGCTGGTCTGAGTATTTCAGAAACTGCTGATCTACTGGGATTTTCACGCACAACCATCTCTAGGGTTTACAGAGAACGGTCCGAAAAAGAGGAAATATCCAGTGAGCGGTCAGTTGTGTGGAGGAAAATGCCTTGTTGATGTGAGAGGTCAGAGGAGAATGGGCAGACTGGTTCCAGATGATAGAAAGGCAATAGGAACTCAAATAACCAACCAAAATCTCTGAGGAATGTTTCCAACACCTTGTTGAAAGACTGCCACGAAGAATTAAGGCAGTTCTGAAGACAAAAGGGGTCCAACCTTTTACTAGCAAGGTGTACCTAATAAAGTGACCTAAAAATACTAAACTGAAAAAAAATATGGTAGCTTGAGGAACATTTCGGTCATTTCAGTCACAGAATAGTGGAATAGATAATGACTATCCATGACTAGGGGACAACATGAGGATATAATGTAACCAGTGTGAACTTTGTGAAGGTATCTGTTCGGGAACAAAGTGGAAGGAAGTGCATTTGTGGTGTTTGGTGTGATGCAAGGTGACAGCAGGACCAGCCTGCCAGCCTCTTTAAGAAGAGAGAACGTAAGCTCTTAATATCATCAGAAGATACATCACAAATCCACTTTTAACAAATTTGAGTGCCTTCGTTTCCTCACCTTGCTGAATGCCCTTTCTTTCATACAACCTTTTTAAAGTAAATTTTATATTTATTATGTAGATCAGGGATGGAGCAGGACGTGCAACACTGACTAAAGAGATGATCCAGAAGACTTTTCCAGACATCAAACAGCTGATTGGAAACTCTTTGTATATTTCTGTCAGTGTTTTAACAGAAACTGGTAAGAGTCCATAGGCATCCACTCATTGTATCCGGCAAAATAGCACCTGTCAAATTTAATTAATATTGCAAATCTTAGCCTTATTGAACAAATTAGGCCAATATAGCTGTTATGCCCAAATATAAATGTTTGTGTTTCAGGTAGTGAAATGGTGGAAGCTCAGAGGAGGGGCATTTACATTGTAACATCACCGTATACCATCTACTTCAAAAGAACTCCTAAATTCTTCAAACCTGGAATGCCCTTTGATGTTATGGTATGAACACATATATACACCCACATATCTACTTTATTAGAAACATTAGACACACCCTCATCCTGTATTTCCACTCAAAAGCCACTTTACTAGAAACGTCAACCTACTACTTCCATTTGCCACCCATGTTATTAGAACATCTACCTTCTACTTCCACTCAAATTCCCCTTTCTTAATTGAAATACCTACCTTCTACGTCCTCGTACTCTCCATTTTTTAGAAACATTTACCTTCTATATCCAGACTTTGGCCACTTTTTAGAATCCTCACATTGTACTTCCACTTACCAGCCACTTTATCACAAAAACAAATATATAACACATAGGGCTCTTCTGCAAAGGTGTATAGTTACAAATTGTAGCAAATTTGTGGTTGTACAAGGGCGTACCTGGGGAAAGTGACTCACAAAAGGGTAAAAGGGTCAGTATGGAAACTTACCTGAACTAATACATCTAAAAGAGAATGCTTATTGAATGAAATAGTGTTGACCCTTGACTGCACAAATTAAACATAGCCAGCCTTACTTTTGAGTCAAAGAGGCAGATTTTGAGTCCTCCAGGATCTGTCATTTTGGATCTGGCTGGAGCTCACGTACTGAATTTCCTTCACTGGTCATGGAGGCTTGGTGGAGTCATGGTACGGGCAATACGCCACAGTCACTGACCAGCTTTTGCTACTCGAGGATCGAGCTTGGAGCCTGGGCAGTCTTTCCGTTATGAATCGGCTCAATGTGGCTCTGGATGAGATTAAGGGTCTCTGGGTTCTTTCTTGGGGCTGCTTGAGGATAGAGCTTGCAGCTTGGCAGTCCTTCGTGGTAAATCTGCCTGCAGATTGAGGTGTGGCTTGAAGAAGATTCCAGGTCTTGGGACCCTGAGGCTTCTTTGACTAACAGGCGGTGGTGGTGGGTGCAGTCAAACTTCAAAACTGCTAACCTAAGATGACTACCCATCTTTGTCAGAGCAGAAACTTCCTCACTTGGCCATGTAAAGAATCTTCACTTTCTTCTCTAAGGTTGGGTTAAACTTAAATGTACAAACAAAAAGACATTGTTCAGATCTGATCTAAGAATTCTAAACTTTCTAACCGGAGTTGGCACAGATGTTTTCTTCTCTGGAATGCGAGCTCAAACTCTGGAACTTGCGTGCTCTCTGGTTTTGGCCCTTCCCTTTGGGAGAGGAGCCAAGGTGTTGATTGGTTCTCTCGCCTAAGGGGTAATTAGCTATTCTTAGTTGTCAATTCTGATTGGTAATGCTTTCACTTTTAAGTGCCTTCCCAGGGAAACTCCCTTCTATGTTCCCTCTAGGTCTCAAAACTTTTAATTCAATTAGAAAAAGCAGTTTCACATTATTCAATTAAGTTCCCAAATCCACAACAGATGAACAGAACATTCATGTGTCAATATGTAGCTTTACCCACATTACCTGAAAACAACGATGGTAAAGACAGAAAGACCCCTATAGGTAATCCTTTGGGAGTCTTTTCATTGCAGGGAATTTCAACACAGTAAAACCATTATTTCAGAAGAACAAAATCAAGTAAACAAGATACAAGAAACAAAATAGAATGCTAAATAAAACAAGTGAAAAAACTTAGGTGTGTACTTAGTGTTCTAAGGTCACTACTTTAAATGGTTATGATGTAAATTAAAGATTCCCAAAATTAAAATATATTGTATTATGCAGGATAAAACATAAATAAAGTACAATATGGCCTAGCATATTGGAACAAGTGCCTTAAAACAAGCTTCCTTAGTATGACCTGCACTTCTGAAATCCGAAGAGTCTTCTCGCATTTTTAGTTTGTTTGATTCTTTTATTTTCCTTCAACAAACCGTTAAATTTGTCTTATTTTACCAACCATAAATAATACCTAGGCTTAGTAGTCGAACAAGTGTCAAGCGACGACAGTTACTTCAGTAACTTGTTGAAAGGTTATCCTACACATCGCTAGTGTGTAGCAAAAGGAAAAAGAATAGACATTTTAAGTAACTGAGTACACAAATATAAGCCTCATCACTTGCAAATTAGACAAGGTTGATTGCCAAGCATACATATAAATGAGTTTTCCTGGGGTCCTTTGTGAGAAACAGTCCTTACGGTGGTGATAGGGTAATTCTCGTTTTCACCCCTTGGGGGTGCTATGGGTCCATGCTCGAGACGCTGAGGGAATTCAGAAAGTTTGACTTTTGGTCTGGATTGTCGTATCTGTTTCATTCTTGGTATCGTTTCATGAAAAAGAGCTCTGATGAGTGGTTACAGTTTAGAGAGGATATATACCTTAGAAATGTGCTTTCTATTACTTAAAGAAAAAGTTGTCCACAGGACTTTGGAGCACCATGTGACCAAATTCCAGAGAGGTGTTGCATTGCCCCCTGGATCAAGAGAGAGGGGTTCTGGTCCTTCATTCAGCCGTAAATTTGACTGAGTTTGGGGTTGGGAGTGTTAAGACGACAGATTTACACTCTTTAACTCCAAAAGCTCTTAACTTTTGGGTTGTTGATAAGATAAGTAAACACTCAGCCTGAAGCAGCGTCTCAGCCACAGTATTTGCTACATTCCCTTCTGCTGAAATTAGGAAAAACATTCTCACCAGTGTTTATTGGGGACTGACTCCTGTTAATGCAAATACTTGCATTCCATCTATAGTGAAATAATGTTTTCCTTTTTTATCCAGAGATTACTTAAATTGAATAATTTTTCATTTGAACCATGAATCTAATCAGGGTTTGTGATCTGAGTAGGTTTATGTGACGAATCCAGACCAGACACCTGCTGAAAATGTTGATGTTGTGGTCAGCCCTGGAGGTGGGCAGAGTCGGACCAAGGTCAATGGCATGGCAAAGGTTACAGTCAACACTCATGCAGGAGCCAAGACTCTAGAAATTAAGGTAAGTCTTGCTGGAAACGTTACGTTAAGAATATGGGAACCTTAAATTTTTTTTTCTAAATCAGTGAAGGATGGGGACAAATTCCAGTTCATCTTTGGAAGCCCATAGAAATAGAAACCTTTAACACAATACACAAAATAGAGTGATAACCTGATTCATTGCCAAGATTTTTTTCATTAGCAACATAATCAATAAAGTTGATTATTGTTGCAGACCGAGTTTAGATTTTGTCTTAGAGTAAAAGTATATGATAAAACATAGACATTACATACCTTTTAATTTGGTGTGGGAGATTCAAGTTCTATATTCAATTGTATAAGTCATTATGTGACTAATATTATTACATTAAAAAGTTATTAACCTTCTTTATTGGAAAACAGAATACTGCACAACAGATGCATGAAGTGGACAAAGCACAATGTCCAAAACCAATTATGTTTTTGTGTCTCCCAGGTGAAAACCAATGACCCAGGCATACCAAACAACAGACAGGATGAGAAGCAAATGACCGCCCTAGTCTACACTACTAAAGGAGGCTCCAGCAATTACCTTCACATTGGCATTGATGTTGAAGAACTGAAAGTTGGTGATAATATGAAAGTTAGTCTGCACTTCGTCAGAAGCGATGGTGTCAGAAATCAAGATTTCACTTACCTGGTTGGTACTCTTCCGGAACACACACATACATGCACGCACAAAATGATCAAGAAATGACTATTTTACTGATTTGTTAGTGGATTTACAAAATGAAAACAAAAAAAAATCACTTGTCATTAATATGTTTAAGTTTAAATAATATATATTTTAAAGTATTTTGGAAAACTTATTGAATCATAATTAATAGGCTGTATCTATCGGTCATCATTTTTTCATCATTCATATCCACCATGAGATTTGACAAATATTTAACAATTAAGAACACTATGAATATTAGTTATTACATTATTACAGATGACATAGTTTTCATTCTGCAGATTCATTTGCAGTGTCACTTTCAAATTGTCTGCTAATCCTAAAGATTCACATACTTTTGCCACTCACAGATATGTAATGCTGTATATTTTCCTCAATGAATAAATAACTATTTGTTTAATTTGGTTCTCTTCACCTACTATTGGGACTTGGGTGAAAATCAGACAAAGTTTTGCGTCACAACTATGCAGAAATGTAGAAAGGGTTCAAAGTCTTTTAAGCACCACTGTATATGACATTTCACAAACCTTTTCTGCCTCTTTTTCTCTTAGATCCTCAGTAAGGGACTGATTGTCCAGGCAAACAGGTTCAAGAGACAAGGACAGTCTCTAGTCACTCTGTCTGTTCCAGTCACCAAAGACATGCTTCCTTCCTTCCGTGTGGTCGCATATTACCATGTGGGATCTTCTGAGGTCGTGGCTGATTCGGTCTGGGTTGATGTAAAGGACACATGTATGGGAACGGTAGGTCACCTGCTGCATTCTCACAAAAACTCAGACTGGAAAGTTATCAAGTTGTACAGATGTGGTTCTTTTAATATTTTGGCAAATAATTCTGGAAAACAACTCTATTCTCGTATTGTATCAGTATTATCCATCATAGAAAAAAAGAGCTGGCCCCATGTCCCAGAGTGAGGAAACTGAGAAAGGAATTCTAAATTGAAAGGAAGAAAATACAGCAGTGAGTATCTGGAGCCAGGCTTCGTGTGCGGGAGCTGAATACGAGCTGCTACCTCTCTGTGTTGTGTGCTGAGAAGTCTTGTCAAATGAAGCTTTTAAAGCTGAGCAATTATGTTGTTACTTGGAGACTAGATACAGAACTTTTTGACAACAAACTTAAAGAATACAAAATATTCTTAAAAGATTGTCAAATACTCAAGAAAAATACTCTTGAAATGGCTTGCTCAGGAACGGAAAACTGTTCAGGCATCCTACCGTGTTGCACATTTTATTACAAAGACTGAAATGTTGGAAAAGAATTTGATTATACCTACTGTGAAAGAGGTATGAAGCTCAGAGAAAAAGGCCACAAACTGTTGAATTTAATATCACTATCTGGTAACACACACAAAGACATGTAAGCCAGCAGCTCAAAAAGAGTGATAGTAAGTTGCTCTTATGGGATACAGTTGGTTAAATCTACCAGTATGGCCAATTTTACAAACCTCTTTGCATTTGTGAGGTATAAACATAACCATGACATATCTGAAGACACTTCTTTTGTAAGCCTTTACCCACCAAGACAACTGCCAAAGCAATTTAAACACTCAAGACCCAATACACGAATAGGCTTAAAGATGAGCCAGAGCTCACTATTCAGCCTGACAGCCAACACTTGGAAGCTGGCAAACAACATCAGCCATCTTATTAGGTTAGTCAGAGTGAGGTATATTATTTGGCACTTATTTTATTCCATGATTATACGGTCAAGCTAAATGTGGTAGTCCGCATTGATTATTACATTATGTTTTCTTATATTTTACACAGTTAGGCCAAATCTTCTTGAGGGCCCTGGAAGGTTTTGTGGTGGGGCATGTGGCCATGAATTGCTTTGGGTACCCCTGGTTTAGCAGTTCTACAACAACATGTTTTTAAAAAATGTCAATATGGGTATTGGACAGACTAGAAGTGTTTTTTTTCTTTTCTAAGTGCTTTTCTCATACAGTAAGGGATTGTCAGGCAGTTGACTTATGGCTCTTAAGAACCTGGAATCTGTAGAACTAAGCTCCTGGCTGACTCGCCAATTGTTAGATTTTAAAGTATACCCAGTGAGGTTTTTCAGATGAAAGGTTTTTCAGAAGAAAGATGCTTTGGAGTGAAACATGTATTTATTGAATATCCCTTGTCACAGAGATGTTAACAGGTTCACTATTTGAAAAATACACACCTATGTTGTTTCACCAAAAAAGAAACATAAAGAGAACAAGACATTGAGTGAAATGCAGTGCCCACATGGCACATAGAGTAAGTTTAAACACTCTCCCACAACTTCTTTATAATAATCAAAACTTTTTTTTTTTAAATGGAGTGTTTGAAACATGAAGTGGCTTAGAAAATGTGTGTGTGTGTGTGTGTGTGTGTGTTTGAAACATCAGAAGGAATTGAAAGTCATGAATGTCAGTAACTTACCCAGTTAAAATTAAAATTTTATATGGACACCCTACCTAAATATCATCAAGTACTATCAAAGTAGTGTTACGCAGCAATTTCTTAGAACCCCTGAAAGCTGTGTTCTAGAAGGAACATTTACCTGGATGTGTCATCTTCAGACTGAAGAATTAAGCGCATTGATCTGTTCTCCACCCTAGTTGCGAGTGGAGGTAAAAGAACCCAAGAAATCATATGAACCTGGGGAGCGGTTTGGTCTTAAAATTACTGGAGATTCCGCTGCCACAGTTGGTCTTGTCGCTGTGGACAAGGGCGTCTTTGTCCTCAACAAGAACAGACTCACACAGGAGAAGGTAAGTGGTTACCAGCAGAACTGATAATTGTCCTTGACAATCTGTAGGTTTATGGCATGTTTTGTACTCCAGTTATCCAAACAGTTGTTTATTTTTTTCCAACAATAGATTTGGGACATCATTGAGAAGGAAGACACTGGCTGTACAGCTGGCAGTGGTAAAGACAGTATGGGGGTTTTCTATGATGCTGGTCTGCTGTTTGAGTCTGACAAAGCAGGAGGCACCGGCTCTAGAACAAGTACAGTAGATATTTTGCTTTTTCCAACAAGTAATGTGATAAAGATGCCAATTACAATGTACAACATAGTTTTAAATGGTTCTCAATTAGTTTGCCAAAATGGTAGCAATGATTTCTTCTGAAATTTCAAGTGTGAAACAAAAAATAATGGACATGTTTTTTTCTGTATAGCAACTGACTGTCCCACTTCACCAAAGAGAAAACGGAGAGCTGCAACTATTTTCGAGGTCACCCAAACACTGAGTAAGCATCTGGACTAATATTGTACAACTGTAGAAACTAATGTAAAAAAAATTTAAAATGCAGTAATATTTTATGAAATGCCTTTATCACAGATCTTCTACAGATAACTGTAGATCTTCATGGAATTCTTATTATACAGTTTTGCCCTTGCCATCCCAGTACTGATCTCTCTACCTTTTGTCCAGTTGGAAATTACAGAGGTGATCAAAAGAAATGTTGTGCAGATGGACTGAGGCCGAATAAGCTGGGCTACACATGTGAACGAAGAGCTACATTCATCATTGATGGTCAGGAATGTATACAAGCCTTCCTGACCTGCTGCAAGGAGATCCAGAAAGTCAAGGATAAGAATGTAGAGGAGCAAATGCTACTGGCTCGCAGTATGAACTCATTTTGTTCTGTATCATTATTTGAGTTGTGTCAGATCTTCAAAGAAGCTCTGTTAAATGAATTATCTCTAAATGTTTCATTCAGATCAGTCAGTCAATCTTAAACTAAAGCTGAATAAGCTGAATTCTCACTAAGTTTTTTAAATTTTGCCAAGCTCCTTTCCTTCCTCTGCTTGTTACAGTGGTATTTGCATTTTCCTCACACAGGTGAAGAAGAAGAAGGTTATACAAGCGCAGATGAAATTACCTCACGTACGCAGTTCCCTGAGAGCTGGCTGTGGGAGGACAGGGTGCTGCCAGGCTGCCAAAGAGGCCAATGGTAAATGCAAAATATGTGCCTTTTTTCGGACTATAGTGCTTAGTCTTTAACTGAAAACATCCATCCATCCATCATCGTTGACCGCTAGTCCAGATAGGGTCACGGTAGCAGTAGGGAGAGCAGAGAATCCCCGATGATCCCGTCCCCCGCAACTTCCTCCAGCTCATTCCCGGGGACCCCAAGCCGCTCCCAGGCCAACTTGGAGACATAATCCCTCCAGCGGGTCTTAGGATGACCCTGGGGTCTTGTCCCGGTAGGCCGTGCCTGCAAAACCCCCATTGGGAGGCATCCAGTGGGCATCCGGATCAGATGCCCGAACCCCCTCAGCTGGCTCCTCTCAATGCGGAGGAGTAGCGGCTCTACTCTGAGCTCCTCCCGGATGACCGAGCTCCTCACTCTATCGCATAGCGTGTAGCCCGCCACCTGACTTGTATTCACAATGCTTTCGGTCATTACCCAAAGCTCATGATCATAGGTGTGGGTTGGGATGTAGATCAACCGGTAAACAGAGAGCTTTGCCTTTTGGCTCAATGCCCTCTTCACCTCTACAGTCCGGTACAGTGACCGCATTACTGTTGCCGCCTGTCCCAGCCTACGGCCAATCTCATGATCCCTCTTCCCATCACTCGTGAATAAGACCCCAAGATACTTAAACTCCTCCACCTGGGGCAGGTCCTTTCCCCTTACCTGGAGTGGGCATGCCATCCTTTTCCGGGCCAAGACCATGGACTCGGACTTGGAGGTGCTGATCCGCATACCAACCGCTTCACACTCAGCTGCAAACCACTCCAGCGAGCACTGGAGGCATCCATGTGATTCTGCCAAAAGAACAACATCATCTGCAAATAGCAGAGACGCCATCCTCCGGCCTCCACACATAATGCCCTCCTGACCCCGGCTACCCCCTGACACTCTGTCCATGAATATCACAAACAAGAGTGGAGTGGTACAACCGTGGCGGAGTCCAACGCTAACACTGAAAGAGTCTGACTTAGGGCCGGAATCCACATTGTTCCTCCTCAATCTGAGGTTCAACTATTGGTCGGAGGCTCCATTCCAGGACCTTTGCATAGACTTTCCCAGGGAGGCTGAGCAGTGTGATACCCCAATAATTGGTACACACCCTCCGGTCCTCTTTTTTAAAAATAGGGACACCCACCCCAGTCTGCCAGTCCAAGGGTACTGTTCCTGAGGTCAATGCAATATTGCAGAGGCATGTTAGCCATCACAGCCCCACAATATCCAGAGCCTTAAGCATTTCTGGATGAATCTCATCCACCCCCGGTGCCTTGCCACTGAGGAGCTTACCAACTACTTCAGTGACTTTCACCAGGGAAATGGAACTTGACACCCCAGGAGCCTCTGGCCCTGACTCCCGTGAGGGGGGCACGTCTCCCAGATTAAGAAGTTCCTCAAAGTGGTGCTTCCACCGACCAACAATATCCTCATTCTCCACCCTTGCCAGATACATCTTGGGCGCAGTCACCGCGACCACTCCTAAGTTGCCGGACAGTTGTCCAGAACCTCTTTGAGGCCGAATGAAAGTCTTTTTCCATGGCCTCACCAAACTCCTCCCATGCCCTGGAATTTGCTTCTGCCACCATTGCAGCTGCCACTTTTTTAGCCTGTCTACTGAATTTTTGCTGAATCTTCAGAATCTGCTGAAATTTTTTAACCTATCTGCTGAATCGGGAGTCCTTCGGGCCAACTAGTCCCTAAAGGTCTCTTTTTTCAGCTTGACGGCCTCCCTCACCACCGGTGTCCACCAGGAGGTTCTTGGGTTACCGCCCCAACAGGCACCCACAAGCTTTTGGCCACAGCAACTACTGGCATCTTCCACAATGGAGGTTTTGAACAAGGTCCATTCAGACTCCATGTCCCCTACCTCCTCCGGGACATGAGAAAAGCTCTCCCGTAGGTGGGAGTTGAAATCATTCCGAACAGGGGCCTCCAACAGTTGTTCCCAGCACACCCTCACTATTCGCTTGGGCCTACCGGATCTGACCATCAGTCTTCCCTGCCATCTGATCCAACTCACCACCAGATGGTGATCAGTTGACAGCTCAGCACCTCTCTTCACCCTAGTGTCCAGAACATATGGTCCCAAGTCAGATGAAACGAAAGTACACTTATGAACACCCTTGTGTTCGAACTTGGTGTTCGTTATGGACAATCCATGCCTGGCACAGAAGTCCAATAACAATTCACCATTCGGGTTTAGATCGGGCAGGCCGTTCTTCCCAATCACGCCTCTCCAGGTCTCCCAGTCATTGCCAACGTGAGCTTTGAAGTCTCCCAGTAGGACTATGGAGTCTGTAGGCGGGACCCTTTCCAGAACCCCACCCACTCGCTCCAAGAAGGCCGAATATTCTGACATGTTGTTTGGTGCATAAGCACAGACAACAGTCAAAGTTTTCCTCTCTGCAATTTTAATTCGCATTGAAGTGACCCTCTCGTCCACGGGGACAAACTCCAACTGCATGGTCACCAGCCGGGGACTCATGAGTAAGCCTGGCCGGGTTATGTAGGCTGCCCAGCCACCAGGCACTCGCCGTGGAACACTACCCCCAGGCCTGGCTCCAGGGGTAGGTCCCGGTGACCCTTTCCCAGGCAGGGTACACAATTTTTTGTGCACAATATGCATGGAGAAGTTTGGATCGCGTTAGTCTGGGTCTTCACTCCAGACCTGTTCGCCCTGAGAGACCCTACCAGGAGCACATTGCTCCCGACGACTTAGCTCTGAAGATCCCTAGACCACACAAGCCCTTCCGCCATGACAGGGCCCGATCCAGGAAGGGTAACTGAAAACAGGGAATGGTAAGTGCTAGACAATGTAAAAAGTGACTGACTTATATTAATATTTTAACTGGTGATTTTCTTACTTCTTCCAGTGCTATAACAACCCTCAACATGGACAATATTCAGCTGAAAGACTCCATCACTACCTGGCAGATCCTAGCCATCAGCCTGTCTCAGACCCATGGTCAGTGTCTAGTCTCACACTGGTCTCAGATTTGATCGAAAAAATAACTCTTGTAGAAGTTAAACAATGTAATCATGTTAACTCAGATTTTACAACCCCTACAAGGGTTAATGTGCCATGACAAACATGAATGACATTTACAGTGGCTGTTGACTATAGAATATGACAATCCTCTCTCAATCTTTTTCTCTCTCCAGGTATCTGTGTGGCTGATCCTTATGAAATGGTTGTTAAAAAGGATTTCTTTTTGGACCTGAAGTTGCCCTACTCAGCAGTGCGCAATGAGCAATTAGAAATCAAGGCAGTTCTGCACAACTTCTCCAATAAGAACCAGAAGGTACATTTCTGAAGCTTTTTTAAGTGTGAAAGCATAGATGCTGACAGATGGTGGTACACATCCATCTATTCAAAGCTTCTATGAATTAGTCAGAAAACTGTAAATGGTGTACTTGTCGATCGAGTATGTGTCGTTATCATGAAAATTCACGTGACAATTACCACAATGCTTAAATGTCATGATTGGCCCCTCCCAGTCTTCCATGTGCTTGTGTTTACCTTATGGTCTTGTCCATGTGCTTCTTTGTTTTGTTTCTTCCCGGTCCTGCCCCCTTGTTTCTAGACTCTGCTCTTGATAGTTTTCACCTATCTTGTATACCCTCTTGTTAACCACCTGTGTCTTGTTACCTGTTCCTTTATTTAAGCCCTGTGTTTTCCTCTGTTAGGTTGATGGTCTTTGTACTATATTGCATGGTATTGTATTGTCTTGTTTGGTGTAGCATCTTCTGGCCTTATTTGTCCTAATCTCTGTTTTGTGTTTAGCCTGTTTTCCTTTTTGTTATGTCTGTCCCTCCATCTATCCATGTTGGCTGTCTGACCCTGGACCATTTTGCCCCTGATTCTGGATTTGCCCGATAAATCTCGCTTCTCTTCGCATATTCGTCCGCCTCATCCTCTCTCCCTGGCGTTACATTAAACAACATTGAATAACTACATATCTTTACAAAGATAGCATAAAGTGGGCCAGATTGTACCATGTCAAAACATGGTACATAATACAAAATATTAGTCACAAATGATTCAAAACACAGTTGTTTTTTGTTTGTTTGTTTGTTTTAATACAATCATGTACAGCAATTAACTGAACAGAGTGTCTTGTTGGTGATCCATTCTGAGAATTTGGCAATTACAGCAAAAATAAATCTGCTGCCAGAGAATTTACAAAATATGCATGTTCAAAATGCTCAGAGTATAATGTAGCTGCATTGGAGCTTTCTATTTTATATTTCCTATATGTATAAAAGATGTTTATTCAATGACATTTGATCAGTAAGCACTTAAACAATTAAATAATTTGTTATAAGAGTATTAAATGTATTGGCTACATTGTATATGGAAGTATTTATATTTTCAAAATGTTCTACAGATATCCATTAATGAAACTAATCAACAGTCAAATATGCCCCTTTGCTCAATAAATCTCCAATGGAACTTCTAAACTCCAGCCCAAGTTCTCTCAGTTTTCTCTTACACTCACCGGCCACTTTATTAGGTTGCTAGTAAAAGGTCGGACCTGCTTTTGCTGTAGCCCATCTTCTTCAAGTTTCGACGTGTTGAGGATACAGAGATGGTGTTCTGCATTCCTTGGTTGTAACAAGTGGTTATTTGAGTTCCTGCTGCCTTTCTATCATCCCGAACCAGTCTGCCCGTTCTCCTCTGACCTCTCACATCAACAAGGCATTTTCATCCACACAACTGACCGCTCACTGGATGTTTCCTCTTTTTCAGACCGTTCTCTGTAAACCCTAGAGATGGTTGTGCGTGAAAATCCCAGTAGATCAGTAGTTTCTGAAATAAAAAACTGCAAGTTTGCAAAAATTCCACTTTCAAAAAAAGTGGATCAACTAGTGTCTTCAGCTCCCAAACAGTGATTAAGTCAAATAAAAAAGTGTGCTTTTGTATTGTTTTCAACTGAATACAGGCCAAACATAATCTATGTTAAGATCAAGGCTTTTTCTTTTTAATGCCATTTCCCATGTATGTAAGCTTTCTCAGCAGTAGTATTGTCTTGTTTATTGAGTTTTTGCAATTAATAACGTTTCCATCTTCCTGTCCCCACTAGGTGCGTGTGGATTTCATAGGGACAGCGCAGGTTTGCAGCGCAGCCAGCAAGAAGGGCAGGTATCGGACCATAGTTAATGTTGACGCACAGTCCTCCAGATCCGTCTCCTACATTATTGTTCCCATGGAGCTGGGCAACCACTTGATTGAGGTGAAGGCTGCAGTGTATGAGTCAACACTCACTGACGGAGTAAGGAAGACCTTGAAGGTGGTGGTAAGTGTCAGTTGAGGAGTGTCAACACTCTTCTCAGGGAGGTTCAGAGAATGTCATTCAGCATGAGCCATGGACAGCAGGCTGAACTGATGTTATTGGTTCAGTGTAGCTGAATCTATGACACAGCATTAGTCTCACATCAATAATACACACCAAAGTAAAATTACAGGTAACCTAAGCTGAAGTTCAATGCTAAGTTTTTCCATGGTGATGACATAAAAACAGTCATGATGCATATAAATGCATAAACAAATCCATTATATTGTGTTTCACTTCCTCAGTCTGAAGGTGTGTTAACTACAGTTGAGGAGAAGAATGTGGAGCTCAACCCGACTAAACTTCCTAGTGGGTATTTTAGACATGTTCACTACATTGATCTTTACTTGTTGTTTCCGATTTACGGTATATCAAAACAAATCACTCAGAATCCTCATCAGTATTCAGGTGCATGAATAAACTCTTACTGTCCTTTCCTCTCTGTCTGCCTGTGAAAAGGTGGCGTGCAAGTCGTGCGTATGAAGAGTGCCATACCAGAAAGACAGATTCCCAACACTCCTGCACATACATACATCACTGTGTCTGGTAAGAGAAATGTAGCCATTTCATTTTTTTTGCCCACAATCCATTCTAGGAATATATTGTTAAAGGGACTGCATCTAAATAAAAAATCAGTCATACATTCACTACATGTCAATTCTGTGTTGGAGACTTCCAAGAGGTACAGGTAGATAGCATCATTCATCAAGATTGCAAGATTAAGTAGACCAAGTTGCCTGGATTGAATATAAATAGGCAAACAACTCATTTGGCCCACCAGAATGTTACCCCCCCACCCATTCCTTCACTTTAAGAGCAAACAGACATATTTTTATACTGTATATAAGAATAAAACCAATCGAGTGAACAAGTGGAATCAAGTGTATTCCTGTTTGTTCCTGCAGCTACACGCTTCTTGCGGGTGCCCACTTGTCTCAAGCAAGTAGGTAGCCGGAGTCTGGCTAACCTTTGATGGGGGAGCTGTGTAGCGTGCTGCTACTTCATGGGGTTTGTCACCATCAGGGTAAAGCATGTGGCTGGTGATGACCTCCTTCTGCTAGCGTGTTTAAAAAACAGCATGTCTCGCAGTAGAATCATGGCTGCCCCTGTGTTTTCTCTTCATTTTCTTTTTCTGGAGTACAAACATATACACTTCATTTTACCTTGCTAGTAAAAGGTTGGACCCTTTTTGCTTAGACCATTTTCTTCAAGGTTCGATGTGTTGAGTGTTCAGAGATGGTATCCTGCATTCCTTGGTTGTAACAAGTGATTATTTGAGTTCCTTTTGCCTTTCTATCATCTGGAACCAGTCTGCCCATTCTCCTCTGACCTCTCACATCAACAAGGCATTTTCCTCCACACAACTGACCGCTCGCTGGATATTTCCTCTTTTTCAGACCATTCTCTGTAAACTCTAGAGATGGTTGAGCGTGAAAATCCCAGTAGATCAGTAGTTTCTGAAATACTCAAGACCAGCCCGTCTGGCACCAACAACCACACCACATTCAAAGTCCCTTAAATCCCCTTTCTTCCCCATTCTGTTGCTCGGTCTGCACTTCAGCAAGTTGTCTTGACCACCTCTACATGCCTAAATGCATGAGTTGTTAACAAGCAATTAAAGTGGCCAGTGAGTGTATGTAGTAATTCTAAACAGGTATCTAAAGGAAAGCCTGTCAGAACCTGAAGAAAAACTAAGGATTGAAGAAATAAACTCGTGATAACTGCAAAACAAGATCGTCCCATTGGTGATAAAAGCGCTAAAAATCATGACCCTCAAGATTTCAGTCTAGAAGGGCACAATAATACATATTGTCTATTTACAAGTAGAGTACAGTAAAGTTCAGTTGAAACAAAAACATCTATAAATTCTTCCAACCACTCACCTCCCTATCCATTTGCGCTCATGTTTGCTTTCCTTCAGGTCAGGAGCTGAGTATGACAGTTCAGCAGGCCATCAGTGGTGACTTTATGGGGCGTCTGATTGTGCAGCCTGGTGGCTGTGGAGAGCAGAACATGATCTACATGACCCTGCCCCTCATTGCCACATACTACCTGGACACCACCAAGCAGTGGGAGAGGGTGGGCGTCCATCGCCGTGCTGAAGCTATCGGACACATCCAGAAAGGTGAGAAAAGTTATCACTTCAATGACAGGGATGTGATTTGGTTTTGCAGGGATAAAACATGTGCTGGCTGCAAAATGTATTATATGGTATTTCCTCAGCAGTGGAGCATTATTCAAATGTAAGTCACTAAGTGTTGAAATAACCTCAGAACAGCAGATACTTTGCCTGCATAGTGCTTACATTTTGCTCAAATGGTGTCAAAGATTGGGAATACTCTAAATAAGTGATGGTAAAAAAAAATTTTCAAAAATGCTATTTCATTAAAGACTATCTAAGATTCTTGCGTGTACATCATGGCAACAATACAATATCACAGTACTTGTAGACATTTTTATGATACAATATGTATCATGATAGTACATTTTTCTGGTGTTTCTTAAATTGGAACAAGTAACATCTTCAAAAAATGCCATCAAAGCATATATGTGCAGTGATTTTCATTCAACATTTCACACACTTTGCTGAACAAAATCTAATTAAACAGGACTAATTTTAGTCACTTTTTTTCTGAAACACTTTTCAAAAATTGGTATTGTTCAAACGTCAATACTGAAATTCCAAAAAATGTGGCACCTTACGTAAAAGACTAATAAAAACACTGATTTGGAAACTGATAGGTTAAAATTGAAAAGCAGTGATTAATGGGTTACCTTTTGACCTGCATTACAAAATACAATATTTGATGTTTTACTGTATTAACTTTTTTCCTAATATGTGCTCATTAAAATTGTATTTCAAAGTTGGGAATAGAGAATGTTTTACTTTGTTGCATCAACTTTCCTTTGAATAGCACTTAATAAATATTTCAGGACACCATATGGGGCCTTTATTGTCAAATTTGCACTTTATAAATGTACCACACATATAACATCCATGCAGCCTGCTAGGCCACTTCCAGCCACTAGGAGGGAGCTGAGCGGTAGCAGCTATGGGAACCCTACTTAAGGTTCTCACACGCCACTCAGTGCTCAGTCTTGAGTCTTCTTAGCTATGTGCAGGTCGCTTTGTAATTTTGGTATCTCTCTCGAGTTTCAAGCCGTTTGCTTTTCCTCTAGTTGATTCCTCATGTAAGTGTTTAAAAAGTTCTCTTTTGAGTGTTCTCTCACCCTCTGCATTTAGGGAGAAGTAAGGGAGAGATTAAAGAAGGGAGAGTTTTGAGTTCAGTTTTGGGATCACAGTGATTGAGGGTTCGGTCCCTGGTTCCTGTGACCAGTTACTTTCTTTGTTTTCCTTGTGTGCCGTTTAATTTTTTTCCTCTTCCAACTTGGTTACTGGTCTCCGCCCCTTTTCACTTTTTAAAGTTTAGCTTTTCAATGACCCTTTGTTGCTCTGCACCATCCCCTATTGTCTTCCAGGTGGCTTGTCCCTTAGAGCTCCTGACTATGAATATAAGGGTCTTGACTTCAATTCTCACTCGTTCATAACAGCATATTTTCAGTGGGAGACGGTTCTGGGCTGCTGGAAGACTAATTATACAGCCATGCTGTAGATAGTGATCTTATAGTGTCATGTACAAATAAGCAGAGATGTGCCTTAAAAAGCTGTTTAGAAAGTAACATATGTTGCTCTACAATACATGTATAGTTTTCAGCATTAATGGTACTTTCACAGGTGTACCAGTTACCCACTAAGAGCCCCCTCCAACCCCCTGCCCAATAGTGTGACAGACCTTTATGCTGGTAATAACCTGGATGGTCCTTTACTTATTAGGCCTGGAGAACACAATGTACTTTATTTCCTTAAATAATCTGAAAGGCTGACTCATTGGACCCAGTACAGGTTTCCACTGTGCATGCATGTATTTCAAGTAGTTCAAGCCCAGAAAAGTTTTTGGAAGTTGTTGACATTTGGCTTCCACTGTGCATAGCACAAACTTAACTTGCATTTGTGGATGCAGTGATGAAGTGTTTAATGACGGTTTGTATTCAGAAGTATTTCCGAGCCCATGCGGTCATCTTTTGATGTAATTATGCACTACAGAGGGAAAAACATTTTTCTTAACATTGTTCTTAAATTGTGGGATTATACGCCGACTCATTTTTTTTTTTGGCAGAGTGGCTTTGACTCATCCTTGCTCTTAAAGCTCTAAATGTTCATTTTATACACAAGCATGGCTGGATTTCCTTTGTCCTATGCCAAATCTGGAATTAGATTAAATACTTACAAAAATTGTTCTGGAAAGGTTGCTCATGAAATACTGTGCAGAAGGTTAGTTTGCCTGCAGTTTAAGATTGTTTGGTTTAGAAAAAGGAAAAAAAAAGATGTTTTATATGGTTTAAATATTTACATAGCAAAATACTGACATTTTTAAAGTTTACAAACTAGTAAAATGGAAATTAAAATGTATGGTTATGGTAGGAAACTCTGAAGGATCTGAAGATAGGTAAGAGCAATCATAATTTTTTATGCCACTGAGACTGATGCCTCTGTTTCTGCTCTTAGGTTATCAAAATGAGCTGGCTTACCGTAAAGCGGATGGCTCCTATGCCGCTTGGATAAGCAGACCGAGCAGCACATGGTAAAAAGACGGACGCATGAGAACCACTCCCCCTCTGCTCTCTGAATAATTTTCCCATATTCCTCCATGCTCATCACTAATGTGTTCATAATTCTTAGTCCATATTTCCTGTATGTTTGTCTCTGTGTTGAAGGCTGACGGCGTACGTGGCCAAAGTCTTCGCCATGGCTAGTGGCCTCGTTCCAATTCAGGAGAATGTTCTCTGTAGCGCTCTTCAGTGGCTGGTACTAAATGCACAGATGCCAGATGGCATTTTCATAGAAAAAGCTCCTGTGATTCATGGGGAGATGGTGGTAAGTTGAAATCAGCTTTGGCGTTTGGCTTAATAATCATCTTGAATGGTTCTCTTAAATGTCAAATCTAAACGCAGTGTCTTAGTGACGGCATTTTTTCTGTGTAATTCCAGGGAGATGTGCGAGGAAAGGATGCAGACGCATCTCTGACAGCATTCGTTCTGATTGCCATGCAAGAAGGAAATGAACTTTGTGCCAAGTCAGTCCCTGTAAGTCAGATTTGATGTGTGATAATCAATCTGCTATGAGCAAAAATAAAAGAAGGTAATGGATTCTACATTGCTGTCATGTCCCCTTTTGTTTTATTCACTTAGAGTCTTGCACAGAGTATGTGGAAGGCCATTCAGTATCTGGAACGTAGAATTCCCTCTTTGACCAATCCTTATGCTGTTGCTATGACCTCATATGCCATGGCCAATGCTGACAAATTCGACAAAGCTCTCCTGATGAGGTATTCCTCTGGAGGTCAGTGAAGCTCAAATGAATGAAATGTTTTAGGCAACACTTATATAGACTGCAAATTAAGTGCTGAGAAGAAACAACGTGAAGGAATTAATCATTTGCAAGAAGTTCACAGACAAACATGGTTGTGCTCTACGGCTTCTTTTTTTCTCATGAACAGGTGGTGCTTATTGGGAAGTCACTAGTGGACACCACTTTTCCCTGGAAGCCACAGCCTATGCCCTGCTGGCTCTAGTAAAGTCAATGCAGCTTGAGGAAGCAGGGAAAGCCGTGAACTGGCTCAACAGGCAGTCCGGTTCTTATGGAACTGGCTCAACACAGGTAGGCCAGTGCCTACCTGGACTCATGATATGCCACTGAGTCCTTGATACCACATGTAGTGATTTTTCATAAATTGAAAGTAGTGTCACTCAGACCTAAACATGTCTATATGTGCATGCTGTTGTTGATGCTAATACACACACAATGTAGAAACGGGGATCAGCTCTACCTGAATTAGCATTGTAGACATTTATATATATAAATTTATTTGTAGTTATTTGTTACTTAATCAACTGACTAGATTATTTGGCTTAAATGTGGCTTTTACATGGGAAAAGCTGTACTGTTAAAGAGCTAAAAATCATTATGAAAGAAAAAAAATAACTTAACTGCTTAGTTTAAGGCAAGTTATGCTCATTATTTTGGCTATTGAAAGTTCACTAGATGAGCTGTGTGAGAACAGATTTCCCGGAAGATCTGATGGCTTTTTAAACATGAGAATTGTTTCAGATAGAGTTGTTTTTAAGTGCGTTAGGCAGCTGTTAACTAGCTAATGTATGTAATGTCCATGACAGGCGAATTGAGTATTCAGTAGATTTGAAGCAGCTGCTAAAACAATTTACAGAAACTGACACAGCTTAGAATATTCCAGTGACTAATCTTTTCAATGTATCAGGCTGAACTTTAGTGATGTTGTAAGGGGAATGTTAGTTCATTCTGGCAGAATTACTTACAGTGTAAACTGCACATCAGGGAGCATGAAGCAAAAGCTGCTGTTTACTACAAGTTTGCAGTTGCCTTCTTATTACAAATTCTCAATGTCGCCTTAAATGTTGCAGCAGTTACATTCTGGCACCCGTACATAGAACTTCAGCATCCATGTACTGCTGCTTCAAAACCAAGACCAGCATTTTTTTCTTTTCCAGTGGTGGAAGGTGACATTGTGCTTCTGTGGAATACTAGGTCAGACTTGCATATGTTGTATGTGACTACTTTATCCTTCATTTTCACCTCTGTGGACAGGAGATCAGGAGGGCTGTCCTCTCTCTCTCTCACTCTTTCTCTCTGGGAGGGTCCTTTCGCCACAACCTTTTTGAGTTTCAGCCAAAATTGTTCATTTCTTAGGTTAACACCAGAAGTGTTGTCACCTTGACACAGAAATATTTATCCGCAATTTATTTATCCTAGGGTTCAATAAACACATCGTCAAATATGAGTTTGAAATATTGTGAAATATGTACAACCAAATTTCAATGAAGTTGGGACGTTGGGGAACATTTGGGGTTGACATCAGGCTAAAGGGTGTAGTCAGCGCAGCCTATGGGGTTATTGTACAACCCCAATTCCAATGAAGTTGGGACGTTGTGCAAAACATAAATAAAAACAGAATACGATGATTTGCAAATCCTTTTCAACCTATATTCAATTGAATACACTACAAAGACAAGATATTTAATGTTCAAACGGATAAACTTCATTGTTTTTTGCAATTATTCACTCATGAATTTGATGCCTGCAACACGTTCCAAAGAAGTTGGGACAGGGGCGTGTTTACCACTGTGTTACATCACCTCTCCTTTTAACACTCAATAAGCGTTTGGGAACTGAGGACACTGATTGTTGAAGCTTTGTAGGTGGAATTCTTTCCCATTCTTGCTTGATGTACAACTTCAGTTGCTCAACGGTCCAGGGTCTCTGTTGTCGTATTTTGAGCTTCATAATGCGCCACACATTTTCAATGGGAGACCGGTCTGGACGGCAGGCAGGCCAGTCTAGTACCGGCACTCTTTTACTACGAAGCCACGCTGTTGTAACACGTGCAGAATGTGGCTTGGCATCGTCTTGCTGAAATAAGCAGGACGTCCCTGAAAAAGACGCTGCTTGGATGGCACAGGACACTTTTCCACTTTGCGTCAGTCCATCTCAGATGAGCTCGGCCCAGAGAAGCCGGCGGCGTTTCGGGGTGGTGTTCATATCTGGCTTTCGCTTTGCATGGCAGTTTTAACTTGCAATTGTAGATGGAGCAACGAACTGCGTTCACTGGCAGTGGTTTTCTGAAGTGTTCCTGAGCCCATGTGGGAATATCCATTACAGAATGATGTGGGTTTTTAATGCAGTGCCGCCTGAGGGATCGAAGGTCACGGGCATTCAGTGTTGGTTTTCTACCTTGCTGCTTGCTTGCAGAGATTTCTCCAGATTTTCTGAATCTTTTGATGATATTATGGACTGTAGATGATGAAATCCCTAAATTCCTTGCAATTGCATGTTGAGAAAAGTTGTTCTTAAACTGTTGGACTATTTGCTGACGCAGTTGTTCACAAAGTGGTGAACCTCACCTTATCCTTGCTTGTGAACGAGCCTTTCAGGGATGCTCCCTTTATACCCAATCATGACACTCACCTGTTTCCAATTAACTTTTTCACCTGTGGAATGTTCCACACTGGTGTTTTTTGAGCATTCCTCAACTTTGTCTTTTGTAGCCCCTGTCCCAACTTCTTTGGAACGTGTTGCAGGCATCAAATTCAAAATGAGTGAATATTTGTAAAAAACAAAGTTTATCCATTTGAACATTAAATATCTTGTCTTTGTAGTGTATTCAGTTGAATATAGGCTGAAAAGGATTTGGAAATCATCATATTCTGTTTTTATTTATGTTTCACACAACTTCATTGGAACTGGGGTTGTACAATATGGATGCACAGGAGGCATAGAGATGCAACACAGCCTTGCAAAGGGGCTGCACTCATGTGAAAGAAACTTTATTGTTCATTGTTTAAGTTACATGTGGTTGTGCTATTCTGAGCTGTTTGGTTAGCACTGAGCAGCGGTTCTCCCTTGCCACCTGTTCATTAAAAGGTTATTTGTCCTTAAACAGGAATGTTTCCTGCATCTTCTCCTCTGCTGATGCTACACTGGTGTCAAAAGTGGGATAGCCTCCACCAGTGTAAGGCAGAACTGAATTCAACTGCTTGGAGTTTATACTAAATCCTGTGGTCTCTGTCATTTACTAAAACTGATTTGAAACTTCAAAGATTACAGAAAGTAAATAAACTATCGTTTGGCACCTAGGCAACTATCATGGTCTTCCAGTCTGTGGCCGAGTATTACAAGCAAGCGAGTGGATATCAGAGTGGTGAACTGGATGTGGAGGTGTCTGTGAGGGGCCGACCTGACTCTATCAGATGGATTTTCAAAAGGGAAACTTCACACCTTACATATTCAGAAAAGGTTAAACATGCTCTTTATATACTTATGTTATAATATATTTAAAGTATATAACATACTTTTTGATCGTTATTGTTTTGTTCCTTTCACACTGGGAAAAAGTATGTCTACTTGACTCAAATTTGTATGTCATTTTCATAGTCATGAATCACATTCCATAAACAGTTATTGTCAAAAGTAAACTTAAAGACAAAACTGAGCTTATGTATTTAATACATATAGAAATGATGTACACATTTAAATTGGGTACATTTAATGCATGCCTTTTTTCAGCGGTATTAAACTGAATTTGAGATTTCATTTGATTTGTGACTGTGTCAATATTAATTCACTTTTAAGCCCCTTTAGAAGGGTAAGAATACTCAATATTACTGAATATACTTCTGCATGCATATGCTTTTTTTTTTTAATCATAAAATTTTTAAGACTAATCGAAAGACCTCTGTGTGTCCATAGGTTAACCTCAATCAGGAATTTACTGTTACAGCTAAGGGACATGGTGTGGGATCTCTCAAAGTGAGTATACACACATTACATGTGCCTGAAGATTTTGTACTTCTAGTTGGATTTACTGATTGTTAATAAATATCCTCCTTATAGGTAGTAACACTCTACTATGCTAGTCCCACTGAGAAGGAAAGTGACTGCAGAGATTTTGATCTTACTATAAAGATGGAAAGACAACGTGAAGGTAAGATTCATTGCGACCCAAAAGTGTGTAACTTTAGTAGTAGTTGTGGGACAGAACCAAGCAACGTCTCATATTTTATTGTAAAATGATAATGTCTGCTCATTTCAGTTAAATATCCAGGAGCTCAAGAAAGTTATCTGCTCACCATTGAGACCTTGTGAGTATATCACAATTTGGATTGTATGCATACACAATTCATTGCATTTCAATTCATTCTCGATTTTGTTCTTTAGGTTCAGCAAATATGATGGTTTAGAATATGTATTCATTGGTAGTACAACCCCAATTCCATAAAAGTTAGGATGGGTGTAAATAAAAACAATGCAATGATTTGCAAATCTCACAGACCCATATTTTATTTACAATAGAACATTGAACACATATCAGATGTTGAAAGTGAGACATTTTACCATGTCAATGCAAAACATTAACTCATTTAGAACTTGTTGGCAGCAACAAATCTCAAAAAAGTTAGGACAGGGGCAACAAAAAGCTGCAAAAGTAAGTGGTACTAATACAAAACAAGCAATCTGCAACTAAACTTGGGTATAAAAAGAGCATTTTAGAGAGGCTGAATCTCTCAGAACCAAAGATGGGCAGAGGTTCACCAATATGCGAAAAACTTCATCAAAAATTTAACAATTTTAGAAAAATGTTCTTTAATGTAAATATATTATTACGTCACTGCATGGGCTCAGGAACACTTCCAGAATCTTTGTCTGTGAACACAGTTCACCATGCAATCCACAAATGCAAGTTAAAGCTGTATCTTGCAAAGAAGAAGCCATACGTCAACACAAGAGAAATACTGTTGTCTTCTCTGGGCCAAAGCTCATTTAAAATGGACTGAGGCAAAATGGAAAACTGTTCTGTGGTCAGATGAATCAAAATATGGAGCTTGTTATCAGCGCACAGTTCAAAAGCCTGCATCTCTGATGGTATGGGGTTGCATTAGTGCCTGTGGTGTTTGTAGCTTACACATCAGGAAAGGCACCATCAATGCTGAACAATATACAGGAGGTCTTAGAACAACATCTGCTCCCAACCAGACAACGTCTCTTTCAGGGAAAGTCTTACATATTTCAGCCAGACAGTGCTAAACCACAAACTGCATCCATCACAACAGCATGGCTTCACAGAAGAAGAGTCCGGGTGCTGAACTGGCCTGCCTGCAGTCCAGACCTTTCACCAATAGAAAACATTTGACACATCCTGAAATGAAAAATCTGGCAAAAACAGACCCAGGAACTGTTAGAATCTTACATCAGACAAGAATGGGACAACATTCCTTTTCCAAAACTCCACTAATTGGTCTCCTCACTTTCATGGGCTGTTGTTAGGAGAGGGGGTGCTACGTAATGGTAGATTGTTCCAACTTTGAGACGCGTTGCTGCCTTCAATTTCTAAATGAAATGGTAAAATACGTCACTTTCAACATCTGATGTGTTCTATGCTCTATTGTGAATAAATTATGGGTCTATAAGCTTGGCAAATCGGGCGGCACGGTGGTGTGGTGGGTAGCGCTGTTGCCTCACAGCGAGGAGGGCCTGGGTTCGCTTCCCCGGCTGGGTGACCGGGGTCCTCTCTGTGTGGAGTTTGCATGTTCTCCCTGTGTCTGCGTGGGGTTCTCCAGTTTCCTCCCACACTCCAAAGCCAATTGGACATGCTAAATTGCCCCTGGGTGTGAGTGACTGTCTGTGTCTGTCTGCCCTGCGATGGACTGGCGACCTGTCCAGGGTGTATGCTGCCTTCCGCCCGAAGACTGCTGGGATAGGCTCCAGCACCCCCCCACAACCCTGACGGAGAAGCAGCTTAGAAAATGGATGGATGGATAGAAGATTTGCAAATCATTGCATTATTTTTATTTACATTCATTTAAATTTTACACAGCTTCCCAACCTTTTGTGTATTTTATAACTATTGTAACGTTTTAATAGAAATGTTGTGATTTTTATTCCCGCACAGGTATAAGAGTCCAACCAGAGATGCCACCATGTCCATTTTGGATATCGGCCTGCTGACAGGATTTGTGGTGGATGAAAAAGATCTCAGCGATGTAGGGGAACATCTAGGAGATGATATGATTAATATTTTAAAACCTAGTAGGAACATACAATTAAGCTAATTATATTACCACAAACTCATAATGATCTAATGGAAATAATGAATTAAATGATTTTTACCTGCAGAAATTGTTGATTTATTATTAAAATGTTTGAGTGCACTCACTGCAATGTAATTTGTCATGTTTTAAATGATAAAAATATCTATCAGCACTAATTCCATTCAATTTCAGCAGATGATGTGAATTGTGTTTAAATTGTAATTTAGGCGCAAGTTATGTTTTTTTCTGGACATAGCATTAGAGTTCTTCATGGTTTGTTGGGCATATTGTAACAAGTTTGTTTTTAATTATTTTCTATAAACACGAAGAGTGCAAAACTTTGCAAATTAAGTAAAAACAGCAAGTGTGCTCAAACATTTGTCTGATTGTAGTTTATCCTATGCTTCAGTATTGCAATATTTAAAAAATGCAAATAATAAATTAACTTAAAACCCCCAGCTTATTACATACTGAGGCTCATCATTCAGTAACTACAGGGTCTATAGTGCAAATGGCTGTATAATACATAATCCCTTAAATGGCCAGGGCTATTAACATTAAACATTTTTTCTTATGTTCACAACAGCTGATCACTGGGAGCGACAGATATATTCAGAAGTTCGAGATGGATAAACAGCTTTCAGAACGAGGCTCCCTCATTCTCTATCTAGATAAGGTACATATGAAGACGAGCCTTCATCAGACCATTTTCATCCCATGTACAAGTTTGTGATTGTTTGGTAGTTAAGTTAATGTTGTCTTGTGGGCACACCACATGCACATAAATCCCATGAATAACTTTAACGTCTACGTGTTCTTTGCCAAAATCTCTCCGATTGCACAGATAAACCCTCAGTCTATACAAGTGCCCTCTTGGTTGGCATGTACAGTAATTGTTTTAAATGGCCAATCTGCTATAGCTTTTGCAATGCTCAGTTTTGCCATGGAAATGGAGCTTGTGGTTCAGTCCAGCTTTATTTCTAGAGGACCCTTTTGCTGCAATATCAACCGAAAATCCAGCATCATCTGCATTACACACCCTGTAATGTGGTTATTCCCATGAAGTTTTTGTTATTGTGACAATAACAGGACCCAAACTTTGCTGCATGCATAATGTACAAATTTGCTTTGTGTAATTTAACATTTTACAAAATATAGACTATATTGCTGCATGGTACTTTAAACTGCATTGAAAATACATGGTGTCTAAAACTGCTGCTTCTCACCAGGTGTCTCGTGGGATCATAGACAGGATTGCTTTCGGAGTGCACAAGATCAGTGAAGTGGCTATGCTTCAACCTGCTGGCATCACCGTGTATGAGTATTACTCTCCAGGTAAGTTCATAGACACACACATATACACATGTGCCCATTTCAATTTACAGGGGGCCTGATCACAGGTTGTGGGGGCCAGCTAGTAATCATTATGTCCCAGACAGGACACTGTAGACACCAGCAGCAAATGGTGGTGGCCTTGATAGTGAGTTTAGTCCCTGAAAATCCATATAGGCACAAACGCCTCCATCCTTCTTGCCCACAAAGAAGTAGTTCACCCACAAGAGAAGAAAATGGGCAAATAAAGCCCAGTTCTAATGGCTCACATATGTAAGCATCCATGGCTGAGTGCTCAGGGGTGAAAGTGTGAATAACAGCCCTGGGAAAGAGTGACCATGCGAGATGCGACTTCTCTGTCCCAACAGGGTTTGCCGCATGGCCTCCACAACCTTTGCCCCTGTGGGGAGCTGTAGGGCTGTAGCTGAGGCAAATGCTCACCCAGGCAGCAATGAGATCATTTAGGCCACATTGAATCTTTCTCTGGGAAACTGGGAGGGCTGCTGCTGAAATACCATTGACCATTGTACAATGAACCCTCTGCAGCCCTCCGCATCCCAAGCTTACCACTCAGGATGAGCCACATGAAAATCCCCTTGTACTGGGGCAGGCAAAGCAGGGAGAGGAGCTTCTGTGGAGGCTACCACAACAGGTGGGGTGGGAGGTGTGCAAGCACTAGGTTTGAAGGCCTCAAGCACCACTGCATCATCTCTTGCAGCTGCTGGTCATGGCTCCCAATGGTAGCACCCTGATTTAGGAGGGCTGCCTTGAATTGATCCATTGTTACTGGGTTCATGGTTGGTCACACCTTTCCTGTCACAGGATGGTCAGGGAGCAGAACCAAGCACAGAGGGTAAACCCATAAGGACAGATCTTAAAATTGACAAATACAAAAGATTTATTTATTTACCCTCTTGGTAGATCTATAGTGGGATGGATTGTAATAAATAATGATGCAGGCATAATGAGTATGTTGTGTATTACTGAAGGGAAATAATACCAGCTGCATTCAAAGTAGCGACCCTGGCCTTGCAAGCCCAGTGCCCTATCATTTGTGCTACCCAGTGGCACAGCGTTAGGGTGGAATTACACCCCCCTGAATGGTGGGAAAAAATAAATGGCAAAACAAAAACACCCCTCATAGGAGAGAAGGGGAGCTGGCTATATTTCAGGTGTGCCTTGTTGGCACTCATTATTTCTGTTATATACTTTTGTTACATATACTCAGCCTTGTGGGATTTTGAGTCTTCCGGAGTAACAGTGCATCACCGCCATCACCCTCTGCTAGCAGCCATCAGCACAGGCTGACCCTTTACACAAATGTGTATAACAGAAGTGAACACACAATTAATAATTTACATATAGCCATAAATGCTTGTCTTCACAGATAAACGCTGTACAAAGTTCTACCATCCTACAAAGAAAGATGGCGCTCTGAACAAACTGTGCAATGAACAGGAGGGTGTGTGCGAATGTGCGGAAGGTACGGGCATTCACAGCTACGCTGCCAACACAGCTGGCAAATTCAGAATTTAATAACGTTTTATATTTCTTCTTATTTAGCATGTGAACCAATGTATTGTCATGCCACATCAATGACCAGCACTTTTAAATGGTCCAAACTAATTACCATTGTACCCAAAGCCTAAACATTCAATATCTTCACAGAAAACTGCAGCATCCAAAAGAAACAGAAAATTGAAGAAAAAGATCGGGAGAAAGTTGCTTGTCAAAGTAACATCGATTACGGTAAGAACTCATGACACATGCGGTTTCACCACACACACCGTCGCCTTCGTTCATGTTTCATGTTGTGATAAACAGATGTTTGTAATAAGAGTAAGAACTGAACAAGTTAAAACTTGCATTCTACAGTTTACAGAGTCAAATTTATGAAGACTGACCGGAGCCCATACACCGACCACCACACCATGAAGATTGAACAGGTTCTGAAAGGTACAACTAATGGTGTTACCACAACCACAAAAGTGCCTTGCGAATTTCTTAAGCTGTGTTGTGAGTAGATGAAACACTATCAGCAAAACAAATATAAGGAAGTTTGATATGGTAAAAGGAAATTGTGGCTTATATACCGTTTGTTTTGCTTTATCAAAGACTATAATTGGAAACAGCCACATCGTACAGAAAGCAAGACTTTGGCTCACGGCCCCCTCAAGCATTAGGTCTTGTCTGCACTTTCGCTTCCAAGCTCCCACTCACTGATCTTCCTGTTCGAACGCATAAACACAGGAAAGGAAGGCTAGCCTCATCTTCACAGGAAGGGTCTTCAGAATAAGACCAGAGAACGACTGCTGCATAACAATAACCGAAAATTGACATGAGACCATCTCTCACACAAACTGCAATGTGTTGGACCCAAAACTGAAAGAGCCATTAGATCCATCCATTTTCTAAGCCGCTTCTCCGTCAGGGTCACGGGGGGTGCTGGAGCCTATCCCAGCAGTCTTCGGCCATTAGATGTACATTATAAACTGGTATCTGTTTACGAAGACTGATTAAAATGTTAATGTAACCCGGGGTGTCATGTGATTTCCCATCCACTCACCCAGTCCACCTCTGATGGTACCTTTTCCTCTGCGTTGTGGTTTTTTTTTTTTTTTGGTTTGGGGAAAGAGGGAGACTGGACACCGGCAATGTTCGTTTTGATCGCGGCTCAGCAGCAGCAGCAGTTTAATCAGTGACAGGGTCTCTCTCACAGCGCTTAACTCAACAGAACCAGGTTGACTCTCAGCAAGCACGTAGTTCTCTCCATCACACAGCACAGCACTGCAGCTCTTGGTCACCTTCACACGGCATAACAGAGCACTTAGTTTTACTACACAAATTACCTGGACAGTTACTGACTGCTTATCGTCACTTGCTGCTCATAAAACACTGAAATACTGTACAAAAATATGAATTACTGGAAATAAAACAACTAATACAACCGTATTTTAGCCTCAGAACATAAATAACAGAGCTCAGCGCATTAAATCCATGCCTGTACATGTGACTGCCGCCATAGCTACACTTTTAACATAAAACGCTAAAAATAATATATAAACAGTCTCCGAACCAACAAAATAATCTTTACTACTGGACTAAAACACGTTTAAAAGTATTTTCATGCGCAGTCTGAACACGGATGGCTTAATAAAACAATTATTTTAACTGGATGCTTAATTGTACATCCTACCTTCACACGGCATAACAGAGCACTAAGGCTGTGCTCCCCGTGCGACCAAACACTACCGGCTGGGGCAAAGCGCCACCCAGCGGACTGGAGGGGAACTACCGGCTACATTAACTAAATTTGAGTCACTAGTTAAATATGAATTTACTCACTGCAAGCAGCATTTAAACAGTTGTGGGCTGGCTTCAAGCCTTGTGACCGGAAGGTCGCCAGTTCGATCCCTTGAGCCGACAGGACACGACTTAAGTGCCCTTGAGCAAAGCACCCATCTTCCAGCGGCTTCCTGGATGCCGAGGATAGAGCTGCCCAATGCTTCGGGTTTGCTTACTGCCCGCTAGTGTGTGTTTGTCTGTATAACTGGGCATTTCACTGCACACATGAGATAAATGCGGCAGTCAAATTCCTCTGCGTAAGCAGTATTGATCAATGACTCTAAGATCTAAAAACTCCAAAAATGCGAAAAAAGTGATTTTTTTGAGTGAACCAACAATTTTTTTTTCATATTTTCTGGTAAAGTGACTGATTTTTTACAAAAAAATAAGGCATGAGTTTTACACCCCATTTACATCACATCATATTCTGTGGTTTATTTTAATGCTGCAAGACAGAAATCTGATTCTCTGATTTGTGCAGACCCAGAGTTTTCCCATTATATCTCATTACTGAAGTACATGGAACGCATTTAACTAATTACTGACAAAACCTGAATTTCTGCAGTTATCTGATTATGAAGTACACGTAAATGTGCTCAGTGTCCTTCAGAAAGCTAGAAAACAGTCACTAAGTAAGCCCTGTGTATCAAGACGCTGCAGCCTTCTGTAACATTGGCAAACTGCACACACCAAGTTTCGAACCCCGTATATTTCGCTAGGTTTCTTGAACTTCAAGAGGTCCGTAACTGCAAGGACCACACAGTTTAGAGCAGACAATTGACTAGATGCACCACGGATTCAAAGACATGAAATCTGGCACATCAGTGTCTACAGAAATGATAAGATCTTAGAAATATTCATTATTCATAACAAAGTGAATGTCGTCTCTAACCTTTGCACAATATTGTACATGCATTTTTAGCAGCTCAAAAGTAAGTAAATGGGAAGTGCGATCCGAAGCTAAAGTTCACTTTCCAATAAGACTGACGAGGCAATTTAAGTGCAAGAGCACAATTCCAGAGAAATTGGGATGGTATCACATAAACATTACCAGGACAATAATGGCATATTCATTAATAGTCAATAAGCACTTGAGAGGGAGGCAGGTGGAAAGGTGAAGATGCAAGGAGTAGAGGTCGTAAAGGTGGATGACTTCAAATATCTTGGGTCAACCATCCAGAGCAATGGACAGTGTAGAAAAGAGGTGAAGAAGAGGGTGCAGGCAGGATGGAGTGGGTGGAGATGGATGTCAGGGCTGATGTGTGACAGAAGGATAGCAGCAAGAGTGAAAGGAAAGGTTTACAAGACAGTAGTGTGTCCTGCTATGATGTGTGGTTTGGAGACTGTGGCTCTGTCTAAAAGACAGGAGGCTGAGCTGGAGGTGGCGGAGATGAAGATGCTGAGATTTTCGTTGGGAGTGACAAGGATGGACAAGATTAGAAATGAACAGATCAGAGGGACAGTGAAGGTGGAGCAGTTTGAAGATAAAGCCAGAGAGGCCAGGATGAGATGGTTTGGACATGTGTTGAGGAGGAATAGTGGATATATTGGTCAAAGAATGTTAGAGATGGAGCTGCCAGGCAGAAGGAGAAGAGGTAGACCTCAGAGAAGGTTTATGGATGTAGTGAAGGTGGACATGGAGATGGTTGGTGTGAAAGTAGAGGAGGCAAGTGGAAATAAGTTTTTACAGTGTGGTGTTTTTAGATTTTTTTGAACAAATTTAGTGATAAACTGCTTGAGAGAAGTGGCAAAATGTGTCCTGCACATTTTGTTTGCACTACATATTAAAACATATGATATACAAGTGTATATATACATATTTGTAAGCCACTTTTTGTGGCTAATTTTACAATATACATCGTCTAAGTAAGTAAAATAAAGCCAATCTATACATACATTGTGGAAGGATACTTTTTTCCAGACAGGCTGTCTACACAGTGTCTCACACAATCCATATGCATGCATGTCTGGAATCAAGTCCAAAGCTTTTTCATAAAAATGCCCACAAAACAAATTAATTATCGGATCAGTTCCCGGCCCTAGTCAGGAATATATCAGTGATGCATCTCCTACAAGTCTATAGCATGTTTTAGCAGATTAATGGTGGTCGCACTAATGTTTATTTTTTTATGTAGGTGATTATTTGGAGCAAGGACAAGTGAGAAGCTTCAGAGGTCATACTAACTGCAGAGAATCTTACGGATTTGTGGAAGGCAAAGTGTACCTCATCATGGGTCAAAGTCGTGATCTACCAAAGACAGATGGAAGGTATGTATAAATGTCTTCCCATGCAAGGATTTGCTTTTGGTTTGAATATGTCTGGAGGTTAGGGAACCAGCCTCGTGACCGGAAGGTTGCCGGTTTGATCCCCAGACCCAACAGTCCATGACTGAGGTGTCCTTGAGCAAGACACCTAACCCCCAACTGCTGCCCAGGTGCTGCGGACTGGGCTGCCCACTGCTCTGGGCAAGTGTGCTCACTGCCCCCTAGTGTGTGTGTGCTCACTAGAGTGCATGTGGTGTTTCACTGCACGGATGGGTTAAATGCAGAGGTGGAATTTCCCTGTTGTGGGACTAATAAGAGTCTCTTAATCTTAATGTCCCTAATATGACCCTAAGATGACTGAAGTCATATAACCTTAGAAGTGCCTATGTAAAATATGTTTAAATGTGCTCAACGTCTCTAATTACAGTCAGATGTCTAATGAATATTTACATTTTGTACATTGTGTGCTGACAGGCTTGAGTCTACTCTAAAATCTGACTATAAATGAATAAATTATAAAAACATAGTATGACGAGGCAGCAGTGTACATACTAGGGCTATTACAATCATTACCTTTTAACTAATAATTCACTATCATATGAATAAGTGTGATTAAGTTGTCTTCTCTTCATTATATGCAACTTTTAAGTCTAAAGTGGCCAAACTGACTGGTTAAGCACCTTACTTGCTAGCTGTGAAAAAGTATTTGCAACTCACCAAATTTCCTCTATTTTTGCTCATTTGTCACAAGATTCAGTCGGTCACGTCTGATCGAGTTTCCAACCTAAAGAAAGTGGCACCATACTGTGAACATTTGTTGAAAGGGGAACATTTGGGGTTGACATAAGGCTAAAGGGTGTAGTCAGCGCAGCCTATGGGGTTATTGTACAACCCCAATTCCAATGAAGTTGGGACGTTGTGCAAAACATAAATAAAAACAGAATACGATGATTTGCAAATCCTTTTCAACCTATATTCAATTGAATACACTACAAAGACAAGATATTTAATGTTCAAACAGATAAACTTTATTGTTTTTTTGCAAATATTCACTCATTATGAATTTGATGCCTGCAACACGTTCCAAAGAAGTTGGGACAGGGGCGTGTTTACCACTGTGTTACATCACCTGTCCTTTTAACAACACTCAATAAGCGTTTGGTAAGTGAGGACACTAATTGTTGAAGCTTTGTAGGTGGAATTCTTTCCCATTCTTGCTTGATGTACAACTTCAGTTGTTCAACAGTCCGGGGTCTCCGTTGTCATATTTTGAGCTTCATAATGCGCCACACATTTTTAATGGAAGACAGGTCTGGACTGCAGGCAGG
The DNA here is from genome assembly GCF_015220715.1 of Pygocentrus nattereri. Taxonomy (NCBI): domain Eukaryota; kingdom Metazoa; phylum Chordata; class Actinopteri; order Characiformes; family Serrasalmidae; genus Pygocentrus; species Pygocentrus nattereri. The sequence continues at coordinate 33,555,672 of NC_051222.1, read as the reverse complement.
CCAGTCTAGTACCCGCACTCTTTTACTACGAAGCCACGCTGTTGTAACACGTGCAGAATGTGGCTTGGCGTTGTCTTGCTGAAATAAGCAGGACGTCCCTGAAAAAGATGCTGCTCGGATGGCAGCAGATGTTGCTCCAAAACCTGCATGTACCTTTCATCATTGATGGTGCCTTCACAGGTGTGCAGGTTATGTGTGGTGCTGATGGTATGTGTGTGTATACTCATTGTTCTATTTGTTATCAGGCTGCAGTACGTCCTGGACGACCAGACGTGGATTGAATACTGGCCCACATATGAAGAAGGCCAAACTCCTGAATACAGAGATAAATACGTTGGCATCACTGGACTCGCTCAGAACCTCATGAAATTTGGATGCTGATACTGATGCCAGTGACATTTAATAAGTTGTTATTTTCTAATGCATATTCCACCAGCTTAGTTCTGCTTATACCATTCTTGTGCCTCCAGATTTACTAAACGGAAACATTTATTCTAAAAAGTGTATAAACTCAGTGCGTGATACCTGAAGAAAATCAAATAAACTTTCCAAAAGCAATGTATTTGTTGACATGCTTGTATTCTGTTACATTTTTAACATATGGGGGTCTTTTGGAGCCAAATGATTTCTAAAAATGATATGCATGTAGCATAATAGTCCTATTTCATCTCTACATGTACTGCAAGAAGGATCTTGCCATTGTAAAAGGAGAAAATTGACCAATCGGGATTTTTCTTCCCTGTGGTATCTAGGTAGATGCAGCCAAGCAAGCTCACCAGTTGGTTAGGATTTCAGGAGCTGGGCAGAAGGCTTTAGAGTAGATTAACACAATTATGAAGTGACAAAGGAATCAACCAATTATGTTTTAATTCCCAATAGTGGATGTCCTTATAGGCCTTCTGCCTGGATTTTTGTTTTCTTAGCTGAGCAGAAATAACAGGCTCTTTCATTTAATATTCAGGAAATCCGTTTAGTTTTTTTAACTGTGGGAGTCACTGTGAAAGCACAACATGCAAACTAATGTTAGCTTGGCACTGGAATCCCCTTGAGTGGAAATTAGCATTATCACAGCAGTTCTATCAGATCAATAAAGCATCATTAAAGACAATTGAAAGGTTTCTGCATAAGTTACTCCGCTTATCATCCTGGGTGCTGCTGAAGTCTATTCGTTGGACCGGTTGCCAGTGCATCACAAGGCATACACATTCACTCACACCTAGAGACAATTTAGAACCTCCAATTGGCCTGACTGTGTGCCGTTGGACTGTAGGATGAAACAGACACAAGGAGAACATGCAAGTTCCATACAGAAAGGGAATCCAACCCAAGCCCTTCTTGCTGTGAAGCAACAGCACTACCTACTGCACTATCATGCCATATAATCCAAAGCCTAAAATGTATGCATGAGATACATGCAGAGTGGTGTAAGGCAATAGTCCCCAAAGAAAACACCAGATTTCCCTCTATTTTACCACAATTAGCATTACATATTAATTAAAAATAAAAAAAAATCTATCCATTCATCCATCCAACTATCAAGAAGGCACATGTAGGTATGCTGTTGGTGTTGGATAATAAATAGAATGGATATATTTGTGTTGTAGGCATCATGGCCCCTGGTTCCTACGACCATCCTATCATCACACTAAAGTACGTAATATGCCTAACTTCTGAGGACAAGCCTGAGAATGATGGTTCAGCTATAAGAAGTCATCTGGTGTGACCGTTTATTCTTCCTGCTGACTCTGAACTTCCTTTTAACCCTCAAATTATCTTTGGGGTCAACTGGACGCCAGTCAGTGTTTAATATCTCTAAATAAAGGACTTGCATGCTTTGCTTCACATTTAATGACTATTCCTAAACTAATAGGGACAATTTGACAAACATCAAATTAACATGAGGATAAGTTTTTAATGTCTTGTACCCATTTTGTATGAATCATTGGTGTTTGTTGCGGTCACTTTGACCCCAGGCTGTTTTAGCTGTATAAAATCAATACATATCAACACTTTACACACATTTGTTTCTGTCGTCTGTCGTGGTTGTTTTGGATGATTTACCATGGAATTTTAACTCTACATGCAGTAGTGCAAGAATCACTAAAAGCTCACTTTGACATTTCACACACAATGTTCCTGTGAGGACACTGATAGTTCACACAACATAGACAAGGAGCAATCATGCTGTGCCAACACGATGGCCTAGCGGCATTGATCATGGCCCTCCAGCAATGCTTCGGGCAGGCACTGGTGGTATGGATGACCAGACAGATCTAACTAAGCACTATGGTTCGGCAGGCATACACAGCATTTCAGAAGGGTGCAGGACGATCTGGCATTGGAATACTTCCTCACTGCATCAGCCACAAGAAGTTCCACCGCATCCAGTGTCTCTGATCTGGTAGACAGAGGGAAAGGATGCTCACAGAGCTCTTGTTCAGCTGCCAGGCAAGGGCAGAGCAGGACAGTGCACCCATGAGAGCTCAAGGACAAGGTCGCTCCATAGCACTTATGGTGGCTGAGGACTTTGTTTGTACTGTAGAAATATGACCCGTAAAGGGAGGGCTTTGTTGCTCATTAGGGGTAAAGAAGGTAATCAACAAAGAATCTTGAAGTGCCTGACAAGCTTGGGTAACAATTTTAATTATAGTCACTTTCTGGAGGTCTAAATTGCTGGGGTCAAATTGACCCCAAGGATTAAAATAATTTAGTAAATTTGAAGACAACAGGAGTGTTGAAGAGGGTCACTGGTTTGTGTCTTGCACTTTATTACCTGCACTTACCTCACTTACAGAAGCCTCTCTGTTCCAGAAGCCTCCGAAAGTTTGATACGTCATTGAGACAGTCGAGGTGAGGGATGCACTCATGAGTTTGTTAGTGGTTAACTGGTGTCTGGGTCACCAAAGGAGTAGCTAAATTCTAAAGGCAACACTGTAACCGGCTACTTAAAATAGGCTCACACAGAAACATTTCGAAAATATGGGTAACCTGCATCTACCGTGCCATGGAGGAAGATGTATAGGAGAGTGTCAGAGGGAAATGCAAAAATAATAACTGAGATCAGAAAACATGTCAACACAAACCCTCAAAATGTATTGAGTCCACCTCCAAATCCTATATATAACCAAACATCCATTTTCTAAACAACTTCTCCCTCAGGGTTGCGGGAGCCTATCCCAACGGTCATTGGCCGGAAGACAGGATACACCCTGGACAGGTCACCAGTCCATTGCAGACAGACAGACACTCATGCCTTGGGGCAATGTAGCAAGTCCAATTGGCCTGGCTGCATGTCTTCAGACTGTGGGAGGAAACTGGAGAACCCAGAGGAAACCCACGCAGACACGATGAGAACATGCAAACTCCACACAGAGAGGACCCCAGTCACCCAGCCGGGGAATCGAACCCAGGCCCTCCTTGCTGTGAGGTGACAGCACTACCCACCGTGCCACTACCCAAACAAGAACAACCAACATCAATATACACTTGCTCAGTCCTTCAGCTTCAACACATGAAGTCACTGAGTCCAGGTTTTACTGTACAGTGAAGACAGGAACAATCTCACCAGATTTGTAATTGATGGGGCAAATACTTGAGGAACATGGATATCTTGAAGGTGGACGATGGCTTGTGTGTGTGGACAGTCCAGTGGAAAGTTCCTGGGGTCTTAGTGAAATGTCCACTATTGTGAATGGTAATCCTTACACCAACAGTGGGACTGTAGGGTGGCATAAAGGCTCCTCCTAATAACCTTGTATGTCCATTTTTGACTTAATTTGAAAAGACCTGTTGTTGTTTACATTGTGTGTAAATTTCATGATGAACAGACTCAAATAAACGGCCCAAAATGACTGGGAAATACGTTTGGTTCTACATTAAAAGTAAAGTAAGTTTTTTTTCCTTCTCCTGTAAAGTTACCATTTTGGAGATGATGTTTTTGTCAGACAACAGTGATATATATATACTCAACTAATAATAGTTCCATGCAAACACACACTTTAATATTCATTGAGACAGAGTGGCAAAAATAATTCCAGGACGCTCTGGCTCAGGATTCATTTAGTCTGTCATACATCCCTTTGCACAGCAGGTGTCACTAGTGAGAACGAATCAGTGAGGCTTCAGATAATGAACCTTTTGGCGAACCTTTGGGTTTGAAAGCCCTATGGTTCATGAAGCCTCGTTTTGCTGTCACTACAAGTTTCCCAGTACAGGAGACAAATAGCACAAGAAGAGAGCACATGTGTGCAAACAACTCCCTTCTGCTTCCTCTTTGCCTGCCCTTTTATTTCCTGAACCTGCCTCAAGGAGTTAGTATAGACTACAGCTCCCCCTGAGGCTGTAGGTGGAAATGCCAGCAACAATAATAATAATATAGCAGAAAAACCATGATCATATGACCATGACGGTTACAACACAAGGCATACAAATTCTCAGAACTGGAAAGAGGAACAGAGCAGGGCTGTAATTACTAGGAGGGGTTACAAACACAGGTGAACAGCCTGACCATGAAAGTTTAAGTAAAAATAAAATAATCCTCGTTTGCAGTAAAATAAAACTTTGCTGAGCATTCTTACACACAATTTAAAACAGTCCAACAAGAAATGGAGTTCATTCTTATGCACTGCTAATTCACCACCCTTTAACCCTGAAGATTAGGGCGCAGACTGCTGGTCAAAATCCAGCCTTATTCTAACATCAGCATCACTCCTATCTTTTCTTGGCCATGAAATGACCTGCATAATGAGGAATCTCTTTGTGGAGAATAGCTCATAATCCATGTATCACCTATCAGAATTGGGGACTGTGAATAGTTAAAAAGCCAAACAAAAATAGGAACAAAAAGTAATTTTAAGGCAGAAGAAATAACAGAAAGCAGAGTTAGGAAGCTGCAAAAGCTCAGAGTGCCAACCTTGTCTATTGCTTATCTACATGTTTGTTTCATTTGTTTTTATGTTAGATGTAAGTCTGCCCAAGCTACCCTAAGAGAGAGTTGAAGAAGTCTGCTGTATGGCCACAACAGTACATTTTTCCTATCTTAACACCCATGAGCTAATTAGTTTAGAGGTAGAGTCACGCATTCTCATAACCTAAGCGTACTCAGAACCCTCACCCTGCTGTGCCTTAGGAAGACCCAAGAGCCTTAAAGCCTCACTAGCTGTGCCAGCAACAGTGCCAGCAGCCAACCAATGCACTCACTGAGGAGGCTTGTCACTCAGGAGGTGTCTCCCTTCTTTGTGGTAACTGCCCTGCTGCCGCTGATAGTAGGCAAGTTTTGTAGCTTCCTGTCATCACTGTGGACCATCTGTCTGTCCTGCTGCTGCAGTGAAGCTACTTTGACCAGCACAGACTGCATCCATGGTGCTAGAAGGGCTGATTATACATTGAATGAATCTTGGAAAAATAAGCTGGCAAATAAGAAGCCAAAATCATGTCACAAGAAAATTGATAGACATCCAGTTTACCACAACAAATGCATTCTTAATCAGAAAACACAGTACATGTTATTTCATAGTTCTGACGTCCCCTGCAATACAATGTAAATACAGATGTCATATTCAGTAACTTCACAAATAGATCTAAAACTGGGTTTTTAAAATGTGCATTCTCAATAGGACTGTAAGCACATCATAAAACAGAAGCTGAATATTCATGCTCCAGGTCATGTCCTACTGTTTCTTGCGAAACCTTTAAAAGATAAGATTGTTTGGTGAAATGTGTCATGCTGATTGTTATGCTTTATACGATTGTATGAAATTGACCTCACTGCACCTCCATGGTCAGTGAAAAAGCTTTCTCACCCACATTTGTATTACTATGATCACAATATCACAGTTATTAGGGGCCTGGAGGGTTCAAAAATGTCCACAATGTCAAATTTAATCATATATAAATTTTTCATAATTATTTGAAAAATCCTCCTGTCTCAGAATTCTGAGCTTGCTTTAACTTATCACACACAACACAACACTACAGCTTAAAATGGATGGGGACTCTCAGTGGGTTTGTAAACATGTTTGACCTGAAAGGTGGAAATCTAGATAATCTGTAAGGCCTTATTCACACATACTGCTTCTGCATGGTGTGAGCAGTGTGGCATCATGACGGACACAGCTTGAACATGCTGGCCTTTCAGACATACAGTGTTTGTACTGCAGAGCAGAGCAGCAAGGACATTATTCAGGCATTCCTGTTTCCAGACAGATCACATCAGTCACTCTGCTCCATAAAAGTATTTAAAATCCACATGCTAATGTGGTGAGCGTTCCCACAAAGGGGTTGGGTTCGAAGTATGGCAGTACTTGCCCTTTCTACTTATAGATTTTTCCCAGTTTGCCATGATCTTAGGTCTTCCCTGGATGCAAAAACATAACGCATAGATCTCATGGTCCTGCCGTGAAGTAACCGTTTGGTCAGACTATTGTTACTCTAATTGTCTCACATTCCCTGCACTCAGGATACGTTCTACCAACACTGAAAGTCCAGAAACCACTCTCAATATATAATTGAATTAATAATATAATTCCCCCTGAATATTCCAACCTACTAGTTTTCAATAAAAAGAATGCCACTAAGCTTCCCCCTCACTGTCCCATGTGTATCTGCTAACACAAGAAGTGGAGAAAACAATGGGGGGGCTGGGGGTACATTGATGGTGAGTGCCTCATAGTGAGGCACTAGCTGAAGTTTATCAGTCTGTCCATGTCCCTAGCCACTTCACGGTTCTTTTTTGTTAAGAAGAAGGAGGGAGGTCTTAGGCCTTATATTGACGTTGATGTCAACGACATCAAACAATTTGCCTATACCTTGCCACTTATCCCTGTAGTCCTTGAACATCTTTGTGGAGCATGATTTTTCACCAAATTAGATCTGCATAGTGCCTACAACTTGATTCGTATTAAGGAAGGAGATGAATGGAAAACTGCATTCGTCACCACAAGGGGGCACTTTTCAGTACTTGGTCATGCCTTTTGGGCTCTCTAACCCCCACTGTCTTCCAATCATTCATCAATGATGTTCACTGAAACATGATAGGGAGATTCATGATCACTTACGTTGATGATATCTCGATCTTTTCTCCAGACTATGACACACATGTCCAACAAGTCCATTTTACAACCTGTTCTCAAAGAAGAGAAATGTAAATGACAGATGACAAAAAAGTTGACGCAGTAGTAAACTGGCCTACTCCCACGGATTTAAAAGAATTACAAAGATTCCTAGGTTTCGTCAATTTCTACAGAAGGTTCATCCCTAAGTTCAGCTCAATCACCGCACCTCTCACAGTTCTTCTTAAGGGAGAGTAAAAAGTTAACTTGGTGTCCGGCAGCAGAGAAAGCCTTTCAGGATCTAAAACTTCCTTTCACCTCAGCGCCCATTCTTAAACATCCAGACTCATCCAAAACATACACAGTAGAGGTATATGCTTTAGAGATCAGAGTTGGTGCAGTCTTGCCTCAGCATAATGGTGACCCCGAAAAGTTGTACCCTGTTGCATTCTAAGTCCCAAGGAACGGAACTACAGCATGGGAGATTGTGAGCTCCTTAGAGTAAAACTCACCCTAGAGGAGTGTCATCACTGGTTGGAAGGTGCTGCTCACCAGCATTTAGTGCTGACCACAAGAATTTTGAATATCTTAACTCATTTATTTGTTTATTTATATATTTATAATATCGAATGCATAACAATGGGAAAAGTCTAAGCATTTTCTCATCGGCTTTTATATCTAACTGTGTTGCCTCTACCCAAATGTTCCTGGTCCATATTAATACACACACACACACACATATAAATATAAATGGCAGGTATTATACATAGCTGTAGCTCTATTCATTCTCTGAGGGTACAAATGTTATAATTCTGTTTTCTTTTTTCTTCTTTTTCTCTTTTTTATGTTTTACATGTTTTTTTTATTATTGTTATTATTTCTACCATTTTTTTTCTTCTTTATTCCCCCTTGTAACTTTTGTTTGCTTGTATGTTTGCAGTTTGCTGTCCTCCCTCTACATGATGACAGCATATACTAAAAGAAATTTGTAATACCAGTAATAAATAAAAATTGGTCCTCTGAAGAGGGGATGGTGGGCATAAAAAATAAAAATATAATAAAATAAAAGTCTTAGTTCAGCAAAACATCTAAACCCTAGACAAGTCAGTCCTTGTTTTTCTCATGCTTCCTGTCCAGTATCTCATATCATCCTGGCACCTGTAATTCAAAGGCAAATGCTCTCTTGAATTCACCAGAGCAACTTAGAGAGAAAGAGTCCTCCTGAGCCTGAGCCTATATATGACAAGAAATCCAGAACACTTGAAAAAGTGAATGTCCCTGATTATTGTCCAGCTTTAAAAAAAAAATAAAAGAAGGAATGTGGTATTCTCATATGATATTCATTTGGGGCTCGTACCTGATTTATTTTTGTAAAGCTGCTTTGTGATAATGGCCATTGTAAAAAGTGCTAATACATACAGTGGTGTGAAAAAGTGTTTGCCCCCTTCCTCACTTCCTGTTTTTTTGCATGTTTGTCACACTTAAGTGTTTCGGAACATCAAACCAATTTAAACAATAGTCAAGGACAACACAAGTAAACACAAAATGCAATTTGTAAATGAAGGTGTTTATTATTAAAGGAGAAAAAAAATCCAAACCATCATGGCCCTGTGTGAAAAAGTGATTGCCCCCCCTCGTTAAAACATACTATAACTGTGGTTTTTAACACCTGAGTTCAATTTCTCTAGCCACACCCAGGCCTGATTATTGCCACACCTGTTCTCAATCAAGACATCACTTAAATAGGAGCTGCCTGACACAGTAAAGTCCACCAAAAGATCCTTAAAAGCTACACATCATGCCGAGATCCAAAGAAATTCAGGAACAATTGAGAAATAAAGTAATTGAGATCTATCAGTATGGAAAGGGTTATAAAGCCATTTCTAAAGCTTTGGGAATCCAGCGAACCACAGTGAGAGCCATTATCCACAAATGGCGAAGACATGGAACAGTGATGAACCTTCCCAGGAGTGGCCGGCCGCCCAAAATTACCCCAAGAGCGCAGCGACGACTCATCCAAGAGGTCACAAAAGACCCCACAACAACGTCCAAAGAACTGCAGGCCTCCCTTGCCTCAGTTAAGGTCAGCGTTCATGCCTCCACCATCAGAAAAAGACTGGGCAAAAATGGCCTGCATGGCAGAGTTCCAAGAAGAAAACAACTGCTGAGCAAAAAGAACATTAAAGCTCGTCTCAATTTTTCCAAAACAGATCTTGATGATCCCCAACACTTTTGGGGAAACATTCTGTGGACCGATGAGACAAAAGTGGAACTCTTTGGAAGGTGTGTGTCCCATTACATCTGGCGTAAAAGGAACACTGCATTTCAGTAAAAGAACATTATACCAACAGTAAAATATGGTGGTGGTAGTGTGATGGTCTGGGGCTGTTTTGCTGCGTCAGGACCTGGAAGACTTGCTGTGATAAATGGAACTATGAATTCTGCTGTCTACCAAAAGATCCTGAAGGAGAATGTCCGACCATCTGTTCGTGAACTCAAGCTGAAACGAACTTGGGTTCTGCAGCAGGACAATGATCCTAAACACACCAGCAAGTCCACCACTGAATGGCTGAAGAAAAACAAAATGAAGACTTTGGAGTGGCCTAGCCAAAGTCCTGACCTGAATCCTATTGAGATGTTGTGGTATGACCTTAAAAAGGCCGTTCATGCTGGAAAACCCTCTAATGTAACTGAATTAGAACAATTCTGCAAAGATGAGTGGGCCAAAATTCCTCCAGAACGCTGTAAAAGACTGATTGCAAGTTATCGCAAACGCTTGGTTGCAGTTGTTGCTGCTAAGGGTGGCCCAACCAGTTATTAGGTTTAGGGGGCAATCACTTTTTCACACAGGGCCATGATGGTTTGGAATTTTTTTCTCCTTTAATAATAAACACCTTCATTTACAAATTGCATTTTGTGTTTACTTGTGTTGTCCTTGACTATTGTTTAAATTGGTTTGATGTTCCGAAACACTTAAGTGTGACAAACATGCAAAAAAACAGGAAATGAGGAAGGGGGCAAACACTTTTTCACACCACTGTAATTCTTGACTTGACAAACTAATGAGTTCTGTAGATTGTCACCATTTGAAACCATGTATCTCCAGAGTGATATCTTTACAAATGAAGGAACAAAAAAACTTGTCAACTTGTAATTGAAGCTAATGTAACAGTATTATTTCAAAGTAAATTTGGACCATTTCTATTGGTCCAACATCATAATGTTTAACACAGACCAAACAAATGGACTGACATTTTCAAATGACTAATTACCAAGTCAAAACTGACAAAAATGGAGATAAAAACAACAAAAATATGTAATTCTACAGTCTTGAGGAAACTGGAGACTTCTTCGGCACAGGGATGATGATGGTGGAGTTGAAGCACGTTGAAATGACTGCAGTGCTCAGAGAAATGTTGAATATGTCCATGAGAACATCAGCCAGCTGTTCGGTGCATTCTGCCTGGTATGCTGTCGGATCCTGGTGCTTTTCCGTGGGTTGACTCTGTGCAGAGTTCTCCGCACATCAGCAGCGGACAGACACAGTACCTGTTCACTTGGAGGAGGTGTGGTTTTCCTCATCGTTGTGCAGTTCTGTGCTTCAAACCGAGCATAGAAGTTATTAAGCATGTCTGGAAGGGAGGCATCACTGTCACAAGCAGGTGGAGGTGACTTGTAGTTGGTGATGGTCTGGATGCCCTGCCACATGCGCTGTGTGTCAGCAGTGCCTTGAAAATGATTGTGAATTTTCTTTGAGTAGGCACGCTTAGCCTCTTTGATGGCCCAGGAGAGCTTGGCTCTTGCTATTCGGAGGCTTGCTTTATCCCCTGACTTGAAGGCCTCATCATGGGTTCTCAGCACCATGCGCACCTCTGCAGTCATCCATGGTTTCTGGTTGGGGTGAACTGTGCTGAGTTTGGAGACAGTAACACCATCAACACCCTTGCCGATGTAGCCAGTCACTGATTCTGTGTACTCCTCCAGGTCAATGGAGTCACCTGAAGTTGCTTCTCTGAACATCTCCCAGTGGGTGTGTTCAAAACAGTCCTGAAGAGCAAAGATTTGGCACATCCAGTTTGGCACGTCTGATGAGCGGCCTGTACTGGAGTGAGTATCACAGAGATGTGGCCTGAGTAGCCATAGTGGGGGCTCAGCCTTGTACACACCAGGGATGTTTGTTTAAACAAGATCTAGCAACATTCTATACATACTGTAACATACTGAGGGCTTTGATAGGTCTAGATAGTATGGATGTGAATGTCAAAGCATTTGAGAATGGTACCTTCTGCTAAAGTACTGCCAAAATCTCATCAATATTGATACCACAGGTAAATGAACTAGACATCAGTGCTTTCGGGAAGATTAAAAGCATCTCAGTTTTGCTAGCATTCAGTTTTAAAAAGTTCATTCCCATCCATGACTTCATGTTGTGAATACATTGTTCCTGTTAGAACAAAACCTTGTATATAACTGATAACTGTTATATTTTTTTATCATAGCAATATAAATGTGGGTGAGAAAGCTTTTTCATTAACCTTGGACACAGGGTGAGGTCAATTTCACGCAACCTTTCCAGCATGACACACACTTTGAAATAATCTTATCTTCTCAAAGTCTTGCAAGAGGCAGTTAGACATAAGATGAGTATGTAGTTTCAGCTTCTGTTTTAGGATGTGGCAACTGCTTATAGTCCTATTGAGGAAACATGATTTTGAAATCCAGTTCTAGATCAATGGTGTACAGTAGTGGACATCAGAACTGATAAAAAACAGTTATTTATTCAGTGAACATAATCCAAAACCCTGTAAAATCCAAAATATCTTCTGTTTTAGATTCTTCGGTCAACTCCTTCTTTTTGCTTTGCTTTGCCTTTTGTTGATGCCGCTTTACACTCTCTTGGAGTGCCCTCAAGAAGCTTCATGAAGAGCCATCTGAGATGATTTTTCATTAAGACTGAAGAACGTACATCACATGAACTACTGGTTGGAGGGCATTTCACAAAATTATATATCAATTTTCAAAATGATTGACATGGAATTAACTTCAAACACAAGCATCAACTTCTGTTTTTTTTTTTTTATTGGTCTCTGAGACCAAAATCAAGCATTTAAGCACAAACATCTAGACCAGAATGTCTTTGAGATCATGAAAAACACACATTCATGAAGATTGGTCACTATATTTAATAAATAATTAATTTGTATTCCAACAAAACTAGCACTTATAGATTTATCCGCAACTTCCATCTGTTAGCATGTGGCACAATACCGGGCAGCCAAACAGAGCTCATTTACACACCTCAGTCTTTAAGGCACATGCATCTCAACTCACCGGTCCTGCCACTGTGATAAAAGCAATATTCATGAAAGTTAATTCTTTATGTCTCTCAGAAAAGACGTTATAAATGACACAGCTACTTAGCTTAAATAACACTAATCATGTGTATTTTTCATACATACCTAGAAAACATTCAATCACTGGGACAAAGTTATATCTACATTAAGATTAGATTAAAATGAAGTGACCCTTATTAGTCCCACAATGTGGAAATTTCACCTCCGCAGTCTAACCCATCCATGCAGTGAAACACCACATACAGAGCGATGGGCAGCTCCATCCACAGCGTCCACACTGTTAGAAATAAAGATACCATGCAGGTACATGATTCGTTCATCAAGGTACAAACAATGTAAGTGTGCCCTCAAAGGTGCAACAGTGGTCCAATTGTGTACCTTATATAAGTTGTACCTATAAGTATCTATAAGTTGTAGATATTTGTGCCTTCTTATAAACTAATGTTTATAACACAGCAATAAAATAAAAGCCTGGAGATGAGACGGGGGTGTGGAGTCAATACAACTTAGAAGATATAATTTCAGTGGATTCTGGGCCAGTTATGTTCCCTGACTAAAGGTGCTGAGATGTACCCCTGAGGGTACCACCACCGTGACAAAAAGGTCACGTGACAGTCTCATACCTTTTTTACTGAGAGTGCAGGGAGCAGTTGGGGTTAGGTGTCTTGCTTTAGGGCACCTCAGTCACGCACTGTCAGCTCAGGGGTTTGAACCAGCAACCTTCTGGTCGCATGGCTGGTTCCCCAAACTCCTGCCCAAAACTGCCCCAGCAGCAAGATTTACTTTATTGAATCAATGTTCTAATATAATGTTGCTTTTTAATCACTTTTGCATCCTGAATTAATCTTGAAACTGACAAAATTACCTCAATCATTTGTTCACCCTTTAGAAAATCCTTTTACTGCACTAAAACAATGTCAAGGACATCATGCTTTATCTACAGCAAAGATCATTTCTTAAATCTAACTGAAAAAGTGTATTCCTTTTTCATCAAAATGATCAATAACAAAGGTTCCAACACTCGAAGAATACAACACGGATTGACACTCAGCAGAATAATGATGAAGGGTTGTCAGAACTGTCCAGGCGGTGGTCTTCTCTGTGGTTCCTTATGAAAGTGAAAGCGTGACAGTAATCAAGCAAGATAGGACAAATATTGATGCCTTTAAACTGTGGTGTTGGTGAGGACTTTTGAGAGCCTCTCACTCAAAGCCCAGATAACCGAACTGGAGCTCTTATTTTTTGCACATACTTTGAGAATAGCTACTGGAATATCGTTGAGAAAGACTGTTATGCTTGGAACAGGAAAATGAAGGTAAAAGAGAAGAATCAACAACGTCGTGGATAGACACCATCGTAGAAATCATGAACAAGGCATTTAACAACCTGAAGTCCCAAACAGAAGACAGGATATTCTGAAGAAACACTCACGACTTGATGGCATTTAAAGACAGCACAGTTCATTTATTTCATGTCAACATATTTTCAGTTTGCATATTAAACAGTTTGTACATAAAAATATTTTACATTGATGGGAAGAGGTGGAGGTAGGGAGCTGGGGGAAGTCCTGTCCTGTAGGCGGACCCTCAGAAGAGATGGGTGTGTGAGATCTGTTGTACTAAAGCTGTAGTTCTGCTCAGTAACAAGCATTTATTCAGACACTGGCAGGATCAGACCGGCAGGATGGGGCAGGTGGACCTGCTGTGGATCACTGCTGCTCTTCTGTCTTCACCACTGCTCACACTGTGTCAACCACTGTGAGTATATCACACACACTTTGTCACTGTAAAGTAGAAAAAGTAAAAGTAGCGACCAAAAAGACTGAATAACAAGAAGATATTATGATTATGATGATTCAAATGGACCGTTTTCAACGCTAGCACTAAGTACCTTAGTACACAATAAGAGTTAAACTGCTGATCTGGGATCAGTTTATGTTTGACATCCTGCTGAATAGGACAACACAGGCTGGTAAGACCCCAATCAGTGGTGTAACCAGAGAAGTTCAGTGAGCAGGACTGAAACACAATAATGTCTTCTGGGTTTTCTAGACGTTGGAGAGTGAACTCAAAATACATGGGTTCCTATGGAGCTTTTGAGCAAAGTTGTCATTTGTAAATGCTTAATTACCTTTATACAGAAAAGTCATTATTAATACACATAAGAACATCCCACCATCCATTTCTCCGTCGGGGGGGGGGGTGGGGGGGGTGCTGGAGCCTATTCCAGCAGTCCTCAGGCGGAAGGCAGGATACACCCTGGACAGGTCGACATAAGAACATATAGAATTAATTACAATTAAAAAAACTTCATATTTGCCAGCAACATTCTGTCCGCCCCGAACATACTGAGGGTGGGCAACTCAGAAAACGTGTTCGTGGAGGCTCAGGATTACGCTGGGGGACCGCTAAATGTGAGGATCGTCGTGAAGAATCATCCACAGAAAAACAGAGAGCTGGCATCTGAATCGGTGGTCCTCAGTGCTGCAAGCAACTACCAGGCACTTGCAGCCATAAAGGTCAGTGCTGTTTGACTGCAGGCCAAAAACATATGGTATAAATTTTTAGTCTCCAGTTATTTTGTAGTGGGGAAATGAACAGATCTGAAACTGAACCCTGATCTACTTTACAAACATCCACTCTTCCTTCCAGTGATGAGGATCATATGAATTCACAGTATTCCAAATCCTGTGCAGAAGTCCAGATTCAGCGAGATGGAAATTGACACTGTGTTATCAATACATTGTGAACTGAGAGATTATTCATTATTGAAGTCAACAACATTTGCTACTAATGACTGACTAATGAAAGTTTTCTACATAGGTTTTTGTACTGAAGCTACTAGAATAAAGCAGGTTAAAAACCTTGCATCTCCATTTTTGACATTTTTCAGTGTTTGACATGATTTGAAAATGCCTGCCGCCCCTTTATACTGTATGTAAATGTCATCACGAATGAACTAAAACAAATGGCCCAAAATGACTTGGAAAAAAGTCTGGTTCCATTGACTTACATTAAAAGTAAATCATCTCACTCTTGGATCTTGGATCTCTGTTAAACTTGTTTATGTGATTTCTGACACTAGATGACATACAGTTGTTTCTACATATGATCTAAAGCAGGGGTGTCAAGCTCAACCACTAAATGGGTCGTATTAAAAAATCTCAAGAAATTGGTGGACCAGCTGTGCTTCTATTTCATTTTTACTTAACATTTTTCCATGACTCAAATTGTAATGTTTATTCAGAATATACCAAAACTATAACTGCAAAATGAATACGTATTCAAAAATAATTATAAATAAATTGTTGTTGTTTTATTTATTTTTTAAAATTTAGGTAGATTTTCTAAACCTGCCTATTTTCTTGAGCTAGAAACCAGGCATCTTTTCTTTTTGTGTAACCACTGATTGTTATTGGATTAGGGGATCAAAACATACTCTGTGTTGCGGTGCATGCTGGGGACTGTAGTGCGGCTCAGGTTGAAACATGCTAATAATAATAGAAAATCAAAATCGTTTCACAGGCCTATTTGTCTTTGACACATTGGGTCTAAAGCATTGATAACAAGTAAGACTATTAACGTCATGCATGGACTAATGGGTAAATATTTAGATAACAGTCAGAAACCACATAATCAACTCTATTACAAATGACTTACCAACCAAGTTTGCATGAGGCCAGAGCCGATGCAGTTTACACAGTGGTTTACATGGTGCAAGGGGCAGGTAGGAGGAACCCTAGCAGAATTTTGCTTATTGCCCCAGTGAGATCAGGATCAGCTCTGTATGAGGCTAATCTCATGGCAGCATATAAGCTTCCATTCTTCTGAGCTATATTGGCCTCATACTTCAAGTACAACATAAAACACCCAAACCACTATGTTTGGCATAAGATAAAATGTGCACATTTGACTTGTCACAAATAGGTCTTAAAACGATTGTATCCCACAAATAAGCAGATATTTATTCTGTTTCAGATTCCTGAAAACAAGGAGGTCTTCAACAGTGGCCCCCTAGGCAAGCAGTACGTATACCTGCAGGCCCACTTTCCTTCTGGAGTGCTGGAGAAGGAGGTCTTGGTCTCCTTCCAGTCAGGCTACATATTCATCCAGACAGACAAGAGCATCTACACACCCAACAGTACAGGTACAACACTCTGAACTCACCAATGAAATGGCGCCCCAGTGTGGCCAAACTCTAAAATGCACTGATTCAAATGAAAACATATTGCACCAATACCGAACATGCATTGTAAAATGGAATCAGCCAAAGAGTGAATATAATTCTATTCAGTCTTGGCTGGTAAAAATCATAAGTTAGATGATTATGGCCTATTTGTGTGTTTAAATCAACCCATTCCATCCTCTCCAGTTCGATGCAGAGTCTTCTCAGTTACTCCTGATCTGCAGCCGCTTGACCAGAATGAAATCTCAGTTGAAATCATAGTAAGTGGTCACATTGCAACTCTCAAAAATAAAAATAAAAAAAAATCACCAAGTGTTCTTTGAGTGATGCCATAGACGATTTCATATTTGATAAAAAGATTTGCAAGTGTAAGAAACGTTTTTTACCCTCAAGTAATGTAAAATGTCTACATCAAAAAACTAGTATAATGATAAACCCTGCTTACAATGTTCTTTAAGATTATATCTTAATATATATATATAATATATATTATATATAGAACATGTCGTGGCCAATTGACCATATTGGGTGGAAATGGTGTAAATTTCAGGATATTAAAGAATATAGTACCACCTACAGGGCAATCAAGGGAGTGGTCCAGAAACGTTATTGTCGTGAACGGCATCTAGGGTTGACTTTAAGTGTACATTGGTGTGGTCAGTAGTGTGCCTGAAGGCTGCTGGTTCTGATTGCATACTTAACTATTCAGGACAAGTGTAAAAACACCCTGAAAAGGGGTTTAGGTTTTTTGAGCATTTGCTTGTCATATTTCATTAATAATAATTCTAACTTTACTTTTTCAAGAATCAACAAGGCATCGTACTTGTTAGAGAAACATTCCTCTCTAAACAAGGGACTCTGACTATGAAGTATGAAATCCCTGAAATTGCCAGGTTAGTCCACTGAACTTAACACATTTTAATAGGATGTACGCTATACTAATTACAACATCATTGGCATTTTTTTACATATCTGTGGGTCTTGATGTAGACATCATGTCTGGTTGACTAATTTGTCTGTATGATCCCACAAATGGCATTTTTTGCATGTTCCAACTTGAAATGTTACTTGTTATTCTCTCAAGCCCTGGAATATGGACTGTAGCAGCACGATACAAGTACGCCCCTCAGAAGAACTTCACTGCGGAGTTTGAAGTGAAAGAATATGGTGAGATTCATATATTCAGACAACAAAAACCTGCTGTGTCTCCACACATGTACTGACTTACGTCTCGTTTTGCAGTCCTGCCAACCTTTGAGGTCACCTTAAATCCATCAAAGTCTTTCTTCTACATTGATGATGATCGCCTTCAAGTGGACATCACTGCCAAGTAAGAGGAATAAGACTTATAACATAAAACCTTTTGTAGAAGTACACTCACCGGCCACTTTAGGTGAGTTACAGAGATTAGGTACAGTTCAGTTGTGTCAGCCAATCACACGGCTGCAACACAATGCATTTAGGCATGTAGAGGTGAACAAGACGACTTGCTGAAGTGCAGACCGAGCATCAGAACGGGGAAGAAAGGGGATTTAAGGGACTTTGAACGTGGCGTGGTTGTTGGTGCCAGACGGGCTGGTCTGAGTATTTCAGAAACTGCTGATCTACTGGGATTTTCACACACAACCATCTCTAGGGTTTACAGAGAACGGTCTAAAAAAGAGAAAATATCCAGTGAGCGGTCAGTTGTGTGGACGAAAATGCCTTGTTGATGTGAGAGGTCAGAGGAGAATGGGCAGACTGGTTCCAGATGATAGAAAGGCAACAGGAACTCAAATAACCAACCAAAATCTCTGAGGAACGTTTCCAACACCTTGATGAAAGACTGCCACGAAGAATTAAGGCAGTTCTGAAGACAAAAGGGGTCCAACCTTTTACTAGCAAGGTGTACCTAATAAAGTGACCTAAAAATATTAAACTGAAAAAAAATATGGTAGCTTGAGGAACATTTTGGTCATTTCAGTCACAGAAGAGTGGAATAGATAATGACTATCCATGACTAGGGGACAACATGAGGATATAATGTAACCAGCGTGAACTTTGTGAAGGTATCTGTTCGGGAACAAAGTGGAAGGAAGTGCATTTGTGGTGTTTGGTGTGATGCAAGGTGACAGCAGGACCAGCCTGCCAGCCTCTTTAAGAAGAGAGAACGTAAGCTCTTAATATCATCACAAGATACATCCACTTTTAACAAATTTGAGTGCCTTCGTTTCCTCAACTTGCTGAATGCCTTTTCTTTCATACAACTGTTTTAAAGTAAAATAATTTTCTTTCAAAAATTATTATATTTATTATGTAGATCAGGGATGGAGCAGGACGTGCAACACTGACTAAAGAGATGATCCAGAAGACTTTTCCAGACATCAAACAGCTGATTGGAAACTCTTTGTATATTTCTGTCAGTGTTTTAACAGAAACTGGTAAGAGTCCATAGGCATCCACTCATTATATCCGGCAAAATAGCACCTGTCAAAATTAATTATAATTGCAAATCTTAGCCTTATTGAACAAATTAGGCCAATATAGCAGTTATGCCCAAATATAAATGTTTGTGTTTCAGGTAGTGAAATGGTGGAAGCTCAAAGGAGGGGCATTTACATTGTAACATCACCGTATACCATCTACTTCAAAAGAACTCCTAAATTCTTCAAACCTGGAATGCCCTTTGATGTTATGGTATGAAAGACATATATACACCCACATTTCTACTTTATTAGAAACATTAGACACTCCCTCAACTTGTATTTCCACTCAAAAGCCACTTTACTAGAAACATCAACCTACTACTTCCATTAGCCTCCCATGTTATTAGAACATCTACCTTCTACTTCCACTCAAATTCCCCTTTCTTATTTGAAATACCTACCTTCTACGTCCTCGTACTCTCCATTTTTTAGAAACATTTACCTTCTATACCCAGACTTTGGCCACTTTTTTAGAATCCTCACATTGTACTTCCACTTACCAGCCACTTTATCACAAAAACAAATATATAACACATAGGGCTCTTCTGCAAAGGTGTATAGTTACAAATTGTAGCAAATTTGTGGTTGTACAAGGACGTACCTGGGGAAAGTGACTCACAAAAGGGTAAAAGGGTCAGTAGGGAAACTTTCCCTGAACTAATACATCTAAAAGAGAATGCTTATTGAATGAAATAGTGTCGACCCTTGACTGCACAAATTAAACATAGCCAGCCTTACTTTTGAGTCAAAGAGGCAGATTTTGAGTCCTCCAGGATCTGTCATTTTGGATCTGGCTGGAGCTCACGTACTGAATTTCCTTCACTGGTCATGGGGGCTTGGTGGAGTCCTGGCACGGGCAATGTGCCACAGTCACTGACCAGCTTTTGCTACTCGTGGATCGAGCTTGGAGCCTGGGCAGTCTTTCTGTTATGAATCGGCTCGATGTGGCTCTGGATGAGATGAAGGATCTCTGGGTTCTTTCTTGGGGCTGCTTGAGGATAGAGCTTGCAGCTTGGCAGTCCTTCGTGGTAAATCTGCCTGCAGATTGAGGTGTGGCTTGAAGAAGATTCCAGGTCTTGGGACCCTGGGGCTACTTTGACTAACAGGTGGTGGTGGTGGGTGCAGTCAAACTTCAAAACTGCTAACCTAAGATGACTACCTATCTTTGTCAGAGCAGAAACTTCCTCACTTGGCCATGTAAAGAATCTTCACTTTCTTCTCTAAGGTTGGGTTAAACTTAAATGTACAAACAAAAAGACATTGTTCAGATCTGATCTAAGAATTCTAAACTTTCTAACCGGAGTTGGCACAGATGTTTTCTTCTCTGGAATGCGAGCTCAAACTCTGGAACTTGCGTGCTCTCTGGTTTTGGCCCTTCCCTTTGGGAGAGGAGCCAAGGTGTTGATTGGTTCTCGCGCCTAAGGGGTAATTAGCTATTCCTAGTTGTCAATTCTGATTGGTAGTGCTTTCACTTTTAAGTGCCTTCCCAGGGAAACTCCCTTCTTTGTTCCCTCTAGGTCTCAAAACTTTTAATTCAATTAGAAAAAGCAGTTTCAGATTATTCAATTAAGTTCCCAAATCCACAACAGATGAACATTCATGTGTCAATGTGTAGTTTTACCCACATTACCTGAAAACAACTATGGTAAAGACAGAAACACCCCTATAGGTAATCCTTTGGGAGTCTTTTCATTGCAGGGAATTTCAACACAGTAAAACCATTATTTGAGAAGAACAAAATCAAGTAAACAAGAAGAGTAAAATAGAAGGCTAAATAAAGCAAGTGAAAAGAAAGCTTAGGTGTGTACTTAGTGTTCTAAGGTCACTACTTTAAATGGTTATGATGTAAATTAATGATTCCCAAAATTAAAATATCTTGTATTATGCAGGATAAAACATAAAGTACAATATGGCCTAGCATATTGGAACAAGTGCCTTAAAACAAGCTTCCTTAGTAGGACGTAAGAGGGAAGAAAAACTCTTTTTAGGAGGCGAGTGAAATTATGAACTTCTCAAGGCCGAATGGCCAAAATGGAAAAACACCAGCAATCGTGCTAGGGTGTGCTAGGGTGTGCCTGGTACAATGTCTTTTTTTAAAATGATACAGATCGGACTTGGAGATAATGGTTTCCACATGGTTCCATAATTGGACATAATGATTCCATACGTTAGACGTATGGGCAACAATTTGGACATAATGGTGATATAATGAGATTAGGAGATAACAAAAAAGGGGTGGGGTGACACCACCCCATCCTTACTGAGGGTATAAATTACGTGTACAAACCCTGTATCTGTGTGAGTGTTGTCCGAAGGCATTTGGGGAACATTCTCCATGCTCAAGAAGAATAAATGACCTGCACTTCTGAAATCCAAAGAGTCTTCTCGCATTTTTTAGTTCGTTTGATTCTTTTATTTTCCTTCAACAAACCGTTAAAATTGTCTCATTTTACCAACCATAAATAATGCCTAGGATTTGTATTCGAACAAGTGTCAAGCGACGACAGTTACTTCAGTAACTTGTTGAAAGGTTATCCTACACATCGCTAGTGTGTAGCAAAAGGAAAAAGAATAGACATTTTAAGTAACTGAGTACACAAATATAAGCATCATCACTTGCAAATTAGACAAGGTTGATTGCCAAGCATACATATAAATGAGTTTTCCTGGGGTCCTTTGTGAGAAACAGTCCTTACGGTGGTGATAGGGTAATTCTCGTTTTCACCCCTTGGGGGTGCTATGGGTCCATGCTCGAGACGCTGAGGGAAGTTTGACTTTTGGTCCGGATTGTCGTATCTGTTTCATTCTTGGTATCGTTTCATGAAAAAGAGCTCTGATGAGTGGTTACAGTTTGGAGAGGATATATACCTTAGAAATGTGCTTTCTATTACTTAAAGAAAAAGTTGTCCACAGGACTTTGGAGCACCATGTGACTTCATGGAGTTTGGGGTTGGGAGTGTTAAGACGACAGATTTACACTCTTTAACTCCAAAATCTCTTAACTTTTGGGTTGTTGATAAGATAAGTAAACACTCAGCTTGAAGCAGCGTCTCAGCCACAGTATTCGCTACATTCCCTTCTGCTGAAATTAAGAAAAACCTTCTCACCAGTGTTTATTGGGGACTGACTCCTGTTAATGCAAATACTTGCATTCCATCTATAGTGAAATAATGTTTTCCTTTTTTATCCAGAGATTACTTAAATTGAATAATTTTTCATTTGAAACATGAATCTAATCAGGGTTTGTGATCTGAGTAGGTTTATGTGACGAATCCAGACCAGACACCTGCTGAAAATGTTGATGTTGTGGTCAGCCCTGGAGGTGGGCAGAGTCGGACCAAGGTCAATGGCATGGCAAAGGTCACAGTCAACACTCATGCAGGAGCCAAGACTCTAGAAATTAAGGTAAGTCTTGCTGGAAACGTTACGTTAACAATATGAGAACCTTAATTTTTTTTTTCTGAATCAGTGAAGGATGGGGACAAATTCCAGTTCATCTTTGGAAGCCCATAGAAATAGAAACCTTTAACACAATACACAAAATAGAGTGATAACCTGATTCATTGCCAAGATTTTTTTCATTAGCAACATAATCAATAAAGTTGATTATTGTTGCAGACCGAGTTTAGATTTTGTCTTAGAATACAAGTATATGATAAAACATAGACATCACATACCTTTTAATTTGGTTGTGGGAGATTCAAGTTCTATATTCAATTATATAAGTCATTATGTGACTAATATTATTACATTAAAAAGTTATTAACCTTCTTTATTGGAAAACAGAATACTGCACAACAGATGCATGAAGTGGACAAAGCACAATGTCCAAAACCAATTATGTTTTTGTGTCTCCCAGGTGAAAACCAATGACCCAGGCATACCAAACAACAGACAGGATGAGAAGCAAATGACCGCCCTAGTCTACACTACTAAAGGAGGCTCCAGCAATTACCTTCACATTGGCATTGATGTTGAAGAACTGAAAGTTGGTGATAATATGAAAGTTAGTCTGCACTTCGTCAGAAGCGATGGTGTCAAAAATCAAGATTTCACTTACCTGGTTGGTACCTGGTTCCAGAACACACACATACATGCACACACAAAATGATCAATAAATGACTATTTTACTGATTTGTTTGTGGATTTACAAAATGAAAACAAAAAAAATCACTTGTCATTAATATGTTTAAGTTTAAATAATGTATATTTTAAAGTATTTTGGAAAATACAATCATAATTAATAGGCTGTATCTATCGGTCATCATTTTTTCATCATTCATATCCACCATGAGATTTGACAAATATTTAACAATTAAGAAGCACTATAAATATTAATTATTACATTATTACAGATGACATAGTTTTCATTCTGCAGATTCATCTGCAGTGTCACTTTCAAATTGTCTGCTAATCCTAAAGATTCAAATACTTTTGCCACTCACGGATATGTAATGTTATATTTTCCTCAATGAATAAATAACTATTTGTTTAATTTGGTTCTCTTCACCTACTATTGGGACTTGGGTGAAAATCAGACAAAGTTTTGCATCACAACTATGCACAAATGTAGAAAGGGTTCAAAATATTTTAAGCACCACTGTATATGACATTTCACAAGCCTTTTCTGCCTCTTTTTCTCTTAGATCCTCAGTAAGGGACTGATTGTCCAGGCAAACAGGTTCAAGAGACAAGGACATTCTCTAGTCACTCTGTCTGTTCCAGTCACCAAAGACATGCTTCCTTCCTTCCGTGTGGTCGCATATTACCATGTGGGATCTTCTGAGGTCGTGGCTGATTCGGTCTGGGTTGATGTAAAGGACACATGTATGGGAAAGGTAGGTCACCTGCTGCATTCTCACAAAAACTCAGACTGGAAAGTTATCAAGTTGTACAGATGTGGTTCTTTTAATATTTTGGCAAATAATTCTGGAAAACAACTCTATTCTCGTATTGTATCAGTATTATCCATCATAGAAAAAAAGAGCTGGCCCCATGTCCCAGAGTGAGGAAACTGAGAAAGGAATTCTAAATTGAAAGGAAGAAAATACAGCAGTGAGCATCTGGAGCCAGGCTTCGTGTGCGGGAGCTGAATACGAGCTGCTACCTCTCTGTGTTGTGTGCTGAGATGTCTTGTCAAATGAAGCTTTTAAAGCTGAGCAATTATGTTGTTACTTGGAGACTAGATACAGAACTTTTTGACAACAAACTTAAAGAATACAAAATATTCTTAAAAGATTGTCAAATACTCAAGAAAAATACTCTTGAAATGGCTTGCTCAGGAACGGAAAACTGTTCAGGCATCCTACCGTGTTGCACATTTTATTACAAAGACTGAAATGTTGGAAAAGAATTTGATTATAATTTGATTATCTGTGAAAGAGGTATGAAGCTCAGAGAAAAAGGCCACAAACTGTTGAATTTAATATCACTATCTGGTAACACACACAAAGACATGTAAGCCAGCAGCTCAAAAAGAGTGATAGTAAGTTGCTCTTATGGGATACAGTTGGTTAAATCTACCAGTATGGCGAATTTTAGAAACCTCTTTGCATTTGTGAGGTATAAACATAACCATGAAATATCTGAAGACACTTCACCCTTTACCCACCAAGACAACTGCCAAAGCAATTTAAACACTCAAGACCCAATACACGAATAGGCTTAAAGATGAGCCAGACCTCACTATTCAGCCTGACAGCCAACACTTGGAAGCTGGCAAACAACATCAGCCATCTTATTAGGTTAGTCAGAGTGGTGTATATTATTTGGCACTATTCCATGATTATACAGTCAAGCTAAATTTGGTAGTCCGCATTGATTATTACATTATGTTTTCTTAGATTTTACACAGTTAGGCCAAATCTTCTTGAGGGCCCTGGAAGGTTTTGTGGTGGGTCATGTGGTCATGAATTGCTTTGGGTACCCCTGGTTTAGCAGTTCTACAACATGTTTTTTTAAAAATGTCAATATGGGTATTGGACAGACTAGAAGTTTTTTTTATCTTTTCTAAGTGCTTTTCTCATACAGTAAGGGATTGTCAGGCAGTTGACTTATGGCTCTTAAGAACCTGGAATCTGTAGAACTAAGCTCCTGGCTGACTCGCCAATTGTTCGATTTTAAAGTATACCCGGTGAGGTTTTTCAGTTTGAAGAAAGATGCTTTGGAGTGAAACATGTATTTATTGAATATCCCTTGTCACAGAGATGTTAACAGGTTGACTACTTGAAAAATGCACACCTATGTTGTTTCACCAAAAAAGAAACATAAAGAGAACAAGACATTGAGTGAAATGCAGTGCCCACATGGCACCTAGAGTAAGTTTAACCACTCTCCCACAACTTCTTTATAATAATCAAAACTTTTTCTTTTAAATGGAGTGTTTGAAACATGAAGCGGCTTAGAAAATGTGTGTGTGTGTGTGTGTGTGTGTGTGTGTTTGAAACATCAGAAGGAATTGAAAGTCATGAATGTCAGTAACTTACCCAGTTAAAATTAAAATTTTATATGGACACCCTACCTAAATATCATCAAGTACTATCAAAGTAGTGTTACGCAGCAATTTCTTAGAACCCCTGAAAGCTGTGTTCTAGAAGGAACCTTTACCTGGATGTGTCATCTTCAGACTGAAGAATTAAGCGCATTGATCTGTTCTCCACCCTAGTTGCGAGTGGAGGTAAAAGAACCCAAGAAATCATATGAACCTGGGGAGCGGTTTGGTCTTAAAATTACTGGAGATTCCGCTGCCACAGTTGGTCTTGTCGCTGTGGACAAGGGTGTCTTTGTCCTCAACAAGAACAGACTCACACAGGAGAAGGTAAGTGGTTACCAGCAGAACTGATAATTGTCCTTGACAATCTGTAGGATTATGGCATGTTTTGTAATCCAGTTATCCAAACAGATGTTTATTTTTTTCCAACAATAGATTTGGGACATCATTGAGAAGGAAGACACTGGCTGTACAGCTGGCAGTGGTAAAGACAGTATGGGGGTTTTCTATGATGCTGGTCTGCTGTTTCAGTCTGACAAAGCAGGAGGCACCGGCTCTAGAACAAGTACAGTAGATATTTTGCTTTTTCCAACAAGTAATGTGATAAAGATGCCAATTACAATGTACAACATGGTTTTAAATGGTTCTCAATTAGTTTGCCAAAATGGTAGCAATGATTTCGTCTGAAATTTCAAGTGTGAAACAAAAAATAATGGACATGTTTTTTCTGTATAGCAACTGACTGTCCCACTTCACCAAAGAGAAAACGGAGAGCTGCAACTATTTTCGAGGTCACCCAAACACTGAGTAAGCATCTGGACTAATATTGCACAACTGTAGAAACCTGTAAAAAAATGTAAAATGCAGTAATATTTTATGAAATGCCTTTATCACAGATCTTCTACAGATAACTGTAGATCTTCATGGAATTATACAGTTTTGCCCTTGCCATCCCAGTACTGATCTCTCTACCTTTTGTCCAGTTGGAAATTACAGAGGTGATCAAAAGAAATGTTGTGCAGATGGACTGAGGCCGAATAAGCTGGGCTACACATGTGAACGAAGAGCTACATTCATCATTGATGGTCAGGAATGTATACAAGCCTTCCTGACCTGCTGCAAGGAGATCCAGAAAGTCAAGAATAAGAATGTAGAGGAGCAAATGCTACTGGCTCGCAGTATGAACTCATTTTGTTCTGTATCCTTATTTGAGTTGTATCAGATTAAAACATTGACTGTGGTCCCTCAGTTAAATGAATTATCTCTAAATGTATCATTCAAATCAGTCAGTCAATCTTAAACTGAAGCTGAATAACTAATTCTCACTAAGTTTTTAAAATTTTGCCAAGCTCCTTTCCTTCCTCTGCTTGTTACAATGGTATTTGCATTTTCCTCACACAGGTGAAGAAGAAGAAGGTTATACAAGCGCCGATGAAATTACCTCACGTACGCAGTTCCCTGAAAGCTGGCTGTGGGAGGACAGGGTGCTGCCAGGCTGCCAAAGAGGCCAATGGTAAATGCAAAATATATGCCTTTTTTCTGACTATAGTGCTTAGTCGTTAACTGAAAACATCCATCCATCCATCATCGTCACCAGACAGGGTCGCGGTAGCAGTAGGGAGAGCAGAGAATCCCCGATGATCCTGTCCCCTGCAACTTCCTCCAGCTCATTCCCAGGGACCCCAAGCCGCTCCCAGGCCAACTTGGAGACATAATCCCTCCAGCGGATCCTAGGATGACCCTGGGGTCTTGTCCCGGTAGGCCGTGCCTGCAAAACCCCCATCGGGAGGCATCCAGGGGGCATCCGGATCAGATGCCCGAACCCCCTCAGCTGGCTCCTCTCAATGCGGAGGAGTAGCGGCTCTACTCCCGGATGACCGTGCTCCTCATTCTATCGCATAGCATGTAGCCCGCCACCCGACTTGTATTCACAATCTCGTGCTTTCGGTCATTAACCACAGCTCATGACCATAGGTGAGGGTTGGGATGTAGATCAACCGGTAAACAGAGAGCTTTGCCTTTTGCAAATAGCAGAGACGCCACCCTCCCACCTCCACACATAATGCCCTGATGACCCTGGCTACGCCCTGACACTCTGTCCATGAATATCACGAACAAGAGTGGAGACAGGGCACAACCGTGGCGGAGTCCAACGCTAACACTGAAAGAGTCTGACTTAATGCCGAGTATATGGACACAGCTCTCACTCCGGGAGTACAGAGATTGGATGGCCCGGAGTAGTAGCCCAGGACTTCCCACAAGATATCTCGAGGAACACGGTCATAAGCCTTTTCCAAGTCCACAATACACAAGTAGACTGGGTTGGCAAACTCCCATGCCCCCTCAACAATCTGTGAGAGGGTGAAAAGCTGGTCCATTGTTCCACGGCCGGGCCGGGCCGGAATCCACATTGTTCCTCCTCAATCTGAGGTTCAACTATTGGTCGGAGTCTCCTTTCCAGGACCTTTGCATAGACTTTCCCAGGGAGACTGAGCAGTGTGATACCCCAATAATTGGTACACACCCTCCGGTCCTCCTTTTTAAAAATAGGGACCCCCACCCCAGTCTGCCAGTCCATGGGTACTGTTTCTGAGGTCCATGCAATATTGCAGAGGCATGTTAGCCATCACAGCCCCACAATATCCAGAGCCTTAAGCATTTCTGGACGAATCTCATCCACCCCCGGTGCCTTGCCACTGAGGAGCTTACCAACTACTTCAGTGACTTCCACCAGGGAAATGGAACTTGACACCCCAGGAGCCTCTGGCCCTGACTCCCGTGAGGGAGGCACGTCTCCCAGATTAAGAAGTTCCTCAAAGTGCTGCTTCCACCGACCGACAATATCCTCATTCGAAGTCAGAGTTTCTCCACCCTTGCCAAATACAGCTTGGGCGTAGTCACCCCGACCTCTCCTGAGTTGCCAGATAGTTGTCCAGAACCTCTTTGAGGCCGAACGAAAGTCTTTTTACATGGCCTCACCAAACTCCTCCCATGCCCTGCATTTTGCTTCTGCCACCGTTGCAGCTGCCACTTTTTTAACCTGTCGGTACCCATCTGCTGAATCGGGAGTCCTTCGAGCCAACCAGTCCCTAAAGGTCTCTTTCTTCAGCTTGACGGCCTCCCTCACCACTGGTGTCCACCAGGAGGTTCTTGGGTTACCGCCCCGACAGGCACCCACAAGCTTTTGGCAACAGCAACTACTGGCAGCTTACACAATGGAGGTTTTGAACAAGGTCCATTCAGACTCCATGTCCCCTACCTCCTCCGGGACATGAGAAAAGCTCTCCCGTAGGTGGGAGTTGAAATCTTTCCGAACAGGGGCCTCCAACAGTTGTTCCCAGCACACCCTCACTATTCGCTTGGGCCTACCGGATCTGACCATCAGTCTTCCCTGCCATCTGATCCAACTCACCACCAGATGGTGATCAGTTGACAGCTCAGCACCACTCTTCACCCTAGTGTCCAGAACATATGGTCCCAAGTCAGATGAAACGACAACAAAGTCGATCATTGACCTTTGACCCAAGGAGCTCTGGTACCATGTACACTTATGAACACCTTTGTGTTCGAACTTGGTGTTCGTTATGGACAATCCATGCCTGGCACAGAAGTCCAATAACAATTCACCATTCGGTTTTAGATCGGGCAGGCCGTTCTTCCCAATCACGCCTCTCCAGGTCTCCCAGTCATTGCCAACATGAGCTTTGAAGTCTCCCAGTAGGACTATGGAGTCTGCAGGCGGGACCCTTTCCAGAACCCCACCCACTCGCTCCAAGAAGGCTGAAGGTGACCCTCTCATCCACCGGGACAAACTCCAACTGCATGGTCACCAGCCAGGGACTCATGAGTAAGCCTGGCCGGGTTATGTAGGCTGCCCGGCCACCAGGCACTCGCTGTGGAACACTACCCCCAGGCCTGGCTCCAGGGGTAGGTCCCGGTGACCCTTTCCCAGGCAGGGTACACGATTTTTTGTGTACCCTGCCTGGGAATATGCATGGAGAAGTTTGGATCGCGTTAGTCTGGGTCTTCACTCCAGACCTGTTCGCCCTGAGAGACCCTACCAGGAGCATATTGCTCCCAACGACTTAGCTCTGAAGATCCCTAGACCACACAAGCCCTTCTGCCACGACAAGGCCCCAATCCAGGAAGGGTAACTGAAAACAGGGAATGGTAAATGCTAGACAATGTAAAAAGCGATTGATTTATATTAATATTTTAACTGGTGATTTTCTTACTTCTTCCAGTGCTATAACAACCCTCAACATGGACAATATTCAGCTGAAAGACTCCATCACTACCTGGCAGATCCTAGCCATCAGCCTGTCTCAGACCCATGGTCAGTGTCTAGTCTCACACTGGTCTCAGATTTGATCGAAAAAATAACTCTTGTAGAAGTTAAACAATGTAATCATGTTAACTCAGATTTTACAACCCCTACAAGGCTTAATGTGCCATGACAAACATGAATGACATTTACAGTGGCTGCTGACTATAGAATATGACAATTCTCTCTCAATCTTTTTCTCTCTCCAGGTATCTGTGTGGCTGATCCTTATGAAATGGTTGTTAAAAAGGATTTCTTTTTGGACCTGAAGTTGCCCTACTCAGCAGTGCGCAATGAGCAATTAGAAATCAAGGCAGTTCTGCACAACTTCTCCAATAAGAACCAGAAGGTACATTTCTGAAGCTTTTTTAAGTGTGAAAGCATAGATGCTGACAGATAATGGTACACATCCATCTATTCAAACCTTCTATGAATTAGTCGGAAAACTGTAAATGGTGTACTTGTCGATCAAGTATGTGTCGTCATCGTGAAAATTTACGTGACAATTACCACAATGCTTAAATGTCACAATTGGCCCCTCCCAGTCTTCCATGTGCTTGTGTTTACCTTATGGTCTTGTCCATGTGCTTCTTTGTTTTGTTTCTTCCCGGTCCTGCCCCCTTGTTTCTAGACTCTTGTACTCTTGTTAACCACCTGTGTCTTGTTACCTGTTCCTTTATTTAAGCCCTGTGTTTTCCTCTGTTATGTTGCTGGTCTTTATACTATATTGCCTGGTATTGTATTGTGTTGTTTGGTGTAGTATCTTCTGGCCTTATTTGTCCTAATCTCTGTTTTGTGTTTAGCCTGTTTTCCTTTTTGTTATGTCTGTCCCTCCTTCTGTCCATGTTGGCTGTCTGACCCTGGACCATTTTGCCCCTGATTCTGGATTTGCCCCTAATAAATCTCGCTTCTCTTCGCATATGCGTCCGCCTCATCCTCTCTCCCTGGCATTACATTAAACAACATTGAATAACTACATATCTTTACAAAGATAGCATAAAGTGGACCAGATTGTACCATGTCAAAATACCTGAGATACAAAATATTAGTCACAAATGATTCAAAGTTCACAGTTGTTTTTTGTTTGTTTGTTTTAATACAATCATGTACAGCAATTAACTGAACAGAGTGTCTTGTTGGTGATCCATTCTGAGAATTTGGCAATTACAGCAAAAATAAATCTGCTGCCAGAGAATTTACAGAACGTGCATGTTCAAAATGCTCAGAGTATAATGTAGCTGCATTGGAGCTTTCTATGAGTTATAATATTTCCTATATGTATAAAAGATGTTTATTCAATGACATTTGATCGGAAAGCACTTAAACAATTAAACAATTTGTTATAAGAGTATTAAATGTATTGGCTACATTGTATATGGAAGTATTTATATTTTCAAAAATATAATATGTGACACAAACCAAAAAAAATCTATATTATTGATAAATAATGCATGCCAATTGGCCATGTTATTGTTTGGACTTAAAGAGTTTATATATTTACTTAAACACTTTAAATTGCACTGATATGACATTGATGCTGTTTAAACCTGGGTAACTAAGCTTTAGCTGCCCTCTGCCAAAGCTGCCTCTTCATTAGTCAATGAGTGTGTATACATGCATTTAACTATCTGATTATAACCGGATTTTTGCAGTTTTCAGATTGTTCAAATTGTTATTGATGATCAATTCCTCTAGTAAATTTGTAGATTAGGCATCGATCGCATGTATTTATCTGTATAGTTTGCTCCTAATCAAACTGTGCTCTAACATTCTGACAGTTACAGCTCGCTCATCACTCACATACACAGCATTTGTGTAAGAATGTTCTACAGATATACATTAATGAAACTAATCAACAGTCAAATATGCCCCTTTGCTCAATAAATCTCCAATGGAACTTCTAAACTCCAGCCCAAGTTCTCTCAGTTTTCTCTTACACTCACCGGCCACTTTATTAGGTAGTAAAAGGTTGGACCCGCTTTTGCTGTAGCCCATCTTCTTCAAGGTTCGTTTTTGCAATTAATAACGTTTCCATCTTCCTGTCCCCACTAGGTGCGTGTGGATTTCATAGGGACAGAAAATGTTTGCAGCGCAGCCAGCAAGAAGGGCAGGTATCGGACCATAGTTAATGTTGGCGCACAGTCCTCCAGATCCGTCTCCTACATTATTGTTCCCATGGAGCTGGGCAACCACTCGATTGAGGTGAAGGCTGCAGTGTATGAGTCAACACTCACTGACGGAGTAAGGAAGACCTTGAAGGTGGTGGTAAGTGTCAGTTGAGGAGTGTCAACACTCTTCTCAGGGAGGTTCAGAGAATGTCATTCAGCATGAGCCATGGACAGCAGGCTGAACTGATGTTATTGGTTCAGTGTAGCTGAATCTATGACACAGCATTAGTCTCACATCAATAATACACACCAAAGTAAAATTACAGGTAACCTAAGCTGAAGTTCAATGCTAAGATTTTCCATGGTGATGACATAAAAACAGTCATGACGCATATAAATGCATAAACAAATCCATTATATTGTGTTTCCCTTCCTCAGTCTGAAGGTGTGTTAACTACAGTTGAGGAGAAGAATGTGGAGCTCAACCCCACTAAACTTCCTAGTGGGTATTTTAGACATGTTCACTATATTGATCTTTACTTGTTGTTTCGCTATATCAAAACAAATCACTCAGAATGCTCATCAGTATTCAGGTGCATGAATAAACTCTTACTGTCCTTTCCTCTCTGTCTGCCTGTGAAAAGGTGGCGTGCAAGTCGTGCGTATGAAGAGTGCCATACCAGAAAGACAGATTCCCAACACTCCTGCACATACATACATCACTGTGTCTGGTAAGAGAAATGTAGCCATTTCATTTTTTTTTGCCCACAATCCATTCTAGGTTTATATTGTAAAAGGGACTGCATCTAAATAAAAAAATCAGTCATACATTCACTACATGTCAATTCTGTGTTGGAGACTTCCAAGAGGTACAGGTAGATAGCATCATTCATCAAGATTGCAAGATTAAGTAGACCAAGTTGCCTGGATTGAATATAAATAGGTAAACAAGTAATTTGGCCCACCAGAATGTTACCCCCCCACCCATTCCTTCACTTTATGAGCAAACAGACATATTTTTATACTGTATATAAGAATAAAACCAATCGAGTGAACAAGTGGAATCAAGTGTATTCCTGTTTGTTCCTGCAGCTACAGGCTTCTTGCGGGTGCCCACTTGTCTCGAGCAAGTAGGTTGCCGGAGTCCGGCTAACCTTTGATGGGGGAGCTGTGTAGCGTGCTGCTACTGCACAGGGGTTTGTCACCATCAGGGTAAAGCATGTGGCTGGTGATGACCTCCTTCTGCTAGCGTGTTTAAAAACAGCATGTCTCGCAGTAGAATCATGGCTGCCCCTGTGTTTTCTCTTCATTTTCTTTTTCTGGAGTACAAACATATACACTTCATTTTACCTTGCTAGTAAAAGGTTGGACCCTTTTTGCTTAGACCATTTTCTTCAAGGTTCGATTTGTTGTGTGTTCAGAGATCGTGTTCTGCATTCCTTGGTTGTAACAAGTGATTATTTGAGCTCCTGTTGCCTTTCTATCATCTGGAACCAGTCTGCCCATTCTCCTCTGACCTCTCACATCAACAGGGCATTTTCGTCCACATAACTGACCGCTCACTGGATATTTCCTCTTTTTCGGACCGTTCTCTGTAAACCCTAGAGATGGTTGTGTGTGAAAACCCCAGTAGATCAGCAGTTTCTGAAATACTCAGACCAGCCCGTCTGGCACCAACAACCACGCCATGTTCAAAGTCCCTTAAATCCCCTTTCTTCCCCATTCTGATGCTCGGCCTGCACTTCAGCAAGTTGTCTTGACCACCTCTACATGCCTAAATGCAGTGAGTTGTTAACAAGCAATTAAAGTGGCCAGTGAGTGTATGTAGTAATTCTAAACAGGTATCTAAAGGAAAGCCTGTCAGAACCTGAAGAAAAACTAAGGATTGAAGAAATAAACTAGTGATGACTGCAAAACAAGATCGTCCCCTTGGTGATAAAAGCGCTAAAAATCATGACCCTCAAGATTTCAGTCTAGAAGAGCACAATAATACATATTGTCTATTTACAAGTAGAGTAAAGTAAAGTTCAGTTGAAACAAAAACATCTATAAATTCTTCCAACCACTCACCTCCCTATCCATTTGCGCTCATGTTTGCTTTCCTTCAGGTCAGGAGCTGAGTATAACAGTTCAGCAGGCCATCAGTGGTGACTTCATGGGGCGTCTGATTGTGCAGCCTGGTGGCTGTGGAGAGCAGAACATGGTCTACATGACCCTGCCCCTCATTGCCACATACTACCTGGACACCACCAAGCAGTGGGAGAGGGTGGGCATCCATCGCCGTGCTGAAGCTATCAGACACATCCAGAAAGGTGAGAAAAGTTATCACTTCAATGACAGGGATGTGATGTTCTGTGTTTGGGTTTTGCAGGGATAAAACATGTGCTGGCTGCAAAATGTATTATATGGTATTTCCTCAGCAGTGGAGCATTATTCAAATGTAAGTCACTAAGTGTTGAAATAACCTCAGAACAGAAGATACTTTGCCTGCATAGTGCTTACATTTTGCTCAAATGGTGTCAAAGATTGGGAATACTCTAAATAAGTGATGGTAAAAAAATGTTTAAAAAATGCTATTTCATTAAAGACTATCTAAGATTCTTGCGTGTACATCATGGCAACAATACAATATCACAGTACTTGTAAACATTTTTATGATACAATATGTATCATGATAGTACATTTTTCTGGTGTTTCTTAAATTGGAACAAGTACCATCTTCAAAAAATGCCATCAAAGCATACATGTGCAGTGATTTTCATTCAACATTTCACACACTTTGCTGAACAAAATCTAGTTAAACAGGACTAATTTTAGTCACTTTTTTTTCTGAAACACTTTTCAAAAATTGGTATTGTTCAAACGTCAATACTGAAATTCCAAAAAATGTGGCACCTTACGTAAAAGACTAATTAAAACATTGATTTGGAAACTGATAAGTTAAAATAGAAAAGCATTGATTAATATATTCCTTTTTGACCTGCATTACAAAATACAATATTTTATGTTTTACTGTATTAACGTTTTTTCCTAATATGTGCTCATTAAAATTGTATTTCAAAGTTGGGAATAGAGAATGTTTTACTTTGTTGCATCAACTTTCCTTTGAATAGCACTTAATGAATATTTCAGGACACCATATGGGGCATTTATTGTCAAATTTGCACTTTATAAATGTACCACACATATAACATCCATGCAGCCTGCTAGGCCACTTCCAGCCACTAGGAGGGAGCTGAGCGGTAGCAGCTATGGGAACCCTACTTAAGGTTCTCACACGCCACTCAGTGCTCAGTCTTGAGTCTTCTTAGCTATGTGCAGGTTGCTTTGTAGTTTTGGTATCGCTCTCGAGTTTCAAGCCGTTTGCTTTTCCTCTAGTTGATTCCTCATGTAAGTGTTTAAAAAGTTCTCTTTTGAGTGTTCTCTCACCCCCTGCATTTAGGGAGAAGTAAGGAAGAGATTAAAGAAGGGAGAGTTTTGAGTTCAGTTTTGGGATCACGGTGATTGAGGGTTTGGTCCCTGGTTCCTGTGACCAGTTACTTTCTTTGTTTTCCTCGTGTGCCGTTTCATTTTTTTCCTTCTCCAACTTGGTTTCCTGGTCTCCGCCCCTTTTCACTTTTTAAAGTTTAGCTTTTCAATGACCCTTTGTTGCTCTGCACTTGAACCCATCCCCTATTGTCTTCCAGGTGGCTTGTCCCTTAGAGCTCCTGACTATGAATATAAGGGTCTTGACTTCAATTCTCACTCGTTCATAACAGCATATTTTAAGTGGTAGATTCAGGTTCTCAGCTGCTCGAAGACTAATTATACAGCCATGCTGTAGATAGTGATCTTATAGTGTCATGTACAAATAAGCAGAGATGTGCCTTAAAAAGCTGTTTAGAAAGTAACATATGTTGCTCTACAATACATGTATAGTTTTCAGCATTAATGGTACTTTCACAGGTGTATCAGTTACCCACTAAGAGCCCCCTCCAACCCCCAATACTGTGACAGACCTTTATGCTGGTAATAACCTGGATGGTCCTTTACTTATTAGGCCTGGAAAACACAATGTACTTTATTTCCTTAAATAATCTGAAAGGCTGACTCGTTGGACCCAGTACAGGTTTCCACTGTGCATGCAAGTATTTCAAGTAGTTCAAGCCCAGAAAGGTTTTTGGAAGTTGTTGACATTTGGCTTCCACTGTGCATAGCACAAACTTAACTTGCATTTGTGGATGCAGTGATGAAGTGTTTAATTACGGTTTGTATTCAGAAGTATTTCCGAGCCCATGCGGTCATCTTTTGATGTAATTATGCACTGCAGAGGGAAAAACATTGTTCTTAACATTGTTCTTAAATTGTGGGATTATACGCCGACTCATTTTTTTTTTGGCAGAGTGGCTTTGACTCATCCTTGCTCTTAAAGCTCTAAATGTTCATTTTATACCCAAGCATGGCTGGATTTCCTTTGTCCTATGCCAAATCTGGAATTAGATTAAATACTTACAAAAATTGTTCTGGAAAGGTTGCTCACGCAGTGCAGAAGGTTAGTTTGCCTGCGGTTTAAGATTGTTTGGTTTAGAAAAAGGAAAAAAAAGCATGTTTTATATGGTTTAAATATTTACATAGCAAAATACTGACATTTTTAAAGTTTACAAACTAGTAAAATGGAAATTAAAATGTATGGTTATGGTAAGAAACTCTGAAGGATCTGAAGATAGGTAAGAGCAGTCATAATTTTTTAAGCCACTGAGACTGATGCCTCTGTTTCTGCTCTTAGGTTATCAAAATGAGCTGGCTTACCGTAAAGCGGATGGCTCCTATGCCGCTTGGATAAGCAGAGCGAGCAGCACATGGTAAAAAGACAGATGCATGAGAACCACTCCCCCTCTGCTCTCTGAATAATTTTCCCATATTCCTCCATGCTCATCACTAATGTGTTCATAATTCTTAGTCCATATTTCCTGTATGTTTGTCTCTGTGTTGAAGGCTGACGGCGTACGTGGCCAAAGTCTTCGCCATGGCTAGTGGCCTTGTTCCAATTCAGGAGAATGTTGTCTGTAGCGCTCTTCAGTGGCTGGTACTAAATGCACAGATGCCAGATGGCATTTTCATAGAAAAAGCTCCTGTGAGTCATGGGGGGATGGTGGTAAGTTGAAATCAGCTTTGGCTTTTGGCTTAATAATCATCTTGAATGGTTCTCTTAAATGTCAAATCTAAACGCAGTGTTTTAGTGAAGGCATTTTTTCTGTGTAATTCCAGGGAGATGTGCGAGGAAAGGATGCAGACGCATCTCTGACAGCATTCGTTCTGATTGCCATGCAAGAAGGAAATGAACTTTGTGCCAAGTCAGTCCCTGTAAGTCAAATTTGATGTGTGATAATCAATCTGCTATGAGCAAAAATAAAAGAAGGTAATGGATTCTACATCGCTGTCATGTCCCCTTTTGTTTTATTCACTTAGAGTCTTGCACAGAGTATGTGGAAGGCCATTCAGTATCTGGAACGTAGAATTCCCTCTTTGACCAATCCTTATGCTGTTGCTATGACCTCCTATGCCATGGCCAATGCTGGCAAATTCGACAAAGCTCTCCTGATGAGGTATTCCTCTGGAGGTCAGTGAAGCTCAAATGAATGAAATGTTTTAGGCAACACTTATATAGACTGCAAATTAAGTGCTGAGAAGAAACAACATGAAGGAATTAATCATTTGCAAGAAGTTCACAGACAAACTTGGTTGTGCTCTACAGCTTCTTTTTTTCTCATGAACAGATGGTGCTTATTGGGAAGTCACTAGTGGACACCACTTTTCCCTGGAAGCCACAGCCTATGCCCTGCTGGCTCTGGTAAAGGCAAAGCAGCTTGAGGAAGCAGGGAAAGCCGTGAACTGGCTCAACAGGCAGACCAGTCCTTATGGAAGTAGCGGCACCACACAGGTAGGCCATGCTCATGCCACTGAGTCCTTGATACCACATGTAGTGATTTTTCTTAAATTGAAAATAGTGTCACTCAGACCTAAACATGTCTATATGTGCATGCTGTTGTTGATGCTAATACACACACAATGTAGAAACGGGGATCAGCTCTACCTGAATTAGAATTGTAAACATTCATATATATAAATTTATTTGTAGAGTTATTTATGTTACTTAATCAACTGACTAGATTATTTGGCTTAAATGTGGCTTTTACATGGGAAAAGCTGTACTGCTAAAGAGCTAAAAAATCATTATGAAAGAAAAAAAATATCTTAACTGCTTAGTTTAAGGCAAGTTATGCTCATTATTTTGACTATTGAAAGTTCACTAGATGAGCTGTGTGAGAACAGATTTCCAAGAAGATCTGATGGCTTTTTAAAAATGAGAATTGTTTTAAATTGTTTTTAAGTGCATTAAGCAGCTGTTAACTAGCTAATGTATGTAATGTCCATGACAGGCGAATTGAGTATTCAGTAGATTTGAAGCAGCTGCTAAAACAATTTACAGAAACTGGCACAGCTTAGAATATTCCAGTGACTAATGTTACCAATGTATCAGGCTGAGCTTTAGTGATGTTTTTAAGGGGAATGTTAGTTCATTCTGGCAGAATTACTTACAGTGTAAACTGCACATCAGGGAGCATGAAGCAAAAGCTGCTGTTTACTACAAGTTTGCAGTTGCCTTCTTATTACAAATTCTCAATGTCGCCTTAAATGGTGCAGCAGTTACATTCTGGCACCCGTACATAGAACTTCAGCATCCATGTACTGCTGCTTCAAAACCAAGACCAGCATTTTTTTCTTTTCCAGTGGTGGAAGGTGACATTGTGATTCTGTGGAATACTAAGTCAGACTTGCATATGTTGTATGTGACTACTTTATTCTTCATTTTCACCTCTGTGGACATGAGATCAGGAGGGCTGTCCTCTCTCTCTCACGCTTTCTCTCTGGGAGGGTCCTTTCCCCACAACCTTTTTGAGTTTCAGCCAAAATTGTTCATTTTTTAGGTTCTATGTCTGCTCATACAGCAAAAGTGAACACCAGAAGTGTTGTCACCTTGACACAGAAATATTTATCCCCAATTCTAGGGATCAATAAACACATCATCAAATATGAGTTTGAAATATTGTGAAATATGTACAACCCCAAGTTCAATGAAGTTGGGACGTTGTGTAAAACATAAATAAAAACAGAATACGATGATTTGCAAATCCTTTTCAACCTATATTCAATTGAATACACTACAAAGACAAGATATTTAATGTTCAAACAGATAAACTTTGTTTTTTGCAAATATTCACTCATTTTGAATTTGATGCCTGCAACACGTTCCAAAGAAGTTGGGACAGGGGCGTGTTTACCACTGTGTTACATCACCTTTCCTTTTAACAACACTCAATAAGCATTTGGGAACTGAGGACACTAATTGTTGAAGCTTTGTAGGTGGAATTCTTTCCCATTCTTACTTGATGTACAACTTCAGTTGCTCAGCAGTCCTGGGTCTCCGCTGTCGTATTTTGAGCTTCATAATGCACCACACATTTTCAATGGGAGACAGGTCTGGACTGCAGGCAGGCCAGTCTAGTACCCGCACTCTTTTACTATGAAGCCACGCTGTTGTAACACGTGCAGAATATGGCTTGGCATCGTCTTGCTGAAATAAGCAGGACGTCCCTGAAAAAACGTTGCTTGGATGGCAGCTCCAAAGTTGCCAATGTTGCTCCAAAACCTGTA
This sequence comes from Pygocentrus nattereri, assembly GCF_015220715.1. NCBI lineage: Eukaryota > Metazoa > Chordata > Actinopteri > Characiformes > Serrasalmidae > Pygocentrus > Pygocentrus nattereri. The sequence goes on along the minus strand of NC_051222.1, from coordinate 33,516,002 downwards.
TGTACCTTTCAGCATTAATGGGGCCTTCACAGATGTGCAAGTTACCCCTGCCATGGGCACTAACACACCCCCACACCATCAGAGATGCTGGCTTTTGAACTTGGCACTGATAACAATCCAGACCGTCCTTTTCCTCTTTGGCCCGGAGGACACGACATCCATGATTTCCAAAAACAGTTTGAAATGTGGACTCGTCAGACCACAGGACACTTTTCCACTCTGCATCAGTCCATCTCAGATGAGCTCGGGCCCAGAGAAGCCGGCGGCGTTTCTGGGTGTTGTTGATATGTGGCGTCGCTTTGCATGGCAGAGTTTTAACTTGCACTTGTAGATGGAGCGACGAACTGTGTTCACTGACAGTGGTTTTCTGAAGCGTTCCTGAGCCCATGTGGGAATATCCATTACAGATTGATGTGGGTTTTTAATGCAGTGCCGCCTGAGGGATCGAAGGTCACGGGCATTCAATGTTGATTTTCTGCCTTGCCGCTTACTTGCAGAGATTTCTCCAGATTCTCTGAATCTTTTGATGATATTATGGACTGTAGATGATGAAATCCCTAAATTCCTTGTAATTGCACGTTGAGAAACGTTCTTAAACTGTTGGACTATTTGCTCACGCAGTTGTTCACAAAGTGATGAACCTCGCCCCGTCCTTGCTTGTGAATGACTGAGCCTTTCAGGGATGCTCCCTTTATACCCAATCATGACACTCACCTGTTTCCAATTAACCTGTTCACCTGTGGAATGTTCCAAACAGGTGTTTTTTGAGCATTCCTCAACTTTGTCTTTTGTAGCCCCTGTCCCAACTTCTTTGGAATGTGATGCAGGCATCAAATTCAAAATGTGTGAATATTTGCAAAAAACAATAAAGTTTATCCATTTGAACATTAAATATCTTGTCTTTGTAGTGTATTCAATTGCATATAGGTTGAAAAGGATTTGCAAATCAGCGTATTCTGTTTTTATTTATGTTTCACACAACGTCCCAACTTCATTGGAATTGGGGTTGTACAATATGGATGCACAGGAGGCATAGAGATGCAACACAGCCTTGCAAAGGGGCTGCACTCATGTAAAAGAAACTTTATTGTTCATTGTTTAAGTTACATGTGGTTGCTATTCTGAGCTGTTTGGTTAGCACTGAGCAGTGGTTCTCCCTTGCCCCCTGTTCATTAAAATGTTATTCATCCTTAAACAGGAATGTTTCCTACATCTTCTACTCTGCTGATGCTACACTGGTGTCAAAAGTGGGATAGCCTCCACCAGTGTAAGACAGAACTGAATTCAACTGCTTGGAGTTTATACTAAATCCTGTGGTCTCTGTCATTTACTAAAACTGATTTGAAACTTCAAAGATTACAGAAAGAAAATAAACTATTGTTTGGCACCTAGGCAACTATCATGGTCTTCCAGTCTGTAGCCGAGTATTACAAGCGAGCGAGTGGATATCAGAGTGGTGAACTGGATGTGGAGGTGTCTGTGAGGGGCCGACCTGACTCTATCAGATGGATTTTCAAAAGGGAAACTTCACACCTTACATATTCAGAAAAGGTTAAACATGCTTGTTGTTTTGTTCCTTTCACAATGGGAAAAAGTATGTCTACTTGACTCAAATTTGTATGTCATTTTCATAGTAATAAATAAGTAGATTCCATAAACACAGTTATTGTCAAAAGTGAACTTAAAGACAAAACTGATCTTATGTATTTAATACATATAGAAATGTACACATTTAAATTGGGTACATTTAATGCATGCCTTTTTTCAGCGGTATTAAACTGAATGAGATTTCATTTGATTTGTGACTGTGTCAATATTAATTCCCTTTTAAGCCCCTTTAGAAGGGTAAGAATACTCAATATTACTGAATATACTTCTGCATGCATATGCTTTTTTTTTAATCATGAAATTTTTAAGACTAATCGAAAGACCTCTGTGTGTCCATAGGTTAACCTCAATCAGGAATTTACTGTTACAGCTAAGGGACATGGTGTGGGATCTCTCAAAGTGAGTATACACACATTACATGTGCCTGAAGATTTTGTACTTCTAGTTGGATTTACTGATTGTTAATAAATATCCTCCTTATAGGTAGTAACACTCTACTATGCTAGTCCCACTGAGAAGGAAAGTGACTGCAGAGATTTTGATCTTACTATAAAGATGGAAAGACAACGTGAAGGTAAGATTCATTGCGACCCAAAAGTGTGTAACTTTAGTAGTAGTTGTGGGACAGAACCAAGCAACGTCTCATATTTTATTGTAAAATGATAATGTCTGCTCATTTCAGTTAAATATCCAGGAGCTCAAGAAAGTTATCTGCTCACCATTGAGACCTTGTGAGTATATCACAATTTGGATTGTATGCATACACAATTCATTGCATTTCAATTCATTCTCGATTTTGTTCTTTAGGTTCAGCAAATATGATGGTTTAGAATATGTATTCATTGGTAGTACAACCCCAATTCCATAAAAGTTAGGATGGGTGTAAATAAAAACAATGCAATGATTTGCAAATCTCACAGACCCATATTTTATTTACAATAGAACATTGAACACATATCAGATGTTGAAAGTGAGACATTTTACCATGTCAATGCAAAACATTAACTCATTTAGAACTTGTTGGCAGCAACAAATCTCAAAAAAGTTAGGACGGGGCAACAAAAAGCTGCAAAAGTAAGTGGTACTAATACAAAACAAGCAATTTGCAACTAAACCTGGGTATAAAAAGAACATTTTAGAGAGGCTGAATCGCTCAAAACCAAAGATGGGCAGAGGTTCACCAAATGCGAAAAACTTAATCTAAAAATTTAACAATTTTAGAAAAATGTTCTTTAATGTAAATATATTATTACGTCACTGCATGGGCTCAGGAACACTTCCAGAATCTTTGTCTGTGAACACAGTTCACCATGCAATCCACAAATGCAAGTTAAAGCTGTATCTTGCAAAGAAGAAGCCATACGTCAACACAAACAAGAAATACTGTTGTCTTCTCTGGGCCAAAGCTCATTTAAAATGGACTGAGGCAAAATGGAAAACTGTTCTGTGGTCAGATGAATCAAAATTTGGAGCTTGTTATCAGCGCACAGTTCAAAAGCCTGCATCTCTGATGGTATGGGGTTGCATTAGTGCCTGTGGTGTTTGTAGCTTACACATCAGGAAAGGCACCATCAATGCTGAACAATACATAGGAGGTCTTAGAACAACATCTGCTCCCATGCAGACAACGTCTCTTTCAGGGAAAGTCTTACATATTTCAGCCAGACAGTGCTAAACCACAAACTGCATCCATCACAACAGCATGGCTTCACAGAAGAAGAGTCCGGGTGCTGAACTGGCCTGCCTGCAGTCCAGACCTTTCACCAATAGAAAACATTTGACACATCCTGAAATGAAAAATCTGGCAAAAAAAGACCCAGGAACTGTTAGAATCCTACATCAGACAAGAATGGGACAACATTCCTTTTCCAAAACTCCACTAATTGGTCTCCTCACTTTCATGGGCTGTTGTTAGGAGAGGGGATGCTACGTAATGGTAGACTGTTCCAACTTTGAGACGCGTTGCTGCCTTCAATTTCTAAATGAAATGGTAAAATGTCTCACTTTCAACATCTGATGTGTTCTATGCTCTATTGTGAATAAATTATGGGTCTATAAGCTTGGCAAATCGGGCGCTGTTGCCTCACAGCGAGGAGGGCCTGGGTTTGATTCCCCGGCCGGGTGACCGGGGTCCTCTCTGTGTGGAGTTCGCATGTTCCCACTGTGTCTGTGTGGGTTTCCTCCCACAGTCCAAAGACATGCAGCCAGGCCAATTGGACGTGCTAAATTGCCCCTAGGTGTGAGTGTGTGAGTGACTGTCTTTGTCTGTCTGTCTGCCCTGCGATGCACTGGCGACCTGTCCAGGGTGTATCCTGCCTTTTGCCCGAAGACTGCTGGGATAGGCTCCAGCACCACCACCCCCCCCTTTTTGTGTATTTTAGAACTATTGTAACGTTTTAATAGAAATGTTGTGATTTTTATTCATCCGCACAGGTATAAGAGTCCAACCAGAGATGCCACCATGTCCATTTTGGATATCGGCCTGCTGACAGGATTTGTGGTGGATGAAAAAGATCTCAGCGATGTAGGGGAACATCTAGGAGATGATATGATTAATATTTTAAAACCTAGTAGGAACATACAATTAAGCTAATTATATTACCACAAACTCATAATGATCTAATGGAAATAATGAATTAAATGATTTTTACCTGCAGAAATTGTTGATTTATTATTAAAATGTTTGAGTGCACTCACTGCAATGTAATTTGTCATGTTTTAAATGATAAAAATATCTATCAGCACTAATTCCATTCAATTTCAGCAGATGATGTGAATTGTGTTTAAATTGTAATTTAGGCGCAAGTTATGTTTTTTTCTGGACATAGCATTAGAGTTCTTCATGGTTTGTTGGGCATATTGTAACAAGTTTGTTTTTAATTATTTTCTATAAACACGAAGAGTGCAAAACTTTGCAAATTAAGTAAAAACAGCAAGTGTGCTCAAACATTTGTCTGATTGTAGTTTATCCTATGCTTCAGTATTGCAATATTTAAAAAATGCAAATAATAATTTAACTTAAAACCCCCAGCTTATTACATACTGAGGCTCATCATTCAGTAACTACAGGGTCTATAGTGCAAATGGCTGTATAATACATAATAGCCCTGACCATTTAAAGGATTAACATTAAACATTTTTTTTTATGTTCACAACAGCTGATCACTGGGAGCGACAGATATATTCAGAAGTTCGAGATGGATAAACAGCTTTCAGAACGAGGCTCCCTCATTCTCTATCTAGATAAGGTACATATGAAGACGAGCCTTCATCAGACCATTTTCATCCCATGTACAAGTTTGTGATTGTTTGGTAGTTAAGTTAATGTTGTCTTGTGGGCACACCACATGCACATAAATCCCATGAATAACTTTAACGTCTACGTGTTCTTTGCCAAAATCTCTCCGATTGCACAGATAAACCCTCAGTCTATACAAGTGCCCTCTTGGTTGGCATGTACAGTAATTGTTTTAAATGGCCAATCTGCTATAGCTTTTGCAATGCTCAGTTTTGCCATGGAAATGGAGCTTGTGGTTCAGTCCAGCTTTATTTCTAGAGGACCCTTTTGCTGCAATATCAACCGAAAATCCAGCATCATCTGCATTACACACCCTGTAATGTGGTTATTCCCATGAAGTTTTTGTTATTGTGACAATAACAGGACCCAAACTTTGCTGCATGCATAATGTAAAAATTTGCTTTGTGTAATTTAACATTTTACAAATTATAGACTATATTGCTGCATGGTACTTTAAACTGCATTGAAAATACATGGTGTCTAAAACTGCTGCTTCTCACCAGGTGTCTCATGGGATCATAGACAGGATTGCTTTCGGAGTGCACAAGATCAGTGAAGTGGCTATGCTTCAACCTGCTGGCATCACCGTGTATGAGTATTACTCTCCAGGTAAGTTCATAGACACACACATATACACATGTGCCAATTTCAATTTACAGGGGGCCTGATCACAGGTTGTGGGGGCCAGCTAGTAATCATTATGTCCCAGACAGGACACTGTAGACAGACACTGTAGACACCAGCAGCAAATGGTGGTGGCCTTGATAGTGAGTTTAGTCCCTGAAAATCCATATAGGCACAAACGCCTCCATCCTTCTTGCCCACAAAGAAATAGTTCACCCACAAGAGAAGAAAATGGGCAAATAAAGCCCAGTTCTAATGGCTCACATATGCTAGCATCCATGGCTGAGTGCCCCAGGGGGTGAAAGTGTGAATAACAGCCCTGGGAAAGAGTGACCATGCGAGATGCGACTTCTCTGTCCCAACAGGGTTTGCCGCATGGCCTCCACAAACTTTGCCCCTGTGGGGAGCTGTAGGGCTGTAGCTGAGGCAAATGCTCACCCAGGCAGCAATGAGATCATTTAGGCCACATTGAATCTTTGGGAAACTAGGAGGGCTGCTGCTGAAATACCATTGACCATTGTACAATGAACCCTCTGCAGCCCTCCGCATCCCAAGCTTACCACTCAGGATTAGCCACATGAAAATCCCCTTGTACTGGGGAGAGCAGGGAGAGGAGCTTCTGTGGAGGCTACCACAACAGGTGGGGTGGGAGGTGTGCAAGCACTAGGTTTGAAGGCCTCAAGCACCGCTGCATCATCTCTTGCAGCTGCTGGTCATGGCTCCCAATGGTAGCACCCTGATTTAGGAGGGCTGCCTTGAATTGATCCATCGTTACTGGGTTCATGGTTGGTCACACCTTTCCTGTCACAGGATGGTCAGGGAGCAGAACCAAGCACAGAGGGTAAACCCATAAGGACAGATCTTAAAATTGACAAATACAAAAGATTTATTTATTTACCCTCTTGGTAGACCTATAGTGGGATGGATTGTAATAAATAATGATGCAGGCATAATGAGTATGTTGTGTATTACTGAAAGGAAGTAATACCAGCTGCATTCAAAGTAGCGACCCTGGCCTTGCAAGCCCAGTGCGCTATCACTTGTGCTACCCAGTGGCACAGTGTTACGGTGGAATTACACCCCCCCCCCCCCCCGGCTATATTTCAGCCTTTACTTTTCTCTCTCACTAGTTTGTGCTCCTCGTCTTAAATCAAAACAATGTTTTTCTCCTTCTTTCCCTTTATTCCTCGGTCACTTAGCTTAGAGTTGTGCTTCGTTTTTGTCTCCTTTACCCTTCTTTCATTCTCACCTGGGCCAAGTACCACACCGGTAACTCTTCTACAAAGGTGTGACAAGGGTGAGCCACAGCCTTAAATGTTAATGTATCTGTGCCTGGTTGGCACTGATTATTTCTGTTATATACTTTTGTTACATATACTCAGCCTTGTGGGATTTTGAGTCTTCCGGAGTAACAGTGCATCACCGCCATCACCCTCTGCTAGCAGCCATCAGCACAGGCTGACCCTTTACACAAATGTGTATAACAAAAGTGAATACACAATTAATAATTTACATATAGCCATAAATGCTTGTCTTCACAGAGAAACGCTGTACAAAGTTCTACCATCCTACAAAGAAAGATGGAGCTCTGAACAAACTGTGCAATGAACAGGAGGGTGTGTGCGAATGTGCGGAAGGTACGGGCATTCACAGCTACGCTGCCAACACAGCTGGCAAATTCACAATTAAATAACGTTTTATATTTCTTCTTATTTAGCATGTGAACCAATTTTGTTGGTATTGTCATGCCACATCAATGACCAGCACTTTTAAATGGTCCAAACTAATTATCATTGTACCCAAAGCCTAAACATTCAATATCTTCACAGAAAACTGCAGCATCCAAAAGAAACAGAAAATTGAAGAAAAAGATCGGGAAAAAGTTGCTTGTCAAAGTAACATCGATTACGGTAAGAACTCATGACACATCTGGTTTCACCACACACACCGTCGCCTTCGTTCATGTTTCATGTTGTGAAGTTAAAACTTGCATTCTACAGTTTACAGAGTCAAAGTTATGAAGACTGACCGGAGCCCATACACCGACCACCACACCATGACGATTGAACAGGTTCTGAAAGGTACAACTAATGGTGTTACCACAACAAAGTGCCTTGCGAATTTCTTAAGCTGTGTTGTGAGTAGATGAAACACTATCAGCAAAACAAATATAAGGAAGTTTGATATGGTAAAAGGAAATTGTGGCTTATATACCGTTTGTTTTGCTTTATCAAAGACTATAATTGGAAACAGCCACATCGTACAGAAAGCAAGACTTTGGCTCACGGCCCCCTCTAGCATTAGGTCTTGTCTGCACTTTCGCTTCCAAGCTCCCACTCACTGATCTTCCTGTTTGACGGCATAAACACAGGAAAGGAAGGCTAGCCTCATCTTCACCAGAACGGTCTTCAGAATAAGACCAGAGAACGACTGCTGGAGAACAATAACCGAAAATTGACATGAAACCATCTCTCACACAAACTGCAATGTGTTGGACCCAAAACTGAAAGAGCCATTAGATCCATCCATCCATCCATCCATCCATTTTCTAAGTCGCTTTTCCGTCAGGGTCGCGGGGGGGTGGGGGGGTGCTGGAGCCTATCCCAGCAGTCTTCGGCCATTAGATGTACATTATAAACTGGTATCTGTTTACGAAGACTGATTAAAATGTTAATGTAACCCGGGGTGTCATGTGATTTCCCATCCACTCACCCAGTCCACCTCTGATGGTACCTTTTCCTCTGCGTTGTGGTTTTTTTTTTTTTTTGGTTTGGGGAAAGAGGGAGACTGGACACCGGCAATGTTCGTTTTGATCACGACTCAGCAGCAGCAGCAGTTTAATCAGTGACAGGGTCTCTCTCACAGCGCTTAACTCAACAGAACCAGGTTGACTCTCAGCAAGCACGTAGTTCTCTCCATCACACAGCACAGCACTGCAGCTCTTGGTCACCTTCACACGGCATAACAGAGCACTTAGTTTTACTACACAAATTACCTGGACAGTTACTGACTGCTTATCGTCACTGGCTGCACATAAAACACTGAAATACTGTACAAAAATATGAATTACTGGAAATAAAACAACTAATACAACCGTATTTTAGCCTCAGAACATAAATAACAGAGCTCAGCGCATTAAATCCATGCCTATACATGTGACTGCCGCCATAGCTACACTTTTAACATAAAACGCTAAAAATAATATATAAACAGTCTCCGAACCAACAAAATAATCTTTACTACTGGACTAAAACACGTTTAAAAGTATTTTCATGCGCAGTCTGAACACGGATGGCTTAATAAAACAATTATTTTAACTGGATGCTTAATTGTACATCCTACCTTCACACGGCATAACAGAGCACTAAGGCTGTGCTCCCCGTGCGACCAAACACTACCGGCTGGGGCAAAGCGCCACCCAGCGGACTGGAGGGGAACTACCGGCTACATTAACTAAATTTGAGTCACTAGTTAAATATGAATTTACTCACTGCAAGCAGCATTTAAACAGTTGTGGGCTGGCTTCCAGCCTTGTGACCGGAAGGTCGCCAGTTCGATCCCTTGAGCCGACCGGACACGACTTAAGTGCCCTTGTGCAAAGCACCCATCTTCCAGCGGCTTCCTGGATGCCGAGGATAGAGCTGCCCAATGCTTTGGGTTTGCTTACTGCCCGCTAGTGTGTGTTTGTCTGTATAACTGGGCATTTCACTGCACACATGTGATAAATGCGGCAGTCAAATTCCTCTGTGTAAGCAGTATTGATCAATGACTCTAAGATCTAAAAACTCCAAAAATGCGAAAAAAGTTATTTTTTTGAGTGATGCTTAAACCAACAATTTTTTTATATTTTCTGGTAAAGTGACTGATTTTTTACAAAAAAAAAAGTGGCATGAGTTTTACACCCCATTTACATCACATCATATTCTGTGGTTTATTTTAATGCTGCAAGACAGAAATCTGATTCTCTAATTTGTGCAGACCCAGAGTTTTCCCATTATATCTCATTACTGAAGTACATGGAACGCATTTAACTAATTACTGACAAAACCTGAATTTCTGCAGTTATCTGATTATGAAGTACACGTAAATGTGCTCAGTGTCCTTCAGAAAGCTAGAAAACAGTCACTAAGTAAGCCCTGTGAATCAAGACGCTGCAGCCTTCTGTAACATTGGCGAACTGCACACACCAAGTTTCGAACCCTGTATATTTCGCTAGGTTTCTTGAACTTCAAGAGGTCCGTAACTGCAAGGACCACACAATTTAGAGCAGACAATTGACTAGATGCACCACGAATTGGAAGACATGAAATCTGGCACATCAGTGTCTACAGAAATGATAAGATCTTAGAAATATTCATTATTCATAACAAAGTGAATGTCGTCTCTAACCTTTGCAAAATATTGTACATGCATTTTTAGCAGCTCAACAGTAAGTAAATGGGAATGGTTTGGACATGTGTTGAGGAGGAATAGTGGATATATTGGTCAAAGAATGTTGGAGATGGAGCTGCCGGGCAGAAGGAGAAGAGGTAGACCTCAGAGAAGGTTTATGGATGTAGTGAAGGTGGACATGGAGATGATTGGTGTGAAAGTAGAAAGTGGAAAGAAGTTTTTACAGTGTGGTGTTTTTAGATTTTTTTGAACAAATTTAGTGGTACACTGCTTGAGAGAAGTGGCAAAATGTGTCCTGCACATTTTGTTTGCACTACATATTAAAACATATGATATACAAGTGTAGATTTACATATTTGTAAGCCACTTTTTGTGGCTAATTTTACAATATACATCGTCTAAGTAAGTAAAATAGAGCCAATCTATACATGCATTGTGGAAGGATACTTTTTTCCAGACAGGCTGTCTACACAGTGTCTTACACAATCCATATGCATGCATGTCTGGAATCAAGTCCAAAGCTTTGGAGTCTACTCTTCATAAAAATGCCCAGAAAACAAATTAATTATCGGATCAGTTCCCGGCCCTAGTCAGGAATATATCAGTGATGCATCTCCTACAAGTCTATAGCATGTTTTAGCAGATTAATGGTGGTCGCACTAATGTTTATTTTTTTTGTAGGTGATTATTTGGAGCAAGGACAAGTGAGAAGCTTCAGAGGTCATACTAACTGCAGAGAATCTTACGGATTTGTGGAAGGCAAAGTGTACCTCATCATGGGTCAAAGTCGTGATCTACCAAAGACAGATGGAAGGTATGTATAAATGTCTTCCCATGCAAGGATTTGCTTTTGGTTTGTAAATGTCATGGGCTGGAGGTTAGGGAACCAGCCTAGTGACCGGAAGGTTGCCGGTTCGATCCCCAGAGCCGACAGCACATGACTGAGGTGTCTTTGAGCAAGACACCTAACCCCCAACTGCTGCCTGGGTGCTGCGGATTGGACTGCCCACTGCTCTGGGTAAGTGTGCTCACTGCCCCCTAGTGTGTGTGTGCTCACTAGAGTGTATGTGGTGTTTCGCTTCACAGATGGGTTAAATGCGGAGATGGAATTTCCCTGTTGTGGGACTAATAAGAGTATCTTAATCTTAATGTCCCTAAGATGACTGAAGTCATATAACCTTAGAAGTGCCTATGTAAAATATGTTTAAATGTGCTCAACATCTCTAATTACAGTCAGTTGTCTAATGAATATTTACATTGTGTGCTGACAGGCTTGAGTCTACTCTGAAATCTGACTATAAATGAATAAATTATAAAAACATAGTATGACGAGGCAGCAGTGTACATACTAGGGCTATTACAATCATTACATTGTAACTAATAATTCACTATCATATGAATAAGTGTGATTAAGTTGTCTTCTCTTCATTATATGCAACTTTTAAATCTAAAGTGGCCAAACTGACTGGTTAAGCACCTTACTTGCTAGCTAAAGTTGCTGTGAAAAAGTATTTGCCCCACACCAAATTTCCTCTATTTTTGCTCATTTGTCACAAGATTCAGTCGGTCACATCTGATCGAGTTTCCAACCTAAAGAAAGTGGCACCATACTGTGAAAATTTGTTGAAAGGGGAACATTTGGGGTTGACATCAGGCTAAAGGGTGTAGTCAGCCCAGCCTATGGGGTTATTGTACAACCCCAATTCCAATGAAGTTGGGACGTTGTGCAAAACATAAATAAAAACAGAATACGATGATTTGCAAATCCTTTTCAAACTATATTCAATTGAATACACTACAAACACAAAATATTTAATGTTCAAACAGATAAACTTTATTGTTTTTTGCAAATATTCACTCATTATGAATTTGATGCCTGCAACACGTTCCAAAGAAGTTGGGACAGGGGCATGTTTACCACTGTGTTACATCACCTTTCCTTTTAACTACACTCAATAAGTGTTTGGGAACTGAGGACACTAATTGTTGAAGCGTTGTAGGTGGAATTCTTTCCCATTCTTGCTTGATGTACAACTTCAGTTGCTCAACAGTCCGGGGTCTCCGTTGTCGTATTTTGAGCTTCATAATGCGCCACACATTTTCAATGGGAGACAGGTCTGGACTGCAGGCAGGCCAGTCTAGTACCCGCACTCTTTTACTACGAAGCAACGCTGTTGTAAGACGTGCAGAATGTGGCTTGGCATTGTCTTGCTGAAATAAGCAGGACGTCCCTGAAAAAGACGCTGCTTGGAAGGCAGCAGATGTTGCTCCAAAACCTGCATGTACCTTTCATCATTAATGGTGCCTTCCCAGGTGTGCAGGTTATGTGTGGTGCTGATGGTATGTGTGTGTATACTCATTGTTCTATTCGTTATCAGGCTGCAGTACGTCCTGGACGACCAGACGTGGATTGAATACTGGCCCACATATGAAGAAGGCCAAACTCCTGAATACAGAGATAAATACGTCGGCATCACTGGACTCGCTCAGAACCTCGTGAAATTTGGATGCTGATACTGATGCCAGTGACATTTAATAAGTTGTTTTTTTCTAATGCATATTCCACCAGCTTAGTTCTGCTTATACCATTCTTGTGCCTCCAGATTTACTAAACGGAAACATTTATTCTAAAAAGTGTATAAACTCAGTGCGTGATAGCTGAAGAAAATCAAATAAACTTTCCAAAAGCAATGTATTTGTTGGCATGCTTGCATTCTGTTACATTTTTAACATATGGGGGTCTTTTGGAGCCAAATGATTTCTAAAAATGATATGCATGTAGCATATTAGTCCTATTTCATCTCTACATGTACTGCAAGAAGGATCTTGCAATTGTAAAAGGAGAAAATTGACCAATCGGGATTTTTCTTCCCTGTGGTATCTAGGTAGATGCAGCCAAGCAAGCTCACCAGTTGGTTAGGATTTCAGGAGCTGGGCAGAAGGCTTTAGAGTAGATTAACACAATTATGAAGTGACAAAGGAATCAACCAATTATGTTTTAATTCCCAATAGTGGATGTCCTTATAGGCCTTCTGCCTGGATTTTTGTTTTCTTAGCTGAGCATAAATAACAGGCTCTTTCATTTAACACTAATCTTCCGTGAGCTACGAAAATTTTCGTAAGGGAAACCAGCGACCATGTAGCCCACTCCCCTGCTGTGAAGCGATTAACGCCCATTGTCTTGGTAATGATATGGAGTGCGGTGGAAGTGGAAACCCCCCATGCCCACAGAAAGCTCCTACAGCTCCCAAAGCACCTAACATGACACAACTTGAAGGTGAACTTCAAGTTACAACCCGAGTGTATATGTTACCGATCCGACAGCGCGACGGAGAATCTGTAGAATCGTGTTTCAAAAGTTATAATTCAAGGATGAAGACGAAGGATCAGACGAAAGGCTGAATCCTGTTTTGATTGACAGCTATTTTTACCCATTTACGTCAAAAGACAAACTGCAACCCATTTCTTGGCGTTTACTTGGTGAAATTGCTTGTGCATTTCCGTTGTTCATTGTGTAAATAAAACACACTCCTAGTATTTCCTTGTTTCAGTTTAACATAATTTCAACATTTCCTTGTACGAGTTTAATTTCGTTTCGTTAGTTTGTTCAGTCAGTCGTTCATACTGTTGGCAAGGTCGAAGTGAACTTGCCAGCAAACAAGGTTCACACACAGAGCTGCTGTCTCAGTCCTCCTCTGTGAATTAACATAATAAAGGGTGATGTATGGTCCTTCTAATTGCTGGCAAGAAGGAGGGGTGATGTCCTGAGGATCTTGAAATCTCAGGAGGACTAGTGTTAATATTCAGGAAATCAGTTTAGTTTTTTTAACTGTGGGAGTCACTGTGAAAGCACAACATGCAAACTAATGTTAGCTTGGCACTGGAATCCCCTTGAGTGGAAATTAGCATTATCACAGCAGTTCTATCAGATCAATAAAGCATCATTAAAGACAATTGATAGGTTTCTGCATAAGTTATCCGCTTATCATCCTGGGTGCTGCTGAAGTCTATTCGTTGGACCGGTTGCCAGTGCATCACAAGGCATACACATTCACTCACACCTAGAGACAATTTAGAACCTCCAATTGGCCTGACTGTGTGTCGTTGGACTGTAGGATGAAACAGACACAAGGAGAACATGCAAGTTCCATACAGAAAGGGAATCCAACCCAAGCCCTTCTTGCTGTGAAGCAACAGCACTACCTACTGCACCGCCATGCCATATAATCCAAAGCCTAAAATGTATGCATGAGATACATGCAGAGTGGTGTAAGGCAATAGTCCCCAAAGAAAACACCAGATTTCCCTCTATTTTACCACAATTATCATTACATATAATTTTTTAAAACAAATCTATCCATTCATCCATCCAACTATCAAAAAGGCACATGTAGGTATGCTGTTGGTGTTGGATAATAAATAGAATGGATATATTTGTGTTGTAGGCATCATGGCCTCTGGTTCCTACGACCATCCTATCATCACACTAAAGTACGTAATATGCCTAACTTCTGAGGACAAGCCTGAGAATGATGGTTCAGCTATAAGAAGTCATCTGGTGTGACCGTTTATTCTTCCTGCTGACTCTGAACTTCCTTTTAACCCTCAAATTATCTTTGGGGTCAACTGGACGCCAGTCAGTGTTTAATATCTCTAAATAAAGGACTTGCATGCTTTGCTTCACATTTAATGACTATTCCTAAACTAATAGGGACAATTTGACAAACATCAAATTAACATGAGGATAAGTTTTTAATGTCTTGTACCCATTTTGTATGAATCATTGGTGTTTGTTGCGGTCACTTTGACCCCAGGCTGTTTTAGCTGTATAAAATCAATACATATCAACACTTTACACACATTTGTTTCTGTCGTCTGTCGTGGTTGTTTTGGATGATTTACCATGGAATTTTAACTCTACCTGCAGTAGTGCAAGAATCACTAAAAGCTCACTTTGACATTTCACACACAATGTTCCTGTGAGGACACTGATAGTTCACACAACATAGACAAGGAGCAATCATGCTGTGCCAACACGACGGCCTAGCGGCATTGATCATGGCCCTCCAGCAATGCTTCGGGCAGGCACTGGTGGTATGGATGACCAGACAGATCTAACTAAGCACTATGGTTCGGCAGGCATACACAGCATTTCAGAAGGGTGCAGGACGATCTGGCATTGGAATACTTCCTCACTGCATCAGCCTCAAGAAGTTCCACCGCATCCAGTGTCTCTGATCTGACAGAGCTCTTGTTCAGCTGCCAGGCAAGGGCAGAGCAGGACAGTGCACCCATGAGAGCTCAAGGACAAGGTCGCTCCTTAGCACTTATGGTGGCTGAGGACTTTGTTTGTACTGTAGAAATATGACCCGTAAAGGGAGGGCTTTGTTGCTCATTAGGGGTAAAGAAGGTAATCAACAAAGAATCTTGAAGTGCCTGACAAGCTTGGGTAACAATTTTAATTATAGTCACTTTCTGGAGGTCTAAATTCCTGGGGTCAAATTGACCCCAGGGATTAAAATAATTTAGTAAATTTGAAGACAACAGGAGTGTCGAAGAGGGTCACTGGTTTGTGTCTTGTACATTATTACCTGCAGTTACCTCACTTACAAAAGCCTCTCTGTTCCAGAAGCCTCCGAAGGTTTGATACGTCATTGAGACAGTCGAGGTGAGGGATGCACTCATGAGTTTGTTAGTGGTTAACTGGTGTCTGGGTCACCAAAGGAGTAGCTAAATTCTTCGAGCCAGATGGAATTCCATTAACAACATTGAGGGAAACAGAACACATGCCCAGGAAAAAACTGAAGCAAGTGAAACTAAGAGAAACATGACAAAACACAGAAACACTAAACCATCAAAAAAGGCAACACTGTAACCGGCTACTTAAAATAGGCTCACACAGAAACATTTCGAAATTATGGGTAACCTGCATCTACCGTGCCATGGAGGAAGATGTATAGGAGAGTGTCAGAGGGAAATGCAAAAATAATAACTGAGATCAGAAAACATGTCAACACAAACCCTCAAAATGTATTGAGTCCACCTCCAAATCCTATATATAACCAAACAAGAACATCCATCCATCCATTTTCTAAGCAACTTCTCCCTCAGGGTTGCGGGAGCTTATCCCAACAGTCATTGGCTGGAAGACAGGATACACCCTGGACAGGTCACCAGTCCATTGCAGGACAGACAGACACTCATGTCTAGGGGCAATGTAGCACATCCAATTGGCCTGGCTGCATGTCTTCAGACTGTGGGAGGAAACTGGCGAACCCAGAGGAAACCCACACAGACACGGGGAGAACATGCAAACTCCACACAGAGAGGACCCCAGTCACCCAGGGGAATCAAACCCAGGCCCTCCTTGCTGTGAGGTGACAGCGCTACCCACCGCGCCACCGTGCCACTACCCAAACAAGAACAACCAACATCAATATACACTTGCTCAGTCCTTCAGCTTCAACACATGAAGTCACTGAGTCCAGGTTTTACTGTGCAATGGCGATAGGAACAATCTCACCAGGGTTGTAATTGATGGGGCAAATACTTGAGGAACATGGATATCTTGAAGGTGGACGATGGCTCGTGTGTTTGGACAGTCCAGTGGAAAGTTCCTGGGGTTTTAGTGAAAAGTCCTCTATTGTGAATGGTAATCCTTACACCAACAGTGGGACTGTAGGGTGGCATAAAGGCTCCTCCTAATAACCTTGTATGTCCATTTTTGACTTAATTTGAAAAGACCTGTTGTTGTTTACATTGTGTGTAAATTTCATGATGAACAGACTCAAATAAACGGCCCAAAATGACTGGAAAATACGTTTGGTTCCACTGACTTATATTAAAAGTAAAGTATGTTTTTTTTCCTTCTCCTGTAAAGTTACCATTTTGAAGATGATGTTTTTGTCAGACAACAGTGATATATATATATATATATATATATATATATATATATATATATATACTCAACTAATAATATTTCCATGCAAACACACACTTTAATATTCATTGAGACAGAGTGGCAAAAATAATTCCAGGACGCTCTGGCTCAGGATTCATTTAGTCTGTCATACATCCCTTTGCACAGCAGGTGTCACTATTGAAAACGATTCAGTGAGGCTTCAGATAATGAACCTTTTGGCGAACATTTGGGTTTGAAAGCCCCATGGTTCATGAAGCCTCGTTTTGCTGTCACTACAAGTTTCCCAGTACAGGAGACAAATAGCACAAGAAGAGAGCACATGTGTGCAAACAACTCCCTTCTGCTTCCTCTTTGCCTGCCCTTTTATTTCCTGAACCTGCCTCAAGGAGTTAGTATAGATTAAAGCTCCCCCTGAGGCTGTAGGTGGAAATGCCAGCAACAATAATAATAATAATATAGCAGAAAAACCATGATCATATGACCATGACGGTTACAACACAAGGCATACAAATTCTCAGAACTGGAAAGAGGAACAGAGCAGGGCTGTAATTACTAGGAGGGGTTACAAACATAGGTGAACAGCCTGACCATGAAAACTTCGCTTTTTAAGTAAAAATAAAATAATCCTCGTTTGCAGTAAAATAAAGCTTTGCTGAGCATTCTTACACACAATTTAAAACAGTCCAACAAGAAATGGAGTTCATTCTTATGCACTGCTAATTCACCACCCTTTAACCCTGAAGATTAGGGCGCAGACTGCTGGTTAAAATTCAGCCTTATTCTAACATCAGCATCACTCCTATCTTTTCTTGGCCATGAAATGACCTGCATAATGAGGAATCTCTTTGTGGAGAATAGCTCATAATCCATGTATCACCTATCAGAATTGGGGACTGTGAATAGTTAAAAAGCCAAACAAAAATAGGAACAAAAAGTCATTTTAAGGCAGAAGGAATAACAGAAAGCAAAGTTAGGAAGCTGCAAAAGCTCAGAGTGCCAACCTTGTCTATTGCTTATCTACATGTTTGTTTCATTTGTTTTTATGTTAGATGTTAGACTGCCCAAGCTACCCTAAGAGGGAGTTGAAGAAGTCTGCTGTATGGCCACAACAGTACATTTTTCCTATCTTAACACCCATGAGCTAATTAGTTTAGAGGTAGAGTCACGCATTCTCATAACCTAAGCGTACTCAGAACCCTCACCCTGCTGTGCCTTAGGAAGACCCAAGAGCCTTAAAGCCTCACTAGCTGTGCCAGCAGCCAACCAATACACTCACTGAGGAGGCTTGCCATTCAGGAGGTGTCTCTCCCTCCCTGATAATAGGCAAGTTTTGTAGCTTCCTGTCATCACTGTGGACCATCTGTCTGTCCTGCTGCTGCAGTGAAGCTACTTTGACCAGCACAGACTGCATCCATGGCGCTAGAAGGGCTGATTATACATTGAACGAATCTTGGAAAAATAAGCTGGCAAATAAGAAGCCAAAATCATGTCACAAGCAAATTGATAGACATCCAGTTTACCACAACAAATGCATTCTTAATCAGAAAACACAGTACATGTTATTTCATAGTTCTGACGTCCCCTGCAATACAATGTAAATACAGATGTCATATTCAGTAACTTCACAAATAGATCTAAAACTGGGTTTTTAAAATGTGCATTCTCAATAGGACTGTAAGCACATCATAAAACAGAAGCTGAATATTCATGCTCCAGGTCATGTCCTACTGTTTCTTGCGAAACCTTTAAAAGATAAGATTGTTTGGTGAAATGTGTCATGCTGATTGTTATGCTTTATACGATTGTATGAAATTGACCTCACTGCACCTCCATGGTCAGTGAAAAAGCTTTCTCACCCACATTTGTATTACTATGATCACAATATCACAGTTATTAGGGGCCTGGAGGGTTCAAAAATGTCCACAATGTCAAATTTAATCATATATAAATTTTTCATAATTATTTGAAAAATCCTCCTGTCTCAGAATTCTGAGCTTGCTTTAACTTATGACACACAACACAACACTACAGCTTAAAGTGGATGGGGACTCTCAGTGGGTTTGTAAAGCGGATGTTACTGGGGTCCTGATGGACTGGGCAGGAAAACATGTTTGACCTGAAAGGTGGAAATCTAGATAAGGCCTTATTCACACATACTGCTTCTGCATGGTGTGAGCAGTGTGGCATCATGACTGACACAGCTTGAACCTGCTGGCCTTTCAGACATACAGTGTTTGTGCTGCAGAGCAGAGCAGCAAGGACATTATTCAGGCATTCCTGTTTCCAGACAGATCACATCAGTCACTCTGCTCCATAAAATTATTTAAAATCCACACGCTAATGTGGTGAGTGTTCCCACAAAGGGGTTGGGTTCGAAGTATGGCAGTACTTGCCCTTTCTACTTATAGATTTTTCCCAGTTTGCCATGATCTTAGGTCTTCCCTGGCTGCAAAAACATAACCCGTAGATCTCATGGTCCTTCCGTGAAGTAACCGTTTGGTCAGACTATTGTTACTCTAATTGTCTCACATTCCCTGCACTCAGGATACGTTCTACCAACATTGAAAGTCCAGAAACCACTCTCAATATATACATTCCCCCTGAATATTCCAACCTACTAGTTTTCAATAAAAAGAACGCCACTAAGCTTCCCCCTCACTGTCCAATGTGTATCTGCTAACACAAGAAGTGGAGAAAACAATGGGGGGGAGGGGAGTACATTGATGGTGAGTGCCTCATAGTGAGGCACCAGCTGAAGTTTATCAGTCTGTCCATGTCCCTAGCCACTTCAGGGTTCTTTTTTGTTAAGAAGAAGGATGGAGGTCTTAGGCCTTATATTGACGTTGATGTCAATAACATCAAACAATTTGCCTATACCTTGCCACTTATCCCTGTAGTCCTTGAACATCTTTGTGGAGCATGATTTTTCACCAAATTAGATCTGCATAGTGCCTACAACTTGATTCGTATTAAGGAAGGAGATGAATGGAAAACTGCATTCGTCACCACAAGGGGGCACTTTTCAGTACTTGGTCATGCCTTTTGGGCTCTGTAATACCCCCACTGTCTTCCAATCATTCATCAACGATGTCCACTGAAACATGATAGGGAGATTCATGATCACTTACGTTGATGATATCTCGATCTTTTCTCCAGACTATGACACATCATAGTCAGCATAATGGTGACCCTGAAAAGTTGTACCCTGTTGCGTTCTAGGTCCTGAGGAATGGAACTACAGCATGGGAGATTGTGAGCTCCTTAGAGTAAAACTCACCCTAGAGGAGTGTCATCACTGGTTGGAAGGTGCTGCTCACCAGCTCTTAGTGCTAATTGACCACAAGAATTTTGAATATCTTAACTCATTTATTTGTTTATTTATGTATTTTTACATAAATAACATCGAGCTGTTAGCCGTGACCATGAGGCCCCTGTACTTGCCCAGGGAATATTCGCATGTAATCGCGGTAACTACGTATGTCCCCCCCTCCGCCAACGCTGAGACTGCCTGTGAGATCCTGCACTCATCTGTGAGCAGACTGCAGACACAGCACCCTCAAGCCCTCCTTCTCATCTCCGGCGACTTCAACCACGCTTCCCCGTCCTCCACTCTGCCCACCTTCACCCAGTATGTAACCTGCCACACCAGAGACAATAAAATCCTGGACCTGTTTTATGCCAACACAAAGGAGGCATATAGGTCATCACCCCTCCCTCCCCTGGGAAGATCTGATCACAACCTGGTTCATCTCCTGCCTGTGTACAAACCTCTTGTACAGAGGGAACCAGCAGTCACCCGCACAGTAAAGAAATGGTCTGAGGAAACTGAAGAGGCTCTGAAGGACTGTTTTAATACAACGGTGTGGGAAGTGCTGTGTGATCATGAGGAGGAGGACATAGACAGCCTCACGCACTGTGTAACAGACTATGTGAACTTCTGCGTGGAGAACACTGTACCCACCAGGACTGTACGGTGTGTCTCTAACAGCAAGCCGTGGATTAACCCTGACATAAAGGCTCTCCTGAAGGAGAAGAGGGCCTTTAGATTAGGGGATAAGGAGGTAAGAAAGATAAGATAAGAAAGATAAGAAAGCGGTGCAGAAGGAGCTGAGGAGGAAGATCCGGGAGGGCAAAGCTAGCTACAGGAGGAAGATGGAGCTCCAGGAGTCTGGAAAGGCCTTAAAGCAATCTCTTGCCACAAGAAGTCCGACTCTCAAGCAGTAGGGGACCAAAAGTGGGTGAACGATCTCAATCTGTTTTTCAACAGGTTTGATCACTCACCCGCCCCTCCCACTACACAGACATCTCTGCTGAAACCCTCCTGTCTGGCACTTCCAACATGCTGCTCTACCCCCCCTCTCACAACCACCCCCAGCACAACAACTTTCAGCTCACACCCACCCCCCACTGGTTCTGCTGGTTGTCGTAACACCCCGTTCGCACATTTCAACACTCAGCACCCCCCCTGCTCCAGTCTGACCTTCACAATGGCCCAGGTGAGAAATGAGCTCAGGAAGATCAAGGCGAGGAAGGCTACAGGGCCGGATGGCATCAGTGCCAGGCTCCTCAAGTCCTGCGCAGATCAGCTGTGCGGGATAGTGGAGCACATTTTTAACACAAGCCTGAAGCTGGGGAGAGTACCACAACTGTGGAAAACATCTTGTGTGGTGCCATTGCCAAAAACACAGCACCCAAAGGACCTCAGCAGCTACAGGCCGGTGGCACTGACGTCACACCTGATGAAGACACTGGAGAGGCTGGTCCTTAGACAACTCCGCCCTATGGTGAGCTCACCCACTTCAGTTTGCCTACCAGCCTGGCATCGGGGTGGATGATGCCATCATCTACCTGCTGCATGGAGCTCTTTCTCACCTGGAGAAGCCTGGGTGCACTGTGAGAATCATGTTCTTTGATTTCTCCAGTGCTTTCAACACCATACAGCCTGGGCTCCTGAAGGACAAGCTGGAACAGACAGGGGTGGACCATCACCTAACACACTGGATCCTGGACTACCTCACCAACTGTCCACAGTATGTGAGGACAAGGGACTGTGTGTCCGACATGGTGGTCTGTAACACAGGGGCCCCACAGGGGACGGTGTTAGCACCGTTCCTCTTCACCCTGTACACTGCAGACTTCATGTACAACTCACCCAACTGCCACCTACAGAAGTTCTCTGATGACTCAGCGATCACAAATGAGGACGACAGAGACTACAGAGAACTGATTCAGGACTTTGTGGACTGGTGTCTGCGGAATCACCTACAGATCAATGCAGGGAAGACCAAAAAACTGGTGGTGAACGGACATTGAAAAAGAGTGGACTCCTATAAGTACCTGGGTGTGCACCTTAACTGTAAACTGGACTGGTCAGACAACACAGCTGCACTTTACAAGAAGGGACAGAGCAGACTCTACCTGCTCAGGAGACTGAGGTCATTTGGAGTGCAGGGGCCACTCCTGAGGACCTTTTTCGACACAGTGGTGGCATCAGCCATCTTCTATGGAGTGGTCTGCTGGGGCGGCAGCATCTCCACTGCAGACAGGAAGAAACTGGACAAACTGATCCGGAGGGCCGGCTCGGTCCAAGGGACTCCTCTAGACCCAGTGCGGGGAGGTGGTGGTGGGCATAAAAAATAAAAATAAAATAAAATAAAAGTCTTAGTTCAGCAAAACATTTAAACCCTAGACAAGTCAGTCCTTGTTTTTCTCATGCTTCCAGTCCAGTATCTCATATCGTCATGGCACCTGTAATTCAAAGGCAAATGCTCTCTTGAGTGCAGTTCTGTGCTTCAAACTGAGCATAGAAGTTATTTAGTGTGTCTGGAAGGGAGGCATCACTGTCACAAGCAGGTGGAGGTGATTTGTAGTTGGTGATGGCCTGGATGCCCTGACACATGCGCTGTGTGTCAGCAGTGCCTTGAAAATGATCGTGGATTTTCTTTGAGTAGGCATGCTTAGCCTCTTTGATGGCCCAGGAGAGCTTGGCTCTTGCTATTCTGAGGCTTGCTTTATCCCCTGACTTGAAGGCCTCATCATGGGTTCTCAGCAGCGTGCGCACCTCTGCAGTCATCCATGGTTTCTGGTTGGGGTGTCAATCATCAACACCCTTGCTGATGTAGCCAGTCACTGATTCTGTGTACTCCTCCAGGTCAATGGAGTCACCTGAAGTTGCTTCTCTGAACATCTCCCAGTTGGTGTGCTCAAAACAGTCCTGAAGAGCAAAGATTTGGCAAGCAAAGATTTGGTCTGATGAGCGGCCTGTACTGGAGTGAGTATCACAGAGATGTGGCCTGAGTAGCCATAGTGGGGGCTCAGCCTTGTACACACCAGGGATGTTTGTTTAAGCAAGATCTAGCAACATTCTATACATACTGTAACATACTGAGGGCTTTGATAGGGGGCAGCTAGGAGTGGTCTAGATAGTATGGATGTGAATGTCAAAGCATTTTGGTACCTTCTGCTAAAGTATTGCCAAAATCTCATCAATATTGATACTACAGCCAAATGAACTAGACATCAGTGCTTTTGGGAAGATTAAAAGCATCTCAGTTTTGCTAGCATTCAGTTTTAAAAAGTTCATTCCCATCCATGACTTCATGTTGTGAATACATTGTTCCTGTTAGAACAAAACCTTGTATATAACTGATAACTGTTATATTTTTTATCATAGCAATATAAATGTGGGTGAGAAAGCTTTTTCATTGACCTTGGAGTGAGGTCAATTTCACACAACCTTTCCAGCATGACACACACTTTGAAATAATCTTATCTTCTCAAAGTCTTGCAAGAGGCAGTTAGACATAAGATGAGTATGTAGTTTCAGCTTCTGTTTTAGGATGTGGCAACTGCTTATAGTCCTATTGAGGAAACATGATTTTGAAATCCAGTTCTAGATCAATGGTGTACAGTAGTGGACATCAGAACTGATAAAAAACAGTTATTTATTCAGTGAACATAATCCAAAACCCTGTAAAATCCAAAATATCTTCTGTTTTAGATTCTTCGGTCAACTCCTTCTTTCTGCTTTGCTTTGCCTTTTGTTGATGCCGCTTTACACTCTCTTGGAGTGCCCTCAAGAAGCTTCATGAAGAGCCATCTGAGATGACTTTTCAATAAGACTGAAGAACGTACATCACATGAACTACTGGTTGGAGGGCATTTCACAAAATTATATATCAATTTTTTGAAATGCTTGATATGGAATTAACTTCAAACACAAGCATCAACTTCTGTTTTTTTTTTTTTTATTGGTCTCTGAGACCAAAATCAAGCATTTAATCACAAACATCTAGACCAGAATGTCTTTGAGATCATGAAAAACACACATTCATGAAGATTGGTCACTATATTTAAGAAATAATTAATTTGTATTCCAACAAAACTAGCACTTATAGATTTATCCGCAACTTCCATCTGTTAGCATGTGGCACAATACCGGGCAGCCAAACAGAGCTCATTTACACACCTCAGTCTTTAAGGCACATGCATCTCAACTCACCGGTCCTGCCACTGTGATAAAAGCAATATTCATGAAAGTTAATTCTTTATGTCTCTCAGAAAAGACGTTATAAATGACACAGCTACTTAGCTTAAATAACACTAATCATGTGTATTTTTCATACATACCTAGAAAACATTCAATCACTGGGACAAAGTTATATCTACATTAAGATTAGATTAAAATGAAGTGACCCTTATTAGTCCCACAATGGGGAAATTTCACCTCCGCAGTCTAACCCATCCATGCAGTGAAACACCACATACAGAGCGATGGGCAGCTCCATCCACAGCGTCCACACTGTTAGAAATAAAGATACCATGCAGGTACATGATTAGTTCATCAAGGTACAAACAATGTAACTGTACCCTCAAAGGTGCAACAATGGTTTTAAGTCCAATTGTGTACCTTAAATAAGTTGTACCTATAAGTATCTATAAGTTGTAGATATTTGTGCCTTCTTATAAATTAATGTTTATAACACAGCAATAAAATAAAAGTCTGGAGGTGAGGCGGGGGTGTAGAGTCATTACAACTTAGAAAATATAATTTCAGTGGATTCTGGGTCAGTTATGTTCCCTGACTAATGGTGCTGAGATGTACCCCTGAGGGTACCACCATCGTGACAAAAAAGGGTACTGCCCCAGTGACAGTCTCATACCTTTTTTACTGAGAGTGCAGGGAGCAGTTGGGGTTAGGTGTCTTGCTTAAGGGCACCTCAGTCACGCACTGTCAGCTCAGGGGTTTGAACCAGAAAGGCTGGTTCCCCAAACTCCTGCCCAAAACTGCCCCAGTAGCAAGATTTAATTTATTGAATCAATGTTCTAATATAATGTTGCTTTTTAATCACTTTTGCATCCTGAATTAATCTTGAAACTGACAAAATTACCTCAATCATTTTTTCACCCTTTAGAAAATCCTTTTACGGCACTAAAACAATGTCAAGGACATCATGCTTTATCTACAGCAAAGATCATTTCTTACATCTAACTGAAAAAGTGTATTCCTTTTTCATCAAAATGATCAATAACAAAGGTTCCAACACTCGAAGAATACAACACGGATTGACACTCAGAATAATGATGAAGGGTTGTCAGAACTGTCCAGGCGGTGGTCTTCTCTGTGGTTCCTTATGAAAGTGAAAGCGTGACAGTAAACAAGCAAGATAGGACAAATATTGATGCCTTTAAACTGTGGTGTTGGTGAGGACTTTTGAGAGCCTCTCACTCAAAGCCCAGATAACCGAACTGGAGCTCTTATTTTTTGCACATACTTTGAGAATAACTACTGGAATATCGTTGAGAAAGACTGTTATGCTTGGAACAGGAAAATGAAGGTAAAAGAGAAGAATCAACAACGACGTGGATAGACACCATCGTAGGAATCATGGACAAGGCATTCAAAAACCTGAAGTCCCAAACAGAAGACAGGATATTCTGAAGAAACACTCACGACTTGATGGCATTTAAAGACAGCACAGTTCATTTATTTCATGTCAACATATTTTCAGTTTGCATATTAAACAGTTTGTACATAAAAATATTTTACATTGATGGGAAGAGGTGGAGGTAGGGAGTTGGGGGAAGTCCTGTCCTGTAGGCGGACCCTCAGAAGAGAGGGGTGTGTGTGAGATCTGTGTGTATTACAGCTATAGTTCTGCTCAGTAACAAGCATTTATTCAGACACAGGCAGTATCAGACAAGCAGGATGGTGCAGGTGGACCTGCTGTGGATCACTGCTGCTCTTCTGTCTTCACCACTGCTCACACTGTGTGACCCACTGTGAGTATATCACACACACTTTGACACTGTAAAAAGTAGAAGAAGTAAAAATAGCCATCAAAAAGACTGAATAACTAGAGCATATTATGGTTATTACAATTCAATATTACAATATTACAATATTACAGTTATTGTAACTGCTAATACTGTGTACTTGAGTACATAAAAAGGACAATGCTCATCTGGGCTCAGTTTATGTTGTATGTGCCAGAGAATAGGGCAACATGGGCTGGTAAGACCCCATCAGTGGTGTAACCAGATAATTTCTATTGAGCAGGATTGAAACTCTTTAATGTCTTCCAGGTTATCTGGACGCTAGAGGGAGCTTTGAGTGAGCTCAAAATGAATGGGTTCTTAAGGAGCTTTCAAGCAAAATTGGAGTTTATAATTATGTAATTACTTTTATACAGAATAGTCACTTTTAATATACAACAAAACAGAATTAATTACAATTAAAAAAACTTTATATTTGCCAGCAACGTTCTGTCTGCTCCGAACATGCTGAGGGTGGGCAGCCGAGAGAACGTTTTCGTGGAGGCTCAGGATTACGCTGGAAGTGCGCTAAATGTGAGGATCGTTGTGAGGAATCATCCACAGAAAAACAGAGAGCTGGCATCTGAATCGGTGGTCCTCAGCGCTGCAAACAACTACCAGGCACTTGTAGCCATAAAGGTCAGTGCTGTTTGACTGCAGGCCAAAAACTTTTTGCCAACAGACATTTTGCAGTGTGGAAATAAACAGATCCCAAACTGATCACTGAACTACTTTACAAACATCCACTCTTCCTTCCAGTGATGAGGTTCACATGAATTAATGAAGTAATCTCTGATAGACTTGTTTAGGTGGTTTCTGACACTTTATGACACACAGTCGTCTACAAATATATGTTTGATGGTAATCATCAAAGACTAGCATATATATATATATATATATATATATATATATATATATATATACACACAAACACTCACTGGCCACTTTTTAGGTACACCTTGCTAGTAAAAGGTTGGGTCCCTTTTGCTGTAGCCCATCTTCTTCAAGGTTTGACGTGTTGAGCATTCAGAGATGGTATTACTGCTGCCTTTCTATCATCTGGAACCAGTCTGCTCATTCTCCTCTGACCTCTCACATCAACAAGGCATTTTCCTCCACACAACTGACCGCTCACTGGATATTTCCTCTTTTTCGTACTGTTCACTGTAAACCCTAGAGATGGTTGTGTGTGAAAATCCCAGTAGATCAGCAGTTTCTGAAATACTCAGACCAGCCCGTCTGGCACCAACAACCACGCCATGTTCAAAGTCCCTTAAATCCCCTTTCTTCCCCGTTCTGATGCTCAGTCTGCACTTCAGCAAGTTGTCTTGACCACCTCTACACGCCTGAAGGCAGTGAGTTGTAGCCGTGTGATTGGCTGATTAGCCATTTGTTTTAACAGGCAACTGAACAGTACCTAATAAAGGGTACCTAATAAAGTGACCGGTGAGTGTGTGTGTGTATATATATAGATTATAATATAATTAGATTATATATGGTTATACAGTGTCAGTATCCACATATTCATGTCTATTAGAGACTACTTAACCACTGTGTGTGGCTACCCTGCTGAAAAAACCCATGGAAAACAGTAAGTGTTTCTGTTGGTTCCTAATGGTTTTACTATGTGTTTTGCTTTTTAATATGGTGACATAAAATAAAGGACCCCAGTGGTTTAACATGTGACAAATGGCTATTTCTAAATGCATCACATGGATTCCAAATGGGACCTGAAGATATTCTACAGAAAACTAGAAACCATTAAGCCATTTTCCATTAGGTTTTAATCCTGATGGTTTTTAATTGGCCCTTTTTCAGCAGGGTAGTCTGATGCCAACATATAAGCTATTCTTGTTAGCTATATTAGGCTTAGAGGTCCAATAAATAAATCACGGTGGCCTATTAAATATGTTTTGCAGTCCCACAAATGAGCAGGTCTTTTTTCTGTGGTTCAGATTCCTGAAAACAAGGATGTCTTCAGCGATGACCCCTTAGAGAAGCAGTATGTTTACCTGCAGGCCCGCTTTCCCTCTGCTGTGCTGGAGAAGGTGGTCATGGTCTCCTTCCAGTCAGGCTACATATTCATCCAGACAGACAAGAGCATCTACACACCCAGCAGTGCAGGTACAACACTGAACTCACCAATGAAATGGCGCCCCAGTGTGGCCAAACTCTAAAGTGCACCGATGCACATGAAATCAAATTGTGGCAATACTGAACATGATTTGTCATGGCCCGGTTCATCTTTTTGGGATGCCTAAGCTGGATTTTTTGGAGGGGGAACCTGCATCTTGTTGGCTGTTTTAAGAAAAGAAAAGGTTTAGGTATAATCCATCTGAATATTAGAATCCTACTACAATAAGATGATGGATCATCTTAAAATCCTGGCTGCACAATCTGATCCTGATATAATCGTTATAACAGAAACCTGGCTTAGACACTGTACCAATGATGAAGATATAGCTTTAAATCATTTTATCCTCCATAGTAAAGACAGAGTTTCAAGGGTAGGGGGAGTTGCTATTTATAACAGTGTAAATTTACAAGCTAATGTTTTATGTGCAGTATCCAAAGAAAAATGTTATGAGTTCTTAGCCCTCCAGGTTTCACTCGGAAAAAATAACTATTTTGTTTTAATTGGGATATACCGGCCTCCCTCTGCCCCACACTCTGCAGTCGAGGAATTAGCGGATCTTTTATCCAAATTTAGTGCTTCTGAATTGCTGGTCCTAGAAATCTCAGATGTTGATGGGGCACTAAACCACTTTAGTAAAACTTTGTGGTAAACAAACATGCCCCATTCAAAAAGTCAAGAATCAGAGACAGATCAAGTCCCTGGTTTACGTGTGAGGTTTCCTCATTGTTTAAGGCAAAAAATAAAGCCTGGTCAACTGCTAGACGCTCAGGGGAGAGAGACCATTGGCTTACCTTTAGACAGCTGAGAAATAAAATGTACTTCTGCTGTTAGAAAAGCTAAATCAGAATATTACTTTAGCTTAATCACCAGCACTAGAAACCCTCAAAACTTCTGGAAAATAGTAAATTCTCTAAAAAATAATTCCCCCCCTTTTCCAACAAGTGTTTTAGTTGACGATCAGCTGATTTCTGCCCAGAAGGAAATATGTCAAGCTTTTAACTCACATTTTGCTGCAGCTGGCCACATTTTTGATAAGGATAGCACAAACCCATTGAATAAAACTGATCTCAGCTCTACTGTTTCTAAAATGCATGGTCTCTTCTCACTCCAGCCCTTTTCTCCATACTTAGTTGCTAATGCCCTGGCTAAAATTAATCCACGAAAAGCCACTGGAGAAGATGGGCTGGACCCCTTTTTTATTGCATTTCGCAGCCCCGATTATTTTAGAATACATTTTATACATTTTTAATCTTTTAGTTTTATCTTGCAGAATTCCCAGGGTCTGGAAAACAGCTCATGTAATTCCTCTGCATAAAGGTGGTGAGACAACAGATCTGAATAAATATAGGCCAATCTCAAAACTGTTGTGTTTAGCAAAAATGTTAGAATCTCTAGTAAACCAGCAATTGAAATAATTTCTTCATGAAAATTCTGTTTTATCTAAATATCAGTCTGGTTTCAGAGAAGGTCACAGCACTATATCTGCCACGACACTGGTTTTAAACAATCTTTATTCAGACATAGACAAGAAGAAACATTGTGCAGCTGTTTTTATTGACTTAACAAAAGCTTTCGACACAGTTGATCACACTCTTCTTTTACGGAACTTGGAAAAGATTAGAAGGCTTTGATGCAACTGCGCTGGACTGGACCCAAAACTACCTCACTGACAGAAATCAATGCATGACATGGAATAATTATAAATCAGAGTTGGTATCTGTATCTAAATATGTACCACAAGGTTCAGTTTTGGGTCCAGTCTTATTTACTATCTACATAAATGATATTGCTACCTCTGCTTCAACCTCAGACTGCAAAATTCACCTTTATGCAGATGACACGATTTTATATTGCTCAGCTGATTCTATTCATGCTGCAACAAGAAAATTACAGAGCTCATTTAATGCTCTGCAGGTGGCGCTATATAAGCAGAAACTAGTTTTAAATGCCACGAAAACTAAGTTCATGCTGTTTTCCAGATCTTTTAATATTAAATATTACTACCCTGGCAGGATCCACTATTGAGAGAGTCACGGAATATAAATACCTTGGCATATGGCTGGACAATAAACTCAGTTTTAAACCACACATAAATAAACTAGTCAGTAAATGCCGACAGAAGCTGGGTTATTTTTATAGACATAAGTCCTGTTACCCCATGCATGCCAGAAAAAGACTAGTTGAAGCAACTTTACTATCAGTGCTGGACTATGGTGACGTTATCTATAAATATGCTCCCTCCAGCTCTCTCAAATTACTGGACCCAGTGCATCACTCTGCCCTGAGGGTCATCACTGGAGATCCGTACAGAACTCACCACTGTGAGCTGTATGCCAAAGTTGGGTGGCCCTCTTTAACGGTACGAAGGGAAACACACTGGTTCATTTTTATTTATAAGACACTCTCCGGTCATTTGCCACAATATATCACTTCATTGATGAATACAAATAACAGTAATTATCACACTCGCTCTAGTAACTGGATCAGCTGCCAGGTACCAAGAGTTTTTACTGAACTGGGAAAATCTGCTTTTAATGACAGCACCAGCTGGAATTCACTACAGGAAACACTAAAACTCAGCTCACTGGTGTCACTCAGTCATTTTAAACTTTTAATATCAAACCACCTTCAGACAGCCTGTACCTGTTTTACTTAATCATATTTATTTGTAACTTTTATTTTTGTGTTAGTTCTCCTTAGTTCTTTATCTCTTTTTATTTATTTATTTCCTCTCATTTTATTTTTAAGGTTTTTTTTATCATTAGGTTTTTTTAATTTGTGATATTGTACTATTACCTTACTAATTTCTTATCTAATTTTGATCTTAATTTCTTACCATTTAAATCTCAAGTTCTATTTTTATCTACTTTTATCTTTTATTCACTGTTATTTTAATTTTTTTCTTTTAATTTAAAATGATTAAATGTAGTTATTATTTTCTTTGTCATGTCAGTCCCTGTTTTTGTAAATGCTCGGTTACATTGAAAACGAGGGTTGCCCTCAATGTACTTCCGAGTCAAAATAAAGGTTGATTGATTGACTGATTGATTTCACATCATCTGTGTCCAAAGAAAAACAAGTATCTGCAAAATAGTAACTTCATGGGATAGGGCAAAAACCCTCTTACCTTTCGATGTAAATTAACGTGAAGAGATTTTAGAGCATATTTATTGGTCCAATCATCATGAAATATAAAGGACAGTGTTGAAATAACATAAATAAAATAATAATAAAACAAAAGTGGGGATACATGGTTTTCTTTGGACCACGACAGTGTGCTTAATAAAGTATCTGCACTGCTAGTGATTAAAACGTTAAGTTATTTACCATAAAATCACACTAGAAAATCTGCAACAGACTTTTTACAGTATTAACGTACACACCGATTACCATTCAGTCAAACTAGCTCATATTCTCAGCTAACCAGCAAATGAAATGACCCACTTTTTGTGAGTCAGTGCTGTCGTTATGTATGTTCAGCTGAAGGTGAGGTTTACCACATAACTTGATCCAAAGAGGTTTTTTTTATTTCTGAGTTGTCTTTGGAAAGGGCTCGAAAACTTAATCTTTAGCTTCAATCCCTCAGGCTGTCTTGGATAGACACATTATCACCACATCTGGAGTGTCACACTAAAAATGTGGCATGTTGGCTGAACAGGTAATGCTAAGCAGTGATTGGACAGCCAAGAAAATGAGGCAAGGATTGTGAGTCTATCAAAGAACAGGGCAGTTAAACATGCGAGAGTCATTAATGAAGAGTTTATCATCATTGTAGCGACGCTCATGCTTTGAATCTTTAGTCATCAAGGGGTAAAGGGGCAAGTGCTTCACCACCTGCAAGTTTACATCATTTTACAGTAATAACCCAGAGGTCACGGGGCCTTAAGCAGCCGCTTATGCCACTTATTTGGCAGAGGCGGTACTGTGCATTGTGCAACATGCAATCACCTTAATCAGATTCTATTCAGTCTCGGCTGGTGAAAATCAGAATTTGTCATATTATTAATTTGGGTTTTGATTTATTGCTTTTAACTTGATAAACAAAACCAGCCTGTATGTGTGTTTAAACCTTCGCCTACTCCATCCTCTCCAGTTAAATACAGGGTCTTCTCAGTGACTCCTGATCTGCAGCCGCTTGACCAGAGTGCAATCTCTGTTGAAATCATGGTAAGCACTCAATTTGCAACTCTAAACTCTGTAAAAATTTCACCAAGTCTCATAGAAGAACCACTTTTGGCTCCCAAATGAATCATTTTTGATAAAGGGTTAGAAATGTTTTAAAGTGTTAAATGACCTTGAATAATGTCATTGTATACTATTAATCCCTGCTTACAGTGTTTTTCAAGATGCTATAAGAAGTATTGGGGGTTTATTTTCTTTCATTTTTGTGAATAATTAAAGAAATAGTTAAATCAACTTTCCACAATATCCACCTTACACCAAACGTAGTTGATAAGCTAAGACATGTTTGGCATCTAAAGTTTACTTTTGTTTTGGCCTGGAGCTACAAGGCTCTTATTTCTAACAAGTAAAGTAAGGCTTGTACACCACCTGTCAATGCTGTTCAAACTGCATCCCAAATTCATCCCAGTCAATTTTGAAATTATTTAATAATTATTTAAATTACTGAAATGGACAATAGTTCACTGCATATCTAGAAAAAAGTAATTGCCTTCTTATGGCTGAATTTAGATACCAGTATGCCATCTGTCTGTCTGAGCTGCTTTAATTTCTTCCTTCGTTTCATTTGTACATGTCTTATTTTTATTTTGTATTTTCTACATGATTAGGTGTGCATTAAAAAAGAATGAGCTCAATCCTGAATCCTATCATTTACTGCCTTCATCACAACTGGCAGGTAAATGTGGATCAGACCCACATCTATAAGTTCAGTTATTTTGAGATAATAATGTAGTTACATCCACTTATAAAAATGAGGTGAGAAATAGACACTAAAATGGTCAAATCATGAAAGTTTGCTCTGACATTTTGTCTGGATGAAGTTCTGTTTAGACTAACAGTAACATCCTCCTGAGTTAGCCTTAGCTAAGTTAGCAATGACTAAGTTGAAAGGTGTAATTTTACCATCATACACCATTTACAAGACATTGCAACAAACATTGTGAAAGTGAAAACATTTAAAATCTCCATTCATTTTTTTTTCTTTCAAGGATCTGGGCCAACAAACTGGTGATGAACTTGAATGATCTTGTTAGTATCTAAGAAATACACATTGATGATGGGCACTTGGAGGTTGACCAGAGAAACACTGAAGAGCTTATTCTATAAAATAAAGTGCAACTTCACAACCCCTTTTCAAAATAAATAAATAAATAAATAAATAAAAATAAAATCAAAATAATAATAATAAAGTGAGATGCTGTGCAAAATGTAATATATATATATATATATATACAGTGCCCTCCATAATTATTGGCACCCCTGGTTAAGATGTGTCAAAAGCCTTAAAATAAATTCAGTTTTTATTGTGGAAACATACTGTCACACTGAAAATTGTAGAAAAATGTAACCTTTAACTCAAGTAGAGTTTTAGGGGGAAAATAAAATCCCTGACTAAGAAATAATTTTTCTTCATAAAATCACCTGTTCCACAATTATTGGCACCCCTAACAATTCTTAGGAAATAAATGTAATTAAAGAATTTCTGTCACTTCTACAGTAGTTTACGAAGTTAATCAAAGTATGTAGGAACATTTAATTAGCAATTCACAACTTCCTGTTTCCCTGGGGTATAATTATGACGTGACACAGAGGCCATTTCTCTTCAACATGGGAAAGACAAAGGAACATAGCATTCAAGTAAGGCAGATGTGTGTTGACCTTCACAGGTCAGGCAATGGCTACAAGAAAATAGCCACTCACCTACACCTGTCCGTATCTACTGTCAGAGGAATTATTAAGAAGTTTAAAACAACTGGAACAGTGGTAAACAAGTCTGGACGAGGACGCAAGTTTATTTTGCCACCACGCACAGTGAGGAGGATGATAAGAGAAATAAAAAGTTCTCCAAAGCTCACTGTTACGGAACTGCAACAAATGGTAGCATCTTGGGGTCACGAAGTCTCCAAAACAACCATCAGACGCTATCTACACGCCAACAAGCTGTTTGGGAGGCATGCACGGAAAAAACCTTTTCTCACTCACAATCATAAACGTAAACGTTTGGAGTTTGCTAAGCAGTACTGGGACTTCAACTGGGACCGTGTGCTTTGGTCAGATGAAACAAAGATAGAGCTTTTTGGCAACAAATGCTGTAAGTGGGTCTGGCGTAACACAAGAGCTGAGTATGCAGAAAAGCACCTCATGCCCACTGTGAAATACGGGGGAGGATCAGTGATGCTGTGGGCCTGCTTTTCTTCCAAAGGCCCAGGGAACCTTGTTAGGGTGCATGGCATCATGAATGCTTTGAAATACCAGGACATTTTAAAACAAAATCTGGTGGCTTCTGCCCGAAAGCTGAAGATGGGTCGTCACTGGGTCTTTCAGCAAGATAATGACCCTAAACATATGGCAAGATCTACACAGAAATGGTTGACCACACACAGAATCAAGCTCCTCCCATGGCCATCTCAGTCCCCAGACCTTAACCCCATTGAAAACCTGTGGGGTGAGCTGAAGAGGAGAGTGCAGAGGAGAGGACCCAGGTCGCTGGATGATTTAGAGAGATTGTGCAAAGAGGAATGGTCGAAGATACCTCTTTCTGTGTTCTCCCATCTTGTGAAACATTATAGGAGAAGATTAGGTGCTGTTTTGTTGGCAAAGGGGGGTTGTACAAAGTATTAACATCAGGGGTGCTAATAATTGTGGCACACATTATTTGATGTTAAACAATTATTTCTTAATGTGGGATTTTTTTTCCTACTGAATAAATGCACTTGAGATAAAGGTTGGATTTTGCTCTTTTTTCCATCGTGGTCCTATATTATTTAAAAAAACCCTCAATTTATTAGAAGCTAAAGAACACATCTTAACCAGGGGTGCCAATAATTATGGAGGGCACTGTATATATTTAATTGTTTTTAGAAAAATTAATGCCCTTTTTGAATTTAATGCATTTGGGACAGGGGCATAATTACCACAGCATTTGGGAACTGAAGAGACACTGCTGTAGTTATGAAAGTGAAATGTTTTCCTGTTCTTGCTTGATGTAGGATTTCAGCTGCTTAACATTAAGGGTCTCCTTTATCATATTTTTTGTTTCATAAAAGATATTTTCAATGGGTGACAAGTCTGAACTGCAGGTAGGCCAGTTTAGCACCAGGACTCTTTTACTACAGAGCCATGCTGCTGTAATTCATGCAGAATGTGGTTTGGCATTGTCTTGCTGAAATAAGAAAAGCCTTCCCTGAAAAAGATGTCATCAGGATGGCAGCATATCTTGCCAAATCCTGTATATGTCACTCAGCATTAGTGGTGCCTTCAAAGATGTGCCAGTCATGCCATGTACACTAATGCACCCCTATACCATCAGGGATTCCGGCTTTTGAACTGTGTGCTGATAGAAAGCCAGATGGTCTTTAGCTCTAAGGACACAGCATCCATAATTTCCAAAAAGAATTTCACATTTCATTTGTTAGACCCCAGGACACTTTTTCACTTCACCTCAGTTCATCTTAAATGAGGTTAGGCCCAGAGAAGGTAGCGGTGTTTCCGGATCCTTTGCATGGTGGAGTTTTTAATTGCATTTGTAGATGCAGCAACAAACTGTGTTCACAGACAGTGTTTTTCAGAAGTGTTTCTGAGCCCCTGCTGTGATTTTCACTACAGAATCATGTCTGTTTTAATGCAGTGCCACCTGAGGGCCAAAAGATCATTGCTAGCCAATACTGGTTTGTCTTTTCCATACAAAGATTTCTCTGGATTCTCTGGATCTTTGACCAATATTATGCACCATAGATGATGAACTCCATGTTCTTTGCTATTTTACATTCAGAAATATTATTCTTGAATTGTTGCACTATTTGCCCAATAAGGTGGGGGGGGTCCATTCTTAGATGCATTGCAATGTGGGCATGGACAATTCTGAATCCATTCACAAATGTTAAAAATAGATTTAATACATTGTAATTGATAATGTAATGTTGAACGAATGCAAAAGGTGGAACTGGGAAGTGCAGAACTACAGTGCCTGGACAGTCTGTGACACAACATTACAAAAACACAAATGGATGAGTGAGAAATCTGGCTGGTACCCTCTGTATTAAAAGCCAGGTTAGGTCAAGAGTCGACAACCCAAATGTTATTAAGAGACATTTTGTCCTTTCAACAAAAATCACGCCACCTTGGGAGCCCAAGGGAGCCAATGTCCAATATGTCTCAATATGGGATAATGTCCTGGTGTAGGCTAAAAACTATAAAAGAAAATGCAGACTTACTTTGCTCTGCTTTAAGCTTTAGTCACTTTTCTCCCATCTCTGGCAGGAAACTTTTCCTCAAAAGTAGAATAGTTTCTTGTAAAATTTCTCTCAACTCTCTCTTGACTGTTTTACAATGCTGAAGTCGCTTCTCATTCACAAGCTTCTTGTTCAAATGGGAAAATTTGAAGCTTTTTAGTGTTTGATAGTTTCTAATTACAGATTTAACTTACCAGAAAACCAACTGCAGTGCTTATGAATGCAAATATGTCCATTCATCTCCAAATGTTTGTCTTATATCTTTCTCTTTGCCTTTTCATTAGCTACTAGCTAGGCGAGACTGTCTGCTTTGCAATGTGTCCAGCAGTCTGTATGCCAACCTTCAGGGTTATAGTTGCTAAATTAGCAGACTTTAAGACCATCTATTATTAAAACGTTTTTTAGAATGATCAGCAGAGCTTTATTTGACTGCAAAGAAGGATTATTTTATTTTTACTCAAAAAACTAATCCAATCTGTAATCCAAAAGTTTAGTTAGAGTCTTGGTAGTAATCTGTCGCTGGATTCCAAGCAGGAATTTATGGCTCCCTGGTGTAACTTTTGGGACAAAAGGTTGATAACCTCCCACAGTGTCCATGCTTGGTCCCAGGGTAACTTCCTTTTAAGCTGTCAAACTTCTTAGACAAATTAATGCTTTTTATGGCTTTTACCTCAGATATTGTGGAGCCAAAGCTTTTAGTTCAGGTAAAATGAAGAGTTTTTGTAAACAGGAGTGACTTTGGTTCAACCAGTTGGTAGTGTTCATTACGTATGTTATTTGTGTTAAAATTTAAACTAACATTTTTAAGAAGAATAGTGAAGAATTAAAAAGTATTAACTTGCACTTATCATAGCAGAGAGAATTGTAGTGTCAGAGCCTACTTTGGCTGTTTGGTTGGGCTGGATTTAGTTCTTACAACATTAAGTAAAGGCTTTTGGTTGCATTTTCAAGTTGCTCATGTTTATGTTTCCAGTTGTAATTGTTTACAGGTTTTATGAATGCTTGAGTAGTTTGGGTAGGTGCTTTTTTTGTGAGAGTTAATGACCATTATCAGGTTTGGGTCCTGATTCACGGCCCT
Source organism: Pygocentrus nattereri (assembly GCF_015220715.1). NCBI lineage: Eukaryota > Metazoa > Chordata > Actinopteri > Characiformes > Serrasalmidae > Pygocentrus > Pygocentrus nattereri. The sequence goes on along the minus strand of NC_051222.1, from coordinate 33,478,214 downwards.
TGTAAGATTCTGTAGCAGGCTATGGCTGTTCTAGAGATTATTGGAGCATATTTCCATCTTTTGGAAATAATAGTGATATTTTTTTCTTTTGTGTTGTGGCTGCTGAGTGAACTCTAAATAAAGCTTTGCTTTGGCCAGGAACTTTGACTTGTCTAAGCTTCTTCTATGCACCTCCACACTACAGTATCATTTGTAAGACACAGTTGAAGATTAGTGGCACTGTAGCTGGAAGCATTTCCATCTATCACCTCAGCCTGGCTTTTATCCTCTGAATCAGCATATCAGTTCAGCAATAACAGCTGAATCATCAACACTTCTCAGTTGATTTCTCCTGCGTTTGCTCATTTTTGCTCCACATGTGTTTAGAACTTGCTTAATTGTAAATATTCAAAGACATGCATTTTAAATGAGAGTAGAGTCATAGGTGGGCTACAGCGTTGGCTACAAACTTAATTCACTCCATACTTAACACAGCAACATGGTTTGAAGGAAGTGTGCAGGGACTTAGGAATGCAGTTTGCATAGTGCTCTTTGGTGGAGTATAAGTTCACAATCCTTGTTAGCTCAAGTGCAAAACTGAAGAAGGAAAATTAATACACCAAACATGTCATGGCTGATTGACTACAGTTGGGATATGTGGAAAATAGTTTTAATTTGAGTATATCTGAATATGGAAGATTTAAGTGTAACGATATTTTGACATTAGGGTTGTGTTGTATTAGCATGAAGTAGCACCATCTGCAGGACAATCAAGTTTAAGAATGCTTGAATTTTTATTTTCAAGACTGGTGGATGTCTGATGACATGATTACTAGTCTTCTTGAAAATCAGGGTTCACTTCAAGTGTACTATGATGTAGTCCATAGTATGCCTGAAGGTTGTCTGTCTTGGGTGCAGACTCAACTATTCTGGAAGTGTAAAAACACCCTAAGAAAAGTGTGTTTAGGTTTAAGGAGGCATTTGCAAATGGGATACATCTGAGTTAAAAAGGATGTCACTGTGTTTGGGTGTTTGAGCATTACTGTTATCATAAAAAATAATTCTATCTTTATTTTTCAAGAATCCTCAAGGAATCACAATTCATAGTGACACGCTCTCCTCTAAACAAGGGATTCTGACTGGGAAGTTTGATATCCCTGAACTTGCCAGGTGAGTCCAATTTAGTAACATCAGATGTAACTACATGATGTGGCCATTTTTTGCGGGTCTTGATATAGACATCACATCTGAGTGACTTATTTGTCTGTATGATCCCACAAATGGCATTTTGTGTATGTTCTTATTTGAAATGGTATTTGTTCTTCTCTCAAGCTCTGGGATATGGACTGTAGCAGCACGACACAAGAACATCCCTCAGAAGAACTTCACCGCTGAGTTCGAAGTGAAAGAATATGGTGAGATTCTTATATTCAGACAACAAAAACCTGCCTGCTGTGTTTCCACACACTAATTTATGTCTTGCTTTACAGTGCTGCCAACCTTTGAGGTCACCTTAACACCATCAAGGTCTTTCTTCTATGTTGATGATGATCGCCTTCAAGTGGACATCACTGCCAAGTAAGAAGAATATGACTTTAAGTACAACCCAAAACTAGAATATTTTACAACTTTCCTGAAAAAATGTCAGCTTGAACAATATTTCAAGCATTTTACTACAAATGGAATAGATAATGACAATCCATGACTAGGGGACGACATGAGGATATAATATAACCAGTGTGAACTTTGTGAAGGTATCTGTTCGGGAACAAAGTGGAAGGAAATGCATTCGTGGTGTTTGGTGTGATGCAAGGTGACAGCAAGACCAGCCTGCCAGCCTCTTTAAGAAGAGTGACGGTGAGCTTTACAAAGTTTTTAACACTGTGAGACGTTATATCACAAGTCCACTTTTAACACATTCGAATGCCTTCGTTTCCTCAACTTGCTGAATGTTTTTTTTTCTTATTTTTAAAGAAAATTATTTTCTCTAAAGTATTTTACTTTTTATGTAGATCTCGGATGGAGCAGGACATGCAACGCTGACTAAAGAGATGATCCAGAAGACTTTTCCAGACATCAACCAGCTTGTGGGAAGCTCTTTGTATATTTCAGTCAGTGTTTTAACAGAAACTGGTAAGAATCAATGAACTAGTAATGTTATTATTATTGCTTTAACCTAAAATAAGAAGTCAGAGTAACCTGGATTATTTTAAAGTCTTGAATTACTTTCAGTGATAAACAAAAGAAAAAAAAAATAAAACAAAAGAAACAGATAACTGAGGTAATGTGATGCACCATGTGATGTTCATACTTTAAAATAGTATGAGATAATTTGGTTTAGGGCACTCCTTGGGAAAGCAGCTAGAAACTTAGGTGTAAAAGAGCCTCTAGAAAATTAAGCTAAGCAGATACATTATATCTAAAAGGGATTTCTTTTTGAATAAATTGGTGTCGAACCTTGACTCCAAAAATGAAAAGATAGCCAGCCTTACTTTGAAGTCAAGGGAGCTGATTTCAGGTCCTTCTTGGGAATGGCTGTAGCTCATGCATTGGGTTTTTCTTCACTGGTACTGGAGGCTTGGTGGAAGTTGCCGTACAGGCGACATGCCATAGTCAGTAACCAGAAGCTTGGAGCCTCAGTAGTCTTTCCATGGCCAATCTGCGAGCAGATTGAGCCATGGCCCTGGATAGGATTCTGGACCTCTGCATTGGTAAACTATCTCAACCCAAAGGCAGCGGTTGTGGGTGCAATCAAGCTACTTCTGTCCATCCAAGCTGAAAACCTGAAGGAATTCTTCACTTTCCTCTCTAAGGTTGGGTTTAACTTAAAAGTAAACTGACAGACAAACAATAATGTCAGATCTGATTTAAGCATTCTAAAATTTTAGTACAGACTAAAGGACTTTCTCTTCTTCTCTGGAATGCTGACTGCTCTTGAACCCTCGTGCACTCAGGTCTTGTTTGACTGTTGGCCCTTCCTTGTAGAGGCAGAGCCTAACGGTTCACCTAACGGTTAATTATTAATTAATTGTTTTTGGCTCTGATTTGTAGTGCTATGGACACTCCTTCCTTTGTTCCAACTAGGTCTGAAAAGAAAATGAATTCTAATATAACAAAAATGGTTCAGGTTATTCATTTAAGTTTCCAAAACCCACAAAAGAGCAAATTTGTGTGTGTATCACTATATGGCTTTACCCACGTGACCTGAAAACAACAATGTTAAAGAGAGAACCAACCTTGTAGGTCATCTCTAGGTGTCATTTTCTTATGAATAAATTTAAACACAGTATGCTCTTCACAAAAAGAGTAAGTAAATAAGTAGATAAAAGGAGATGAATGAAACTAAAGTCACTACCTTATGAACATGTTATAATACACATTCCTAGCATCTAACAAGAAAACAGAAATCTTCTTCTTCTTCTTTCAGCTGCTCCCTTTAGGGGTCACCACAGTGGATCATCTGCCTCCATCTTGCCCTATCCACTGCCTCCTCTATACAAAATACAAGTAGTATCACTTACAGATTATATAATGTTGGTTGTTGTGTATGCAGATGAACAAGTTTTCTAGAGTCCTTTATGAGCAATACTTGAAACCTTCATGGAATCCAGAGAGGTCAAATTTCGGTCCAGATTGTCATATCAGTTTTTTTTTATATATATATATTTCATTTTGTTGAAACAAGCCCCAGAGAATGGTTGTAGTTTGGAGTTGATATTTACTTTAAAAATGCATTTTCTGTCACTCTAAGAAAAAACCCTAGAAAACTGGTCAGCCATGTGGCTGAATTCCAGGCATGGTGTTATATTGCCCCCTGGGTCAAGAGAGGTGTTTGGCTTAGCTCAGGCTTTGGAAGTGTTCCTGTGACAGATTTATGCTCCTAACTCCAGACTCTCTGGAGCTAAAAACTCAATTCTTGGGTTGGTGATAAGATGAGTAAACACTCAGCTTGAAGCAGAGTCCAGATAGTGTTCATTACATGGTTGCATGCCAGTGGACATGCTGTGAGCAGGTCTACTGGCATTTAATCATTGTGTTCTGCAAAGTAGCTTCTGTCAAATTTCGAATGTTAGCCTTTTTTGAACAAATGAGGTCATTACTGTAAAAGATTTATTCACAAATACAAATATTTGTGTTTTAGGTAGTGAAATGGTGGAAGCCCAGAGGAGGAGAATTCAGATTGTGACATCACCGTATACCATCCACTTCAAAAGAACACCTAAATTTTTCAAACCTGGAATGCCCTTTGATGTGACGGTATGAAACATACACATCTATATATACACGTGGACAAAATTGTTGGTACCCTACCATTAAAGAAAGAAAAACCTGAAACCTGGTCACTGAAACAACTTGAAACTGACAAAAGTAATAATCAATCAAAATTTCCTGGAAAAAAAATGAAACTCAGGCATTGCTTTTGAGTTTTGGTTCAACAAAACAAACTAATGAGACTGCTAAGGAGAGTTTCTCAGGAGATTAGACAGAAAATGTTAGACAAACATATTAAAGGGTACCATATAAGACCATCTCCAAGCAGCTTGATGTTCCCGTTACTACAGTTGCAAATATTATTCAGAAGTTTAAGGTCTATGGAACTGTAGCCAACCGCCCTGGACATGGCCGCAAGAGGAAGATCAATGACAAATTGAGGAGACGGATAATAAAAATCATAAACAAAGAGCCCAGAACAACTTGCAAAGAGATTAGAGGTGAACTCCAAGGTCAAAGTATTTCACAGTCAGATTGCACCATCCATCGCCGTTTTAGCCAAAGTGGAAATGGAAGATGACTGAGGAGGAAACCAAAACTGGAGCTTTTTGGCAAGTCACATCAGCTCTGTGTACTATGGAGGAGGCTTGGTTATGTTTTGGGGCTGCTTTGCTGCACCTGGCACAGTGTTGTGCGTTTTGAATCTGAGCAGGGCACAATGAAATCTCAAGACTATCAAGGCATTCTGGAGCAAAATTACCCAAAACACACAGCTAAAAACATCCAAGAATGGCTAAGAGCAAAGCATTAGACTAGCCTGATGTGACCTTGCATGAGCCCTGATCTAAATCCTATTGAACATCTGGAAGGAGCTGAAACATGTAGTCCTTTGAAGGCATCCTTCAAACTATATATATATATATATATATATATATTCACAGATGTTATTAGAACACGTACCTTCTGCTTCCAGTCACTGTCCATTTTATTAGAAACATTTATCATCTGTGTGCAGGCACTGGACACTTTATTTGAACACTGACCTTGTACTGCCACTCATCAGTCACTTTATTTGAAGATAGATAGATAGATAGATAGATAGATAGATAGATAGATAGATAGATAGATAGATAGATAGATAGACAGACAGGCAGTGGGCAAGACAGATAGACAGACAGACTATAGACAAGATAGACAGTTCCCAAAGGAAACTTGCCCATAGGCTTGTTGGTCTAGGGGTATGATTCTCACTTATGCAAGAGGCCCTGGGTTCAAACCTCAGATGAGCTCTGGCTTTCAATGACATGCAAAACATCAGTTGCCTAAGTGTTCTTTGATTCTTCTTTCTGGAAATTTTCCCTTCGGGAACAATACAGTTTACTGTCTCAGAACAAATATATTACACCCGGGGCTCTTCTACATAGGTGAGCAATTACAGACTGTAGCAAATTTGTGGCTGCGCAATGTATCAGCCCCTTACCTCATTGACCCTGGCAGCTCAACGTGCTTTACAGACAGGTTTAACAAGTATTCATTTAGAATTATATAAGACAATGAAATAGATAAAATTAAAATATAAATACATGAGACAGAGTTTTAATTAAATGCTAAGTTAAAGAGATGTTTTAGATGCTTCTTAAAGGTGAATACTGAGCTTGACTGTCTGATAAAAGGTGGAATTGAGTTCCACAGAAACATAACTAAATGATTGTTTGCAGAAGGCCAGTATTAGCAGATGTAAGATCACATGATGGAACCTAAACAGACACTCTGTAATGTAAGCGGCGCTTTAAGGTCATTAGAGCCTTAAAAAGGCTCAGGTTTCGTACTGCAGGTTTCATATATGAAGCTGAACCAGGTTTCTCATAAATTCTACCAATGATCAGTATTTCCTTGCAAAGTATTTTTTTACATTTACATTTACAGCATTTAGCAGATGCTCTTATCCAGAGTGACTTACAAGAAGTGCTTTGTCTATCTAGAGAAAGTATCTTTTCTAGTTACCAATAGAGAGAAAGACAGTCCTGAGCTCAGATACTGCTAGAAACAAAAGTCACTGTAGATACAGAGAGAAAAGGAACAGCGTTGAGCACAGCTCTGTGCAGTACCATGTAATACAATAAACTACAATACACAGTGCAATACAATAAAATATAATATGTAAGTGCAGCACAATATATTGCAATCAGTACTTAATTCAGTGCTCATTTAAGCTCTGTGTAAAGAGACGTGTCTTCAGTCTGCGTTTTAAGACAGCAAGAGACTCTGTTGTACCGACAGCCAGTGGGAGTTCATTCCACCACCTGGGTTCCAGTACAGAGAACCTTCTCGACACTTGACTTCCACACGCCCTGAAAGCCCAATCTTTTTGATGAATGATTTCCCATTGAAACCCTGAATTTTCTATTACCTAAATATGATTTAAACCATTCTAAAACTGTGCCCGAGAGGCCAACCCAGCATTCAAGACATTGAATTAAAATCTTGTGGTCAACAAACAAAACAAAAAACAAACAAAACTGGACTAAGATCTAATACAACCAGAATAGACGGATTTTGCGTACCAGCACTGAGCCTTAGGTCATTTACTACTGGTCAGTTTTGGCCAAATGACCATTGCTGACTAGATATTATTTTAGTGGTAGACAGTGTTTGTTTTATGTAATTCAGTGTAAGTCATTGTCACTACTTAGTTAGGAGCGAATAAAAAAAATCCAGCTAAGAATGCCTGTGTGGCTACAATTGTGATAGACAGTTTGTGTGGCTACTGCAAAATATGTTTCAGCAGATGGGTGAAAGCCTCATGTATATCACCAAGGTGGAGCTACCAGGTTGTATATGTTTGTACACTTATGCCTGAGTGTATCCACTCAGACCAGCGCAACACACACTAACACACCACCACGTCAGTGTTACTGCAGTGCTGAGAATGATCCACCACCCAACTTGCTCTGTGAGGGTCCAAGGGGTCCTGACCACTGAAGAACAGGGTAACAGAGTATCAGAGAAACAGATGGACTACAGTTTGTAACTGTAGAACTACAAAGTGCAGCTATACAGTAAGTGGAGCTGATAAGATGGACAATGAGGGTAGAAACAAGGAGGTGGTCATGATGTTATGCCTGATCGGTGTATAGTGAAACTGTAATAAATGATTGTCTTATAAAAAACTATACAGAAATTCTTTCAAAACAATTCTTCCAAAAGCAATCAACAATCATCTGATGAGACAATTTTACTACAATGTTCAGAGTATTAGTTCCCTTTTGCCAAAATTAAGAAAATGTCCTTACCAGTGTTTATTGGGGGCTGACTCCTGCAAATGGAAATAGCGGAAATGTTTTCTTATTCAGAGATTACTGACATTGAATAATTAGCTTCATTTGAAACATGAATCTAATCAGGATTTGTGATTTGCACAGGTTTATGTGACCAATCCAGACCATACACCTGCTGGAAATGTTGAGGTTGTGGTCAGTCCTGGAGGTGGGCGGGGTCACACCAAGGCCAATGGCCAGGCGAAGGTCACACTCAACACTCGAGCAGGAATCAAGAATCTTCAAATTATGGCGAGTCCTGTACTATTTGTCAACCAGATCATAAATGTTACATCGACAATATGGGAGCCTTAAACGAGTTTTCTAAATCAGTAAATGATGGGGACATTAATTTGTTCATCTGTGAAACCCAGTACAAATAACAACCATTAACACAATACACAGAGGAGATTGATATTGTTTCATTGCCAGTAACTTTTTAATATCAATGTAGATGATCATTTTGATAAGTTGTTGCAGCCCTAGTTGGTGTTTTTTGTCTTATAACACAAGAATATGACGAATATGGAGATTATATGTCCTTTCATTAGGCCTTTAAAATCAGTTCCCCACATCCTGACATATTCAGGAGTCATCCTTCTTTAGACTATTCTAACATTTTGCATAACGTCACACTGTGTGGCGGCCGCTGTTTTGAGGACAGAATCAGGGAGTGACTGCACTGGCGTGATGCCTTCAATTTGCTGTGCTTTGTGAACGACTGCCCTGCAAGATGCGACAGAAGCCGAGAGACAAAGACACACAGACCTTTAATTCATTGTTTCAGACTCCAGGCTTGAAGCCGCTGCGCTGTATAGTTCAGTGTTTCTGTCTGCTGTTTACACCTCGGTCAGCTCAAGAAGGGATTCATTAGCTAACAATATCAGGTATGTCAACCAGGGAAACCACGTTTATGCAGTGCAGGGGTTGCAGGTCTGAAGCTGGGAACTCGAACTGCACTAGCAAAGTTACAAAATCATGTCTGTCTAACCACAACATAGATTTCTGACCCACATATTGTTTAAAAAGCAAGCAAACAAACAAAAAAACAGTTGGCTGAGGGCTGAGTGATGCAATGCAATTAGGCCACTCATTAAAATTACTGATGGTTGCTGAAGCTTGGCCAAAAATCAACAATCAAACGCATATCATTGTTTTATTGCTCGTCTTTTGTTATTTACAGCAGCTTACAGTGCAGGAACCAGTGCTACAAAACTTCTAACCAATAAACAAACTCTCATGTGTGTTAAAGCAGCAGATGCCTACGCTACAGAGATGATGTGCAGTGGAAAAAAATGTGCTCTGGTGTTCCAATTCCCTCGTGAATTAACACGTCACATGTCAAAACTGAACTAAAGAAAAGGTTGGACAGGTCCACACCATCAAAGGCAGGTCGGAAAACACCTCCCAGCTGAACTAGACTCTGATTGGCTCTGTTGCTCAGGATTACTCTGTCTGCTGGTGCCGATCTCAAAAAGTAGTCGAATGCCTGCTCACCACCTCGGTTCCACTGGCCCTGCCGACCCAGACAACATTCAGTCTCACAATTAACGTTTATATTTCTCCATTCAAACATCATTTAAATCTCCAGAAACAGAGTAAAGTTATATCTGGCTGTTTTTTAGCTCTGTCTAGGGGACGACTGCTTATCTCTCGGTTTTTAATATTAGCATCAGTTAGCACAGCTGGCATTGTTCACATCTGTGTTAATTAGCTGATGTCGTCACCCTCATATATTGACCTTTTTTTTTCCTCTTTATGCAACACCATGGGGTCCTTTATGACATGAAGAGAGAGAGGGGTTATGTATGAGATTATATATCAGGAAAACACAAATTTCATAGTTTTTCTGAAGTAGGGGAGTAGAAGTAAAATGCATAAGAACTGCAGCCTATTTTATCAACTTTGTCAACGTTTTTTCTCTTCCAAAGTAAGGAGAGTGATTTTAGCCATATTTCACCTTTAGTTACGTTTGTGCGGATCAGCGAAGCCAGAAATTTGGTCTCAAATACGGCGGCCAAAACTGAAAAATCACATGACTGAAACCCTAGGATAATGTAATGTGCAGGCTCCAGAGTGCCCTCTGATTGAGCACAGAGTGAAGACATCTCACAGCTCGTTAACAAAAAAATGAGATAAAAGTTAAAAGTTAATATCAAAATGCTTCATTTCTTTTTCCTTTCTTTTTTTTCTATCATGACTGTTCTAATGTTTGGAAATTCTGATCTCATCTTTACTTTTAACTATAATGGTTTTGTGTCTCACAGGTGAAAACCAATGACCCAACCATATCAAAGAACAGACAGGATGCGAAGCAAATGACTGCCCAAGCCTACACTACTAAAGGAGGCTCCAGCAATTACCTTCACATTGGCATTGGCGCTGAAGAACTGAAAGTTGGTGATAATATGAAAATGAATCTAAACTTCATTAGAAGGTCTGGTGTCCAAAATCAAGATTTTACTTACCTGGTTGGTACTCTTCCAGAACACACACATGCACACACACACACGAAATGATCAAGAAATGAAACTGGGTCCTGTTTTTACTGATTTGTTAGTGGATCTATGAAGTGGAAATGGAAAATCATTTGCCAATAATAATTTATTCATTTAAAGTAGCATTACATGAGAAGTGGTGTTTCTTGCTCTTGGGGTCCCCCTACAGTTGCAGCATGCATTTCACTTTTACACCACTGTCGTAAATGCAAATTACACTTTGTGCCTCCTCATGGAAAGCTGTACATTTGCATTTGTTGAAAAGCTGAAGGATACAGAATCCATCAGGCAGGCATATGAATGCCACAGATTACATTTGCGCTTTTGGTTGTTTCTATGTGTAAATAACTGAAAATGCTATTTGAAGTCATAATTTGGCAGAACAAAGACAAAGAACTATGTGAACTTTCAAGGTAGAATCATTTTACAGGGTTTTATTACAGGAGCATGCATACTTTCAAGGCTTATTTGACATGAGGTTGAAGAAGACCAACCAAACTAACTATGCTAGACTGAAACGAGACAGAGGTTGGAGCTTTTGGTATCCGGGAATCCTACAAAACTCAGAGAGAGAGTGAGACAGGGTTGACACAGATAAATCTTTCATAAATAACATTGACAGTGTAGTAAATTCCCATTAGCTGTGAGACTACAGCTTATGTGTCCACTGAACATTCTGGACACATTTAAAACAACTACACTAAACCTAAGCGGTTGCTCAGGACTAGCATCATGTGTAAAGACTCAGAATCATTTTATTTTGCCACATATGTTGTGACAATGTTGTACAATACGAGGAATTATGGCTTGGTGAGTTCTCACGTTTCACAAATCTTTTCTGCTTTGTCTTCTCTCAGATACTTAGTAAAGGACAGATTGTCAGCGCAAACAGGTTTAAGAGGCAAGGACAGTCCCTAGTGACTCTACCTGTATTTATCACCAAGGACTTGCTTCCTTCCTTCCGTGTGGTGGCATATTACCACATGGGATCTTCTGAGGTCGTGGCTGACTCGGTTTGGGTTGATCTAAAGGACACTTGTATGGGAACGGTAGGTCATCTGCAGCATTCTCATGAAAAGCTCACAACTGACGGAATTTTATATTAAAGAAAAACCCTTTAGAGGTTATAGTGGATTTCATAGCTGGCTGCAAAGTCAGAGTGTTAATAATAATTTAGCACTATGGTTTTAAACCTGTGCCATTGTAACGGAACAGGACCAGCCAGATACTTGTAGTAAAAAAAAACAAAAAAAAAAATCAAGAAAGGAATTTACTTGAAGGAGTCTTGACAGTATTTGTGATGCAAAGAAAACAGTCAGGAAACAGAAATGCATGGTATCTCCACAGAGGAAAGCACTACCTCACAAAGATCCTATGCTGAAGCCTGGGCTTATATACTAATCTAAATCTAGTGAAATTACATACATCACAGGTGAAGCAGGTTAGTATTCAGATAAACTGGAACGATGATTGGTGGATTACAGAAGCTCAGCGGTCATGTGATCTTCCAGAGAGGTCTGAGGAATGGAGTCCTTATGAATGCCAGAGCTGTGAGGATGTGTGACAGGCATAGTGTGCTGCAGTGGTATTGCTAAGGGGCCGTTGGCTCAAAACCTTTTGACTTTATGGCCAAAATAGACTTTTTTACTTTATTGTGCTACTTATTTTTATTTTTAATGTTTAAATAAAACATTAAATTTGGGTCAAGCTTTTTGATTGGTCTTGCAAAGTATGCCACTGTGAACTGATATAGCTAGCTGGTGGACTAGGTAATTAGTTAATATTAGTGCAAGTCTGTGTGAACCGTTTCTCTCGTATTGTGTCAGTTTTAAATTGGATTTTTCAAAAAGACAGATCACATCTAATAGTGTAGCAAACACCATGCCCCAGTCTGAAAAAACTGAGAAAAAAGCATTAATGATAAGGAAAAATTCAACAGTGAGCACCTAGAGCTAGGCTTCACTTGTTCCAAAAACCCTCCATGACAAAGGGATGCAGAAAATCATGTACCCTGCCCTGGAAAAGGTTACCGGGACCTACCCCTGGAGGCCTGGGGGTAGTGTTCCTCAGCAAGCACCTGATGACAGCTGATGTAACCTGGATGGGCTCAGCCCGAAAAGGCAATGCGGGGGGACTATGTGGGCCCACCACCCACAAGGTACATCATGGAGGATGAGTGTAGTGCCATATAGACAGTGGGAGATGGCAGGGTGGCTCTTGGCAGCATAGGCCCCTGCGGCAGAAGCTGGCTCTTGGTATGTGGAATGTTAGCTCACTGCGGCGGTAGGAGCTGGAGCTTGTGCAGGAGGCTGAGAGGTACCAACTAGATACAATTGGGCTCAAACTCCTTGATAGGGGTTGGCTCATCTCCTACTCAGGAGTAGCATTGGGATGCATTGAGATGCTTCGGGCAGGTGTGGGGATACTCACAAGTCCCCAGTTGGCTGCTGTGCAGTAGGAGAGGAAACTCTGACTATTGTGTGTGCTTATGCATCAAACAACAGGTTGGAGTATTCAGCATTCTTGGAGCGAGTGGGTGGGGTTCTGGAAAGGTCACACCTAAAGCTTCCATAGTTTTTGCTGAGATTTCAATGCTCATGTGGGCAATGACTGGGAGACCTGGAGAGGCATGATTGGGAAGAATGGCCTGCCAGATCTAAACCTGAATGGTGAATTGTTATTGGACTTCTGTGCCAGGCATGGATTGTCCATAACGAACACTAAGTTCAAACACAAGGATGTTTATAAGTGTACATGGTACCAGAGCTCCTTGGGTCAAAGGTCAATGATCGACTTTGTTGTTGTTTCGTCTGACTTGGGACCATATGTTCTGGACACTAGGGTGAAGAGAGGTGCTGATCTGTCAACTGATCACCATCTGGTGGTGAGTTGGATCAGATGGCAGGGAATACAGATGGTCAGACCGGTAGGCCTAAGCAAGTAGTGAGGGTCTGCTGGGAATGACTATCAGAGGCCCCTGTTTGGATGATTTTAACTCTCACCTCCAGGACAGCTTTCCTCATGTTCTGGAGGAGATAGGGGACCTGGAGTCTGAATGGATCCTGTTCAATACCTCCATTGTGGAAACTGTCAGGTGTTGCTGTGGCCAAAAGCTTATTGGTGACTGTCAGGGTGGTAATCCAAGAACCCCCTCGTGGACACCGGTGATGAGGGAGGCCTTTAGGAACTGGATGGCCCAGAGGACTCCTGACTCAGCAGATAGGTACTGATAGGCAAAAAAGGTGGCACCAGCAACAGTGGCAGAAGCTAAATCTAGGGCATAGGAGTTTCACAAGGCCATTTAAAAAGACTTTCAGTCGGCCTGAAAAATATTCTGGACAACTGCCCGGCGACTCAGGAGAGACATGCCTCCCTCATGGGAGCCACAGCCAAACCTGGCATGTCAGGTTCCATTTCCCTAATGGAGGTCACTGAGGTAGTTGGCATGCCCCTCAATAGCAAGGCAATGGGAGTGGATGAGATTCATGCGAAACTGCTTAAGTATCTGGATGCTGTGGGGCTGTGATGGCTGACACACCTCTGATATGTTGCATGGACCTCAGAAACTGTAGCCTTGGACTGGCAGACTGGAGTGGTGGTCCCTATTTTTAAAAAAGGGGACTGGAGGTTGTGTGCCAATTATCGGGGTATCACACTGCTCAGCCTCCCTGGGAAAGTTTATGCCAAAGTGCTGGAAAGGAGACTCCGACCGATAGTCAAACTTCAGACTGAGGAGGAACAATGCAGATTCTGTCCCGGCCGTGGAACAATGGACCAGCTTTTCACAGGTTGCTGAGGGGGCATGGGAGTTTGCCAACCCAGACTACATGGGTTTTGAGTACTTGTAGAAGGTTTGCAACAACGTTCCCCCAAAATATCTTACAGGAGATCCTCCGGGAGTATGGGGTGAGGGGACTATTACTCCAGGCCATTCAATCTCTGTACTCCAGGAGTGAGAGTTGAGTTTGTATACGTTGTACTCCACCAAGGTTGTGCCTTGTATCCACTCTTGTTCATGATATTCATAGACAGGGCGTTGAGGCATAGCCTAGGTCAGGAGGGCATTATGAGTGGAGGCTGGAGGGTGGCATCTCTGCTATTTCCATATGCTGTGCTTAGATTTGCTTAGATTTTACACAGTTGGATTGGTAACATTTTCTCTTTGACATTTATGAGGTGAGTTTTGTTGGCCTTGAGTTCCAAAAGTTTAGGCATCCCTAGTTTAGCAGTTTTGCAACTGATTCTTGAAAGTAATGCTAGCATGGATATTGTTCAGACTACAAGTTTTAGGGGCTCTTAAAAACTGGGAATCTGAAGAATGAAGCTGCTCCTAGCTGATTCGCCAATTATTAGATTTTAGTGTATGCCCAGTGAAGATTCTGAGTTTGGGGACATATGCTTGGGAGGAATGTCCATTCAATGTCCATTGATTGAATATGCCATCTCACAGGTTGACTGTTTCAGAAACTCATAACTATGATATTACATCAAAAGGAAGCACAAAGAGAACAAGATATTCTGAGAGAAATAGCAGGTTCAAGTGGAACACACCGAGAGTGCCTATACCACTCTCCCACAATTTCATCATAATAACAAAAATGTTTGAAACATCAGGAAGTCACAACTGTCAGGAATTTACCCAATTGAAATTGAAAATTGTATTCAATTGTACCTATCATCACAATATTACCATAGCAGTCTTCCAAAGGCCTTTTTCAAAAGCCCTAAAAGTTGTGTTCTAGAGTGAATCTTTCACTTCATGCTGTTGTCTTTATACTGGGGAATCAATTATACTGACCTGCTTTCCACCCCAGCTGCAAGTGAAGTTAAAGGAACCTAAGGCATCATATGACACTGGGGAGCGGTTTGATCTCAGAATTACTGGAGATCCTGGTGCCAAAGTTGGTCTTGTTGCTGTGGACAAGGGCGTCTTTGTCCTCAACAAGAACAGACTCACACAGGACAAAGTAAGTGGTTACCAGCAGAACTAATAATTATACTATAATTGTCTAAGATAAACTGTAGTTCTATTGCATGTATTATTGCATGTACTCTTGTCTAAATAGTTGTCGACATTTCCAACAATAGATCTGGGACCTCATTGAGAAGCATGACACTGGCTGTACAGCGGGCAGTGGTAAAGACAGTATGGGGGTTTTCTATGATGCTGGTCTGCTGTTTGAGTCCGACAAAGCAGGAGGCACCGACTCTAGAACAAGTAGATATTTTGCTTTTTCCAACTAATGATGTGATAAACATGCAAAGTACAATGTAAAACATGATTTTAAATGGTTCTCTATTAGTTTGTCAAAATGATAATGATTTATTCTGACATTACACTGAAACAGCATTCATTTAAGTGTGGAACCTTGCAGGGTTTGATATATTTTGCACATCAAGAGTGCAACCAAATGTAATGGAGATTTTTTCTTGTATAGCAACTGACTGCCCCACACAACCAAATAGGAAACAGAGAGCTGCAACTGTTCTACAAATCACCAACACACTGAGTATGTATTCTGTATTTGAAGAACTAAGTTTAGTTGCAGAAATAAACTTTAAATGCCATCATGTTTTGTGAGATATGCCTGTGTCACAGATCTTCTTCAGATAACTGTTTTTTCCTTGCCCAGCATTGATCTAATTACCTTTTTTTTCCTCCAGCTGGAAAATACAGTGGTGATCAAAAGAAATGTTGCTCAGATGGACTGAAGAAGAATCGGCTGGGCTACACATGTGAACGGAGAGCTACGTTCATCACCGATGGTGCAGAATGTGTCAAAGCCTTCTTGCACTGCTGCAAGGAGATGGTGGCACTCAGACTGGAGAATGCCGAGGAGGAAATGCTGCTGGCTCGCAGTATGAACCCACTTTGCTCTGAGTCTTTGTTTGAGTTCTATGAGGTCTTCAAATAAGCTCAAAACACTGAATCCAATTCTCTAATAAAATGTATTTTCACTAAATGTAAACAGCTACAATCAAAGAGTTTCCATTTATTTATATCAGTAAGTCACTCATAGGATAAAGCTGAATAAGTCATTTCCATTCATTTTTTAAACCTTGCCAAGCTCCTTCCCTTCATCTGCTTGTAACATTGCTTTTGTGTGTGTGTGTGTTTTTACATGCTCACATAGGTGAAGAAGAAAATTATGATGACAACTTTGATGACATTACCTCACGTACACAGTTCCCTGAGAGCTGGCTGTGGGTGGACAAGGTGCTGCCAAACTGCCAAGGAGGCCAATGGTACATGCAAAATATATATGATTTTTTTTACTACTGTGTTTAAATGGTATATAATGAAATTATCTTAGATTCATTTAGAAATAAAGAAATTATTTTAGATTCATCTAATCTTTAGATTCATTCAACTGGTGCATTTCTCTGTTCTTCCAGTGTTACAACAACCCTCAACATGGACAATTACCATTTAAAAGACTCCATCACTACCTGGCAGATCCTAGCTATCAGCCTGTCTAAGACCCATGGTCAGTGTCCAGTTTTACACAGTTCTCACATTTGATCTTCCAAAAAATGTACTTTTGTAAATGGTGATAATAAATTACCTCTTAAGTTTTACAACCGCTACAAGGATTAGTGTGCTATGGCAAACATGAATGACACTTTCAATGGCTGGTGATTGTAGAATATGATGTTCCTCTTTCATTCTTTGTATTTGTAGGTATCTGTGTGGCTGATCCTTTGGAAATTATTGTTAAAAAGAATTTCTTTGTGGACCTGAAGTTGCCCTACTCAGCAGTGCGCAATGAGCAATTAGAAATCAAGGCCATTCTGCACAATTTCTCCAATAAGAACCAGAAGGTACATTTCTTAAGCTTTCTTAAGTGTGAAAGTGGAAATACTGACAGGTGGTGGTGCACATTTTTTTTACAGTGCATCTGGAAAGTATTCATAGTGCTTCACTATTTCCACATTTGGTTATGTTACATCCTTATTCCAAAATGGATTATATTCACTTTTTCCCTCAAAATTCTACACACAATACCCCATAATGACAAAGTGAAAAAAGTTTGTTTCACACGCACGCACACACACACACACACACACACACACACACACACACACACACACACACACACACACACACACATTTTCCCCTCAGGGTCCTGCTTCTCCCAGCGGTCATTGGGCGGAAGGCAGGATACACCCTGGACAGGTACGTTCGTTTCAATGTTTTGCAAATTTATTAAAAACATAAAACAAAACACTCAAAAATTGAGCTCACGTGCATCCTGTTTCCACTGATCATCCTTCAGTTGTTTTGACAACTTGACTGGAGTCCATCTGTGGTAAATCCAGTTGATTGGACATGATTTGGAAAGGCACACACCTGTCTACATATGGTCCCATAGGTGACAGTACATGTCAGAGCACAAACCAAGCCATGAATTCCAAGGAATTGTCTGTAGACCTCTGAGACAGGATTGTATCGAGGCTCAGATCTGGGGACGGGTACAGAAACATTTCTGCAGCATTGAAGGTCCCAATGAGCACAGTGGCCTTAATTATCCAGAAATGGAAGAAGTTTGGAACCACCAGGGCTCTTCCTAGAGCTGGCCGCCTGGCCAATCTGAGTGATCAGGGTAGAAGGGCCTTAGTCCAAGAACCCAAGGGTCACTCTGACAGAGCTTCAGCATTGCTCTATGGAGAGAGGAGAACCTTCCAGAAGGACAACCATTTCTGCAGCACTCCACCAATCAGGCCTGTATGGTAGAGTGGCCAGACGGAAGCCACTCCTCAGTAAAAGGCATGAGACAGTCCGCTTGGGGTTTTCCAAAAGGCACCTGAAGGACTCTCAGACCATGAGAAACAAAATTCTCTGGTCTGATAAAACAAAGATTGAACTCTTTGGCCTGAATGCCAAGCATCATGTCTGGAGGAAACCAGGCTCTGCTCATCACCTGGCCAATACCATCCCTACAGTGAAGCATGGTGGTGGCAGCATCATGCTGTGGGGTTGTTTTTCAGCAGCAGGTACTGGGAGACTAGTCAGGGTTGAGGGAAAGATGAATGCAGCAATGTACAGAGACATTCTTGAAGAAAACCTGCTCCAGAGTGCTCTGGACCTCAGACTGGGGTGAAGGTTTGAAGCTTGTTATTATTGAGCAAAGGCTATGAATACTTATGTACATGTAATTTTTTTGTGTGTTTATTTTTAGTAAGTTTGCAAAACAAACAAACTTTTTTCACTTTGTCATTCTGCCTTCTGCCCAATGACCGCTGGGAGAAGCAGGACCCTGAGGGAGAAGCGGCTTAGAAACAACCTCCGCTTTGTCAGTGTACCAAAGGGCAGCGAGAACAATGGTATCATATGACTTTTACAAAGTATTCTGCCACAGATGCTCGGTATTGTCGCTCCAGCCAATGGTTGGGACATTAACGCAAACGAACATTCATATGGAGAATTAATTCTAAACATTTACAGGAAAAGGCTTTAAAGTAAATGTTGAAAAGATACTCTGATGTTTATGTAGCAGTCAGTGTTCTATTGACACATTATATAATTCTATATAAGAGGGATTGACATACATTCTTCTTATAAAAGGAAAAAACAAACGCAATCAGTTGTCTTTATTGGTGGAAAGGGTGCAAATCCAGAAACCATTTTAAGCAGCATATGATATTTGAAATAAATATGAGCACACTTCAGTACTCAGGTGGAGTTTTGAATGTTTAGGGCCTGACAAAAAAGTGTTTTGAACCTAAAGTAGGCAAACTGTTGACCAGATACAATAAGCACAAATTACTTTTCTTCACAATTTGTTGTGCTCAGTCAAGAGGGAGCGTTTTAACAAAGGCTACAGGTATTAATATATTTAGAGAATTCTACAATGGTCTTTACGCATTTTCTGCTAGCTCCAAAACGTGTCTCAACAGTGTTCAATTGCTTGTTAATACAAATAGCTAATCACACTGCCGCAACTCACTGCATTTAGGCACGTAGAGGTGGTCAAGACAACTTGCTGAAGTGCAGACCGAGCATCAGAAAGGGGAAGAAAGGGGATTTAAGGGACTTTGAACGTGGCGTGGTTGTTGGAGCCAGACAGGCTGGTCTGAGTATTTCAGAAACTGTTGATATACTGGGATTTTCACGCACAACCATCTCTAGGGTTTACAGAGAACGGTCAGAAAAAGAGGAAATATCCAGTGAGCGGTCAGTTGTGTGGACGAAATTGCCTTGTTGATGTGAGAGGTCAGAGGAGAATGGGCAGACTGGTTCCAGATGATAGAAAGGCAACAGGAACTCAAATAACCAACCAAAATCTCTGAGGAACGTTTCCAACACCTTGTTGAAAGTATGCCACAAAGAATTAAGACAGGTCTGAAGACAAAAGGGGTCCAACCTTTTACTAGCTAATAAAGTGGCCAGGAAGTGAAAATGAGAACCAAAGTGAGTCTCTTGGTGCACCTATAACAGAGGAAAAAATCAATAGAAAAATGCCACCTGGTAAATCAGCTGGGATGGATAATATTACAGCTGATTTTTTAAAAAATGTTTTTACGCAGAACTATCTCCCCTGTTGCTATGTATGTATGTACAGTGAAGCTTCGGGCAAGGGTAAATTGTCCCCTACTATTTCACAAACTTAGTTAATTTATGTACTTGATATCAAAAAAGGGCAATAACCCATCTGACTTTTACAGCTACCACCCTATCTACCTAATTTCAATGAATGTTAAAATCCTCTCTAAAATCACTACTAACCATTGTTAGTGTTATTCTTAGGTTATAGAACTGCATAATAAATCTTGGGGCCCATCGGCGGGCCCATGGCTTGGTAAGGAGTTAAAATATGGCTCGTTCAACTGATGATCTTCCACAGATTCTGTTGCGCTCCCAGTTGGTTATGCAGGCTGGGTCTGAAGGATACTGCACAATGTTGGTGCAGTCTGACAGAGGAGGACACCCTAATCCACATGCTCTGTTCCTGTCCTGGGATTCAGTATTTTTGGAGAGGGGTGCATGACCATATTGCAGATATTGTGAAGGAGGGGTTTCACCTTTGTCCTAGTCTTTACATTCTTGGAGATCCTTGCTCTTTAAGTTGTAATGTATATCAGATTCTCTATGGGACTGGTACTCAGGAGTACCATTATACCATTAAACCAGGAATAGGTCTCAAAATTAACCCAGGTAGCTACTTATAATAAACCATCTTTCAGAATGTTAGACTGACCAATCCTGTAGTAAATGGGGATGTATGTATATGTATATATATATATATATATATATATATATATATATATATATATATATATATATATATTTAGTTACTGCAAAATCGTCTCTTGTATGCTCATGGAATGTTGCATGTGAATGTAGCTTTTACAGAGTTAATTAATTAATCTGGGATATTTTGATAAATGTCATTTGTTGCTGCATCCACAACTGGAAATATGGAATAACTGACATTTGGGGGGAGGACCATGCCCAGGCCACCACAGCATCACTCTTTTGCTTTTGTCTCTCTCCTCATGTCAGATTATCTGTTGTATGCTGTAATCCTTTCTGAATCACTAGTTTAGTTCTGAATCACTAGTTTTAATCTAGCTTCTTGCTGAGGAATTACTTGTTTAGATTTATTGTCTACCTTGTTCACCTTCAGTGTACTGTTGATAGCATTAATTGAACCTGATTATTTACCTTTATGGCTAGAGATATTTAATGGCTTTGTTTCATATTGTATAATTTTCTATAGTCAACATTCCTACAACCCCTCTTTATCCCCTTTCTCTTTTTCCTGTCTTCACTCCTTTCATTTGGCCCTCCTTCATCCCCTACTCCTCTACTCCCCTGCGTCCTACCTCCTCTGTCCAGGTTTCCTGCTCCTCAGCTACCACCACCAAACCAATCCTCACCTTCTCTATCGACCCTTAGCTGTTTCCTTGCCAATGCTTTTACTTTGAATAACCTCCATTAAAACATTCTGTGGTCCACAAATTTGCCTGCATATCAAATTCAGTGTTTCTGTATATGTTTCTCTGTCTTTGAGATAATACAGCACAGAAATATGCTCTACATTTCCTTAATCTGTCAAGTCTACCCTTGTGATTTCATCTTGTCATGAGGTCATATGTGACTCACACCTGGAGTTGTGAGGTTATGAAGAGGCAATAAGATACACATCATCTGCATGGACATTCAGGAAATCTCTAAGGACTTGCCCATGATGTGGAAGACCTTCGTTCTTCATTCAGTCGACATTGGAGGCACATGTGGCAAATGGCATGCAAAAAGTTAGTACAGCTGCTGAGGTTGCTGCAAAGGTTTGGAAAAGAAGCAATGAAGATAACAGAGCATTTTTATATGAAGCAAATGGGTATCATTTTATATGCAAGTGCCTTTAAAAACAAAATTAAGAAGACTTTGTAACAGTCATCCCTGCTCCATGTCCATCCATTCAGGAAGCTTCAATGTGCCTTACACTCATTTCACCCTTTATTCACCATGTCTTCATATCTCTATGACATCCTGTCACATTTAGCACAATCTTCACAATCCTGTGTCTTTCAGAGAAGGATGCGTTCCCCTTCCGAGTCATCTGAGTCCGTTCCTTTCAAGGTTTCTTCTTCACTAGTTTTTCTTTTCTGCTGTCACAGAAAACAGACTTGGACATCTGTTAAACAGTCCACTACAATGTCATTGTCAAGCTGTTGAATTGACCGTCATTCTGAATCTAGCTCCTTCATGTCCCACTGGTATGAACTCATACTATGTTCTCTACCTAAGCTGTTACAGTTCTCATGACAGTGCTTCAGAATGAGCTTTGCCAGGACAGAGGCTTATGGACATGTGTCTTTCTCATCATGTGAAGGTCCCTTAGACATATTCCTCAAACATCTGAACACAATCCACGACCTAAACAGTTCTGAAAATAACTTGGAGTTCTTTGGGGTCCAACCTCATAAAAGAAGCCCTTCAAAATTCCAGCCCAAATTCTCAGAGTTCTCTCCCTCAATCAGTCACCACTCATACAAACATATGCTGAAGGCATGGTCCAAAATCACAAAAGGGAGTTTTGGGGGAGGAACATGCCTGAAACTTCTAGTGAAGGGAATTCTGACTGCTTCAAAATACCAAGACATTTTGGACAGTTCTATGCTTCCAACTTTGTGAGAACAGTTTGGGGAAGAACCTTTTCTGTTCCAGCATGACTGCCTCAGTACACAAAGCAACGTCCAGAAAGGCATGACTGGCTGAGGTTGGTGTGACAAACCTTGACAGGCCCTCACAGAGCCTTGACCTTAGACCCCTTAAACACCTTTGGGATGAACTAGACTGGAGATTGCAAGCCAGGCTCTCTTGTCCACCATCAGTGTCTGACCTCACAAATGCTCTTCTGGATGAATGGACAAAAATTTCCACAGACACTCTCTAAATTTTATAGAAAGTCTTCCCAGAAGAGTTGAAGCTGTTGTTGCCGCAAAGAGGAGGACCAACCCTATATCAATGCCTGTGGATTTAATATGGCAATAAAAGCTCATAGGAATAAAGAATAGACTTCCCAATACTTATGTCCACATAGTGTACATGCCTATTTCAACATGAAATTGAAAGAAACATTCTGCATATGTTAAAACAGCATGGCTGTGTAATCATAGAATGCAGGTTGTGCGCCTGCAAGTCTTCTATTGAAAACGTAGCACATTATGAAGGGTAAAATATGACAGTGAACATGCCATAAGGGTGCTGTAGCAGGATCAGGCCCTTAAACCACTTATTTTCCACATCTACTTAGGCTAATCTCTGGTTATTGTTCTCCTGTGGACAGGGATGTATTTTGATCAAATTGTGATACAGAACTACACGTTATTATAAAGGGTCATTTATTGATAAACCTGATAAAGATGATAAAGCACTAAATGGTTACTAAATGCAGGGGTGACTCAAAAGTCACAGGACACAGTTTTATTTTATTTTTTATTTTAATATTGACTTTAATTTCTGGGGTCATCTCAAACAAATTGTGTATACAGAGACAATCCGCAACAAGCACCACCTTCAGCATCGCATTGTGGACAGCATTTCTCCAGAGATTCTCTTGCGGGTTCATAATGACTGGATCCTGCAACTTCAGCTCTGT
This sequence comes from Pygocentrus nattereri, assembly GCF_015220715.1. NCBI lineage: Eukaryota > Metazoa > Chordata > Actinopteri > Characiformes > Serrasalmidae > Pygocentrus > Pygocentrus nattereri. The sequence goes on along the minus strand of NC_051222.1, from coordinate 33,455,102 downwards.
GTTCAGCACCAGGGACAGCACATTGAACACGTTGAATGTAGCTGTGCATCACAGGCAATGTTCCCAGTTGTTGTTCCATCTTTCTGTGTTGATAACTTTTGAACCGCAAGAGATATTGCAAATCTGCAACAATCAATTTCTGAGACAATTCTGGTCTTCTTTGATCTCCTACATGATAATAATAATAATACATTTAATTTAAAAGCGCCTTTCTCGACACTCAAGGACACTGTACAAAATGTAGGGTTATATTAAAAAAAAACACATCAACAGAGAGAGTAGGCTAATTTGAACAGGTGGGTTTTAAGACTGGATTTGAAAAGAGGAAAAGAGTCAATGTTACGGATGTCAGGTGGGAGGGAGTTCCAGAGTTTGGGAGCAGAGCTGCTGAAAGCTCTGCTCCCCATGGTACTCAGACAAGCAGAAGGTACAGAGAGATGGATGGAAGAGGAGGATCTGAGTGAGCGGGTAGAAGTTGCAATTTTATGTATGCAAGATTATGTATGGCCTTAAATGTGTGGAGGAGAATTTTGTATTCGATCCTATATTTAACAGGGAGCCAGTGGAGCTGTTGAAGGACAGGTGTAATGTGATGGAATGAAGGAGTTTTAGTGATAATACGGACAGCTGCATTCTGAACCAGCTGAAGCTTATGGAGGGAGATCACCTTCCTATTGGAAAAACTTGCCCTTCATCCAATATGCCGGCTTTCAGGACAGTGGCCATGTTCCAGGCATGGCTTAAAAGATAGGCCCCTTTGTGAATTTCCCCGCTGTGGGACTAATAAAGGATTATCTTATCTTATCTTATCTTATCTTATCTTATCTTATCTTATCTTGCTTACAAGTAACAAGCAGAGAAACCCGAGATTCACCTGTTATACATACTGTAATTGACTGACACTTGAAGTGGTTCATCTATAGCAAAACAAAATATTAGTGCTACTATAAGACTGACCTAACTTTGAACAAATGGGGGACAGAGTAACACAGCCAAGACAGAGCTGCCAATCAAACTTTCAAAATGAACTGACAGAACTTGAAAACAAATGCAGCTTGGTAAGACTACTCAGCGTATGACGAGTCTAGCAGTTACTCATGCTTCTTCAAGGTTACCGAGTGAGTGAAAACAGAACGAATGGAACAAAGATATGATGAACTGAGACACGAAACAAAAATACTAGAAATTGAAATCTGCAAATTTAAAGGGCTTCTTTTTATTTCTTCGGCATTACATGTTGTCTGTCTTTCTCTCTCTCTCTGTCTCTCATTTGATTCTGTGCTTATATGGGCAGAGCTAAAGCAGGGAAATGAGTTTTCATGCTCAGTTTCTATTGAATATGCAATGTCTTTATCTGCGAGACTGCTCAAACTCACAAGGCAAATGAACATATGTAGATTGTGACCGTACATGCATAGCATTAAGTAAAAGACCATTATAAGTATTTAATTCCATATACAACATTACTGTTTCAATAGTAACTATTGCAAGACACTATTGACCTTAAAGACTACTATATCTAAAAATACTCTAATTTCACAATTCGGATACATAGAGCCACTAAAAGAAACATGATCATTAAGAGAAAGAAATGACATTTTTAAAAGAAAAACATAATTCCAAAAGTTATTGTTAACCAAAACTAAGATTTCTGAACAATGCTTAAGTGACAAGAAGTTACACAGGATAGGGTAAAATAAATGCTGAGTATCTAGAATATATATGGTGGCAGAAATTCTATTATGCTTTAAGTGGATACACAGCAACACAAGTTACAAACTTCACTTACAGTGCTGCTTCTAAGGGCAAGGAAATCACATGAGGCCTTGCAGTCTTGATACAAACATTGGCAGTAGAATAGGTTGTACTGACAAATTCAGTGACTTTAAACATGGCCCTATAATAAGGTATCATCTTTGCCACAAGTCAGTTTATCCGCACTGTCTACTCTTTATCTCTAACTGATGAACATTTTACTTATGAGGGAATATACAGAACATGTTTCAGAACATGTTTCTGGTCTGTTGTCCCCACTAGGTGCGTGTGGAATTTACAGAGACGAAACATATTTGCAGTGCCGCCAGCAAGAAGGGCAGGTATCGTACCACAGTTAATGTCGACGCACAGTCCTCCAGATCCATCTTATACATTATTATTCCCATGGAGCTGGGCAACCACTGGATTGAGGTGAAGGCTGCAGTCCTTGGTTTAGGAGGCAGTGACGGAGTAAGGAAGGCCTTGAAGGTGGTGGTGAGTGTCAGCACTTATCTTAGAGAGGTTCAGAGAATGTCGATCAGCATGAGCCATGGACAGCTGGCTGAACTGATGTTATTGGCTGGGTGTAGCTGAGTCTGTAGTACGTGATTAGTCTCACATCATTAATATACACCAATGTTAAAATGACAGATAACCTAAGCTGAAGTTAATGTCAAGTTTGATGCTCAGTTTTTTGTGTTTTTTAAGGAAAACGTACATAGAAAGCTAGTCAACAGACATAATGTACAACCCAATTCCCTCTGCCTACCCAGACCCCAAACTTGTTGCTCACTTTTCCTATTGAGATGACATAAAAACAATAATGAAACAAACAAAAAACAACAAAAAAATCCATTAAATCTTTCTCAGTCTGAAGGTGTGTTAACTACAATTGAAGAGAAGAATGTGGAGCTCAACCCCTCTAAATTTGCTGGTGGGTATTTTGGTCATTTTCACTACACTGGCCTCTACATATCATTTTACATTCATGCTACATCAGCATTATCCACTCAACATGATTTTCATTATTCAGGTCCATGAATAAATATGTCCTACTTTATTTTTGTCTCTCTGTCTGTGGAAAGGTGGCGTGCAAGTCGTGCGTGTGAGGAGTGACATACCAGGAGGGCAGGTTCCAAACACTCCTGCAAATACATACATCACTGTGTCTGGTAAGAGTAATTGAGATGTTTTATTATTTTGCCCATGCATGATTCTTTCTAGCTAGAAATTGTAAAGAGATTCAAATTCAATCTCAGTAAAGTTTCATTCATCGACAGCTACCTATTACTCAGTTCTGTGTTGAGACTTCCAAAGTGTCACAATTGGCCCCTCCCAGTCCTCCATGTGCTTTTGTTTTGGTCTTGTCCATGTGCTTTCTTTGTTTTGATTCTTCCCTGTCCTGCCCCCTTGTTTCTTGACTCCGCCCTTGATTGTTCTCACCTGTGTTATCAACCTGTTTATTGTTAACCCCCATTGTTTCCTTGTATTTAAGCCCTGTGTTTTCCCCTGTTAGTGGTCTTTGTATTGTTTGGTCTCTTCTGGCCTGTTATTTGTCCTAGTCTCTGTTTTTGTGTTTAGTCTGTATTCCTTTTTGTAATGTCTGTCCCTTGGTACCCCTGTGTTGGCTCTTTGACCCTGGACTGTCTTCACCCTGATTATGGATTTGCCCCTAATAAATCTCACTCAGCATGTGTCCGCCTCATCATCGCTCCCCAACGTTACACAAAGAGTATGGACAGATACAAAGTATTTCTGTAACAAAATGCAATACACATTTTCAAAAATGTTTTTTAAAACTGAAAAAGAAAGAATATACTAATCTAAAAATCTACTTTTCTTTCCTCCATTTATAAACTGTGTTGTCTTTTTGGCTCAACATTGCACTTTGGCACCCCCAAGAGGAGTTTGGCACCCCCTTGCTCAGAGCCTCAATCTATCAGAAGGAAGGCCTTTCAGAATCTGGAGAAACACTAAGCACTGAAGAAGAAATGGTCTCACTTTATTTGGATAGACCACCGTAGATTAGTTACAGATGTTCAAATTGTTAAGACTATCTATTGAAACTCAGTTGATTATGAACAGTGGTGGGGTTAGGATTAAGATTTGCATCAGGGTTAGGATTTGGACCAGGGTGAGGGTTGAGTTAAGATTTTGGGTTGAGCTTAAGGTTAGAGTAAGCATTAGAGCCGGGTTTAAAGTTAAAGAAGATTATTGTCAATTTAGTCGACATTTAGTTGAATGTAACTTCAAAGTAAATTAAGTATCTACAAAAGGTGTAAAGTGGACCTATCCAAATGAAGTGTTACTGAAGAAACTAGTGAGAACTTAGAAGGTTGAAAACAAGGTTGTCCTATTTGTGATAAGACACTAGAAGACCATGAAACATTAGCTGGAGGACTGGCTCCAACAGACTCCAGATATAAAAACAGTGAAATTGGTCCAGAAGAGCAAAACAGTAAAAGAACTATAGCCTAATAAAGGAACTACAAAAGATTTCACTAAAACAACATCTATACATTCATCCAAGTACTCATATAGTATGTCTGTCCATTTATGTCAAATGTCTATTTATTGTTTGCTTTCCTTCAGGTCAGGAGGTGAGTCAGACAATTGAACAGGCCATCAGTGGAGACTTCATGGGCCGTCTGATTGTGCAGCCTCATGGCTGTGGAGAACAGAACATGATCCACATGACATTGCCCCTCATTGCCACACACTACCTGGACACCACAAAGCAGTGGGAGGGAGTGGGCATCCATCGCCGTGCTGAAGCGATCAAACACATCCAGACAGGTGAGAAAAGTTATACCCAGCATTTCATTGACATGGGTATAATATTCTGTTTTAGGGCTTTATAAGGATAAAAGACATGCTGACAACAAAATGTATTTTACATGTACACCAATCAGGCATAACGTTCTGACCAACTCATTGTCGCAGCTCCACTTACTGTATAGCTGCACTTTGTAGTTCTACAGATACAGACTGTAGTCCATCTGTTTCTCTGATACTCTGTTACCCTGTTCTTCAGTGGTCAGGACCCCCATGGACCCTCAAAGAGTAGGTACTATTTGGGATCATTCTCAGCACTGCAGTAACACTGACGTGGTGGTGATGTGTTAGTGTGTGTTGTGCTGGTTCAGACTCAGCAGTGCTGCTGGAGTTTTTAAACACTGTGTCCACTCACTGTCCACTCTATTAGACACTCCTACCTTGTCGGTCCACCTTGTAGATGTAAAGTCAGAGACGACAGCTCATCTGCTGCTGCACAGTTTGTGTTGGTCATCCTCTAGTCCTTCATCAGTGGTAACAGGACGCTGCCCACAGGACACTGTTGGCTGGATATTTTTGGTTGGTGGACTGTTCTCAGTCCAGCAGTGACACTGAGGTGTTTAAAAACTCTGTGTCTGATCCACTCAGACCAGCACAACACACACTAACACACCACCACCACCACATCAGTGTTACAGCAGTGCTGAGAATGATCCACCACCCAAATAGTACCTGCTCTGTGAGGGGTCCATGGGGGTCCTGACCATTGAAGAACAGGGTAAAAAACAGGGTTATGCCTATAATATGTCACTAAATGTAGGATTAACTTCAGGAACAGCAGATATTTTCATGCTTAAGGTTTACCTTTTGCTCAAATGGTTTCTGGGATGCTGTTGCATTGCCTGAGTAACATTTTTTTAACCTTCGGAAAATGGGAACTGATGTTTGTAATATGTAAAATTACTCTATGCAAAATCTAAGGTTAGATAAAGAAATGTTCACACATATCTTGTACCGATGTGTACTCACATACAAAGACTATCTTAAAGGTAACAGACTGTACGTATCCTCAGATCAGTTTGTAAACTAAACTTTTAAAATAAAATAATCAAAGATAAAAGATTATAAAAGATCGTTTATGGTAATCCTACAAAACATGAGACTTGAGAATTTGACGATAAGTAAGAGTAGTCATCATTGTTTTATTCCACTCAGACTGATGCCTCTCTTTCTCTGCTTTTAGGTTATAAAATACAGCTGACTTTCCGTAAAGAGGATGGATCCTATGGCACTTGGATACACACACCGAGCAGCACATGGTAAAAAGATCACTCCTCCTCTGCCCACTCCCCTATAGACGAATATTATCCAATATTTCTCCATGCTTATCATTTATTCATATATAAATCATGATCCATATTTCCTGTATGTTTGTCTCTGTGTCGAAGGCTGACAGCGTACGTGGCCAAAGTCTTTGCCATGGCCAGTGGCCTCATTCCCATTCAGGAGAATGTTCTCTGCAGTGCTATTAAGTGGCTGGTTCTGAAGACACAGATGCCAGATGGCATGTTTAAAGAAAGCGCACCTGTGTATCATGGGGAGATGGTCGTAAGTTGAAATCACCTTTTTTCTTTCGGCTGAATATGTCTTCTTGACTGGTGTCTCTTTTAAACCTTGAAGCTATTTATTCAGTGAAATCATGTGTGTTAGTGAAGGCATTTTTTAATGTGTAATTCCAGGGAGATGTGCAAGGAAAGGATGCAGACGCATCTCTGACAGCATTCGTTCTGATTGCCATGCAAGAAGGAAATGAACTTTGTGCCAAGTCAGTCCCTGTAAGTCAGATTTGATGTGTGATAATCAATCTGCTATGAGCAAAAATAAAAGAAGGTAATGGATTCTACATCGCTGTCATGTCCCCTTTTGTTTTATTCACTTAGAGTCTTGCACAGAGTATGTGGAAGGCCATTCAGTATCTGGAACGTAGAATTCCCTCTTTGACCAATCCTTATGCTGTTGCTATGACCTCCTATGCCATGGCCAATGCTGGCAAATTCGACAAAGCTCTCCTGATGAGGTATTCCTCTGGAGGTCAGTGAAGCTCAAATGAATGCAATGTTTTAGGCAACACTTACATAGACTGCAAATTAAGTGCTGAGAAGAAACAACGTGAAGGAATTAATCATTTGCAAGAAGTTCACAGACAAACTTGGTTGTGCTCTACAGCTTCTTTTTTTCTCATGAACAGGTGGTGCTTATTGGGAAGTCACTAGAGGACACCACTTCTCCCTGGAAGCCACAGCCTATGCCCTGCTGGCTCTGGTAAAGGTGAAGGAATTTGACACAGCAGGGAAAGCCGTGAACTGGCTCAACAGGCAGACCAGTCCTTATGGAAGTAGCGGCACCACACAGGTAAGCCTTATTCATGCCTCTGATACCCTGATACCACAAGTAGGGGCTAATCTTAAATTAAAAGTGATGCTATTCACAAGGAACATTTAGAAAAAAATTCCAAGTCCAAAAAGCAGGGATGTACCAGTTTGGGAATTCTGGGATGCTCTTGCTGATTGACACACACTGAATATAGAAACCGGGATAAGCATTGTAGACTTTTATACATCTACATTTATTTACAGAGTGTTACAAAAAGGGCTGCAAAAACCAAATATTTTGATATTCAATTATTGTTAATTAATTGACTGAATACATTAATTGGCTTAACTGTGGCCTCGAGGAATGCTGCAGCAATGTGAACACAGAAGTAGCTGTAGCAATAAAGTATATGCCATCGTTCTGACAACCTGAGGTACTGCTCACCAAGAGCTAAAATATCACCATGGGGGGAAAAAATAAACAGATACTTCAAGCCTGCTCATTATTTTGTGCTACACAAGTTCACTAGATAAGCCATGTGTGAACAGGCTTCCAGGAAAAGCTGGTAGCATTTGTTTACATAAAAACTATGTTTCAGATTAAGTTTTTATTTTCATAGTTAACGAGCTAATTTAGCTATTGTATGTACTTTTGTGCAACTACTGTATGTACAGGAAAGCTGAATGTCCAGTAGTTTTTGAAATAACCAATAATCCCACAATGACCATCATTAAATATGAAGGAAAAAGAGGGAGGCTTGCAAGCCAAAGAACACCATTCCAACCATGAGACATGGGGTGGCAGCATCATAGCTTTGCTGCAGGAGGGACTGGTGCACTTCACAAAATCGATGGTACTTTGAGTAAGAAAAAAATTGTGGAAATACTGAAGCCATGAAATTAAAGCATGGGTGTAAATGGGTCTTGAAAATGAACAATGACCCCAACATTACTTCAAAAGGGATGACAAAACAGCTTAAGGACAACATAGCGAAGGCAACAGAGTGGCCATCACAAAGCCCTGCCCTCATCCCTTAGAAAATGTATTGGCAGAACTGAAGAAGCGTGTGCAAGGAAGGAGGCCTACCAACCTGATTCAGTTACACCAGTTCTGTAAGGAGGAATGGACCAAAATTCCAGCAACTTATTGTGAAATGCCTGTGAAAGACTACCCGAAATGTACCAGTATAACACATCAGCGTCAGTGTAGTGCTGAGAATGATCCACCACTCAAATGATACCTGCTCTGTGGTGGTCCTGTGGGAATCCTAAATGGAGCTAACAAAGTATGCAGTGCAGGCCCTGTGTGAATTTTTAAAGCAAATTTCATTAGCAAATTAAAAAATTTAGCCTTCATACCACATCTAAGCCCAATCTAACTCGATTGGTGCAATCAATAAGCATTGAACTGTATTAAATGGACTTTAGTGAACAGGTCTGGTGGCATGTGATGGCTAGATTGAGAAGCACCACTCCTACATGATTTGAAACAAATAATTTCTTCATGTCAAAAAAGCAAAGAAATAAGTCTGGCCCTCAGAAAGTAGTGGGTGCCTATCCAAAAGGTGATGGATATAATGCCATTTCCAAGCATTTCACATTGTACAGAACAGCAGTATGTTGCATTATCGCAAAGCAGAAGGAGAAAAATTCATTTAGGAACAAACCTGCTATGGTTGCAATTACAAGATATCAAAGATATCAGAAATGTCATTAACAACCCCTGGATCTCTGCAAGGATGATTGTTGCTGAACTTCTGGACTTTAAGTTACAAGGAAGACCATTGTGAGGGCTCTTCATCATGGTGTGCATCAAGGTCATCATTCAAAGAAAGCTCCATTGGTCACACAGTGGCACATCAAAGCAAGACTTTGCCTGTAACCATATGAAACATGGGGATGAGCTTTGATCATTACTATCTCTCATTTGGAGAAAACTAGAAGTGATGACCTTCTAAATATTATACAAGCTGAGAGAGAAGTGAATTCAACTGAATGGAAAAGAATTTATACTAAATTCCTGTGATTGTGGTTGCTGAAACGTGTTTGGTTTTATTTAACTTGCTTGAAACTTCAAAGTGAAAGACAGTGAACTCTAGTTTGACTCTAGTTTATTTGTCATCCAGGCAACTATCATGGTCTTCCAATCTGTGGCTGAGTACTACAAGCAAGTGAGGAGCGCTAAGAATGTGGAATTGAATGTGGAGGTGGCTGTGAGTGGCCAAAGGAAACCCAAGATATGGGTTTTCAGAAAGGACATGGCAATGCTCACACGTTCAGACAAGGTTAAAAATGCTCTTCATGTACTTTCTCTATGATCATTATTGTTTAGTTCCTTGCATGTTGGTAAAAGTAAGTTAACTCGATTCAAATCTATACAGAGTTTCCATAGTTATACATCAGATTACATTGACAAAATTACTGTCAAAACTAAGTAAACGAAAAGACTGTGCTGATGGATTTTATTCATATGGAGATAATGTACACATTAAAATCAACACATAACTTTTCTCAGTGGTATTAAGTTGCCTTGTGTTTGAGATTTGAATGGATGGTGTGTGACTAATGTACACAATTGATGGTGTGAATATAAATTCAAGCCCTTTTAGAAGGATAAGAATACTGAATATGCCATTTTTATCCAAAGAACTTGTGCATGAATATGATTTTTATCTTTTAATTATGAAATTGTTTAGATTGAATGAAAGGCTTCTGTGTCTGTGCCTCTATAGGTTCAGCTCAAGCAGGAATTTACTGTTACTGCTAAAGGAAATGGTGTGGGATCTCTCAAAGTGAGTATTCACACATGCTACAACTGTCTTGTGTCTTTGAAGGTTTTGCATTTATAGTTGAATTTGTTGATTTGTTAATAAATATCCTTCTTATAGGTAGTAACAATTTACTATGCCAGACCCACTGAGAAGGAAAGTGACTGCAAAGATTTTGATCTTACTGTTAAGATGGAAAAACAACGTCATAGTAAGATTCATTTTGACCCATTGTGTCTCTATGAGGAAGGTTAGTTCTTGTGGCACAGAACCAAACAACTTAATTCAATCATTTTCTCTCCTTTCAGTATCATATCCAGGTGCTAAAGAAAGTTATCTGCTCACCATTGAAACCTTGTGAGTATATCACAACATGGATTGACGTGTACACAGTTCATTGTATCTACTATTATCTTTGGATTCAGCAAATATGGAATATGAGATTATGTATTCATTGATTGTATTTTTGAACTGTTAAAATGTATGAATTAAATGTTTTTATTCATCTGCACAGGTATAAGAGTCGAACCAGAGATGCCACTATGTCTATTTTGGATATCGGCCTTTTGACAGGATTTGTGGTGGATGAAACTGACCTCACCGATGTAAGGAAATTAGCTGATTATACATCATTAAAATTTTAAAACCTAGTAAGAACATAAAATTAAGCGTATCATTCCCAAAACGAATAATAATGCAACAGAATTAAACAAAATGTAGTGGAATGGAATGTTTGAAACTGCTACTAAGGAAAAGGTTGAACATTTTCAGCAGAGAGTTCAGTTTTGCTGAGCAGGGCTAGTTTGTTGTGTAGATTGTAACAAGTTAACTTCTGGAGTGCAAAACCTTGTAAACTGTGCAAAAACACATTTCCAGCAACTGTGCTCAAGCGTTATTCTGTAGTCTATCCTATACTTATTAGAATTTGGCGTAATTCTTTCACATATTTAAAACAAGTATTTAACTTTTTTCTTGTGTTCACAACAGCTAACCACCGGGAGAGACAAATATATTCAGAAGTTTGAGATGGATAAACAGCTTTCAGAACGAGGCTCCCTCATCCTCTACCTAGATAAGGTACCTGTGAAGACAACCCTTTATCAGCCTCATTGTACCCCCAGTTTGTGATTGTGCCCTAATTAGGTTAATGTTGGTCTTGTGGGCACACCACATTCATGTAAAAAGTCCCACGAATAACTTGTGAATGTCTACATGTTCTTCACCAAAACCTCTCCGATTTCAATGGAGATTGGGTGCAGGCACATGTACAAATGAACTCTCAGTCTATACAAGGTCCCCTTTTTTGCAGTATCAACCATATATTCAGCAACATCTGCATCATATTCCCTAATGTGGTTATTCCCTTGAAGGTTTTATTACTGTAAGAAAAAGGCATTCATGCCATGCTCTGCTGAACAGAGATCATCTAGAGGTATGTAGCATATAATAAGCACTGGGGAGATAAGGCATTTTATTAATTATGCATATAATATATATATATATATATATATATATATAAACTATATTGCCAAAGGTATTCACCCACCCATCCAAATCATTGAATTCAGGCATGACTATCATGGCCACTGTAACGGGAGCGAGGAGGCAGACACATATGCGGAGGTAAGCGACTTTTATTAAGGGCAAATCCAGGTTCATGGTCAAGGCAGTCCAGGGTCATAGAGCCAACACGGATAGATCGAGGGTCAGACATGACAAAACCAGAATACAAACATGGCAAACAGAGACCAAGACATGAAGCAAGGCAAGGACATCGAACAAAGACCGGCAAACACAAGGGGCAAACACAGGGCTTAAGTACACATGGAAAACGAGGGACAGGTGCAAACAATCAGGGACAGAGTTACAAAACAAGGGGCAGGACTTAAACCAAAACAAAACACACATGGAAGACCAAACCAGAGGAGCACATGGAGTAGTGGGGGGAGCCAACCATGACAGCCACAGGTATATTAAACTAAGCCCCTAGGCCTGCAAACTGCTTCTACAGACATTAGTGAAAGAATGGGTCGCTCTCAGGAGCTCAGTGAATTCCAGCGTGGTACCGTGATCGGACGCCACCTGTGCAACAAGTCCAGTCTTGAAATTTCCTCACTACTAAATATTCCACAGTCAACTGTCAGTGGGATTATAATAAAGTGGAAGCGATTGGGAATGACAGCAACTCAGCCATGAAGTGGTCGGCCACGTAAAATGACAGAGTGGGGTCCATGGATGCTGAGGGGCATAGTGCACAGAGGTCACCAACTTTTTGCAGAATCAATCACTACAGACCTCCAAACTTCATGTGGTCTTCAGCTCAGATCAAGAACAGGATAGAGAGCTTCATGGAATGGGTTTCCATGGCCGAGCAGCTGCATCCAAGCCTTACATCACCAAGCGCAATGCAAAGCGTTGAATGCAGTGGTGTAAAGCGCCGCCACTGGACTCTAGAGCACTGGAGACGAGTTCTCTGGAGGGACAAATCTGGCAGTCTGATGGACGAGTCTGGGTTTGGTGGTTGCCAGGAGTACTTGTCTGGCTGCATTGTGCCAAGTGTAAAATTTGGTGGAGGGGGGATCATGGTGTGGGGTTGTTTTTTAGGAGCTGGTCTCGGCCCGTTAGTTCCAGTGAAAGGAACTCTTAACGTTTCAGCACCAAGAGATTTTGGACATTTTCATGCTCCCAACTCTGTGGGAATAGTTTGGGACGGCCCCTTCCTGTTCCAACATGACTGAGCACCAGTGCCCAAAGCAGGTCCATAAAGACATGGATGAGCCAGTTTGGTGTGGAAGAACTTGACTGGCCTGCACAGAGTCCTGACCTCAACCCCACAGAACACCTTTGGGATGAATTAGAGTGAAGATTGTGAGCCAGACCTTCTCATCCAACATCAGTGTCTGACCTCACAAATGTGCTTCCGTACGAATGGTTAAAAGTTTCCCTAAACACACTCCTAAACCTTGTGTAAAGTCTTCCTAGAAGAGTTGAAGCTGTTATAGCTGCAAAGGGTGGGCCAACATCATAATAAACCCTATGGATTAAGAATAGAATGTCAGTCAAGTTCATATGCATGTGAAGGCAGACGAGTGAATAATTTTGGCAATATAGTGTATTTTTGAATGCCAAAATCTGCAAACAACCAGCACTAATAAACAATTCACTCCAGTGTTTTTTTATTAGTAAACTATCCAACATCATTTTTCTTCTTTCAAATTTTGTTCAAAATATTGCGAAAATATTAAACCAGAATTGAGAATCATATTGTGGGCCAAATGTTTCATTACACCCCTAAAGAAAACACTTAAAGCTTTCCGTCAATACTAGTGAACCCACTGTGGAATGACCTGTTTTCCACACGCATGCTTTCACCAGCAAACACAACATCTGCATGGCTATGTTTGCACATGCCCTTCTTTATTTGTGCTATTGTTTATACTTCTGCTTGAGTAGCACAGCAAACTAAGAGTCTTGCATAAAGGGATGTCAATCAGGCATGCTCATTAGAATATTAGGCCGCACCCGAACAGTTCTCAGATAAGTCTGCTCAGCAAATTCAGCTGTTTTTTGAGCAGTGCTTTACCATATTTTTACCTTGCATTCTTTTAAAGCCAACTTTGCTGCATGTATAATGCAACATTTTTTAGTTTTGTGTCATGTAAACATTTTACATATTATACACTATTGATACATGGTACTTTAAACTACATTGAAAATACATTAGGATGTAAAATTGCTGCTTCTCACCAGGTGTCTCATGAGATGGTAGATAGGATTGCTTTCAGAGTGCACAAGATCACTGAAGTGGCTATGCTTCAACCTGCTGGCATCACTGTGTATGAGTACTACTCTCCAGGTAAGTTTATAGTAGGCACACAAACTTATTTATGGGGGATGGTTACAGGTTATGGGGGTCAGCTAGCAATAACAATGTCCCAGACAGGGTATCTGGTTTAATTTGCTTGTGGGCCCTATGGGTCTTGTTATAATCCATAAAATCATCATGATCATCTTAAAACCACTTAATCTAGACAGGGTCACAGTAGCAGTGTGAAGAGCAGAGAATCCCAGATGACCCTGTCCCGCGCAATTCCCTCCGGTTTATTCCGGGGGACCCTGAGCTGCCAACTTGGCAGGCCAACTTGGAGATACAATCCCTCCAGCAGGTCCTAGGACAACCACAGCGTCATGCCTGGTAAAACTCCACTGGGAGGTGGTCAGAGGACATCCTGGTCAGATGCCCGAACCACCTCAACTGGCTCATTTCAATGTGGAGGAGTAGCAGTTGTATTTTGAGATCCCGGATGCCAGATGAGATCCCAGATGACCAAGCTCCTCACCCTATCCAGTAGAGTGTAGCTCACCACCCTGCAAAGAAAACTCATTTCCATCATTTATATCAGTCTCATTCTTTCAGTCATTACCCAAAGCTCATGATCATATGTGAGCATTGGGATGTAGACCAACTGGTAAACAGAGAGCTTTGCCATATGGTTCAGCTCCCTCTTCACCACTACTGTGCAGTACAGTGACCTCATTACTGCTGCCACCTGTCCCAGCCTGTGGCCAATCGCATGATCCCACCTCCCATCGCTCATGAACAAGACCCCAAGATACTTAAACTCATCCATCTTTTCAGCTTTTAGCGCACACTCACCGGTCCACTTTCTTAAAAATAAAGACCCCCATCCCAGTCTGGTAGTCCAACGGTACTGTTCCTGGGTCCATGTCGCATTGCAGAGGCATGTCAGCTGTGAAAGCCCCACAATATCCAGAGGCTTAAGCATTTCTGGGCTAATCTCATCCCACCCCAGTGCCTTGCCACTGAGGAGCTTGCTAGCTACCTCAGTGACCTCTACCAGGGAAATGGAGCCAAAAGCCTATGGACCAGATGGAGGCATGACTCCTGGGTTTAGCAAAATCCACAAAATTCCACTGACCAACCATATCCTCATTTGAAGCCAACCCTGCCTCAGCGAAGCCACTTGTCCAGAACATCCTTGAAACTTGAAGCCAACCATAAGTTTTTCCATGGCCTCACTAAACTCCTCCCATGCTCTGTATTTTGTTTCAGCCACTGCCTCTATTGCTGTCTTTTTTACCTTTACCTAGTTGGGAGTTGTCTGGGACTTTCTCACCACCAGTGTCCACCAGGGCGTTCTTGGGTTGCTGTCCTGACAGGCACTGCCAAGCTTTTGGCCACAGCTATGCCTGGTGGCTTCCACAATGAAGGTTTTAAACAGGGTCCCTTTGGAATCTATGTCCCCCACCTACTCCTAAACATGAGAAGTTCCCCTGGGGATGGGAGTTCAAATCATTCCAAACAGGGGCCTCTGACAGTCATTCCCAGCACATCCTCTCTATTCACTTGGGTCTACCAGGCCTGACCACCAGTCTTCCCTGCCATCTGATCCAGCTCACCACCAGATTGTAATTGGCTGACAGATCAGTACCTCTCGTCACCTGAGTGTCCAGAACTTATGGTTGCAAGTCAGATGAAATGAAAACAAAATCGATCACTGACTTCTGACTCGAGGAGCTTTGGTACCATTTACACATATTACTGTCCTTGTGTTCAACCTTGGTGTTTGTTATGGACAATCCATGACTCGCACAGAAATCCAATAACAATTCACCATTTGAGTTTCGATTGGGCAGGCTGTTCTTCCCAATTACCCTCTTCCAGGTTTCCCAGTCATTGCCAACATGAGCACTGAAGTCTCCCAGCAAGACTATAGAGTCTGTAGTAGGGGCTCTTTCCAGAACACCACCCACTCTCTCCAAGAAATCAGAATACGCTGAACTGTTGTTTGGTGTATAAGCACACACAACAGTCAGTTTTCCTCCCTGAAATTTTAATTCATATTGAAGTGACCCCTCTCATCCACACGGACAAACACCAACTGCATGGCAACCAAGCAGGGACTTGTAAGTATCCCCACACCTGCCCAGTGCCTCATAACCTGGGCAACTCCTGAGTAGGAGAGGGATTAACCCCTAGTAAAGATCTAGTTGGAACCATATCTATCTACCTTGTGAACCATATCTAGTTGGTAGCTCTCAACCTCCTGCACAAGCTCTGGGTCCTTCCCCCGCCCGGAGGTTACATTCCATGTGCTAAGAGTCAGTTTCCACTGCAGTGGTCCATGTCACCAGAGACCTTCCCACCATCTCCTACTGTCTGTATGGATCGCCATAAAATCAGTGTAACTCAATATGACACAAATGAGTTTTCTTTCGACTGATGTGCACAAAATTTACACCAAATTTAGTAAGTATGGAAAGAGGCACTCACTTGGCTAACAATCAGCAGAAGCCAATGCTAACATAACCACATACTAAACAACATCCAGTGTCCAAAAACTCAGAACTTTTATTTTTACACAGCTTTTCAATGACTTTCTGCGCTGCTGTTCATAATTTCTCCATTATGGCATTAACATAAGCTTAGAACCAGACCACTAAAAGCCATAGTCACATAAGAAGGTGGTCCAGTGCCCTTCTTTTTAGCGCAAAGCTCAAAAAAAGACACAGTAGTTAAACAGCACAGAGCAGTCTGAATACAGCTGCTGTACTAAAGCGGTCTTTAACAATAAGGATTTTAAGTTGCAGGAAAACTACAGCAAGCAGAAAGGCTGCATGTTTCTGCATGTTTCTCTTATAGGTTCTTTCTCTGTCATGCAAGTGTCCAGTTTTCTGTCTGGTTTGAAAGTGCATTGTGGGTGGATTTTATATAGTCACTGGGTGCCTATGTGCCTTAAATGTACTGCAGCCATGGAAAAACATATATTTGTATAATAACAGATGTTTAGATGTTTACACCATCTGAAATCAACCACTCTGCTAAAAAAAATGTCCACGTCTGTGATCTGCTCATATTTCAAGATGACAGCACTGCAAATCTATCACATAATGTACTTTAATACAAAAGTGTATAACAAAAATGAAATAAATAATTCATAATTTACAAATATTCACCCATGATTCCTGCACTTACTTCAGTGTCCTCAAATTAAATGTCTGTCATCAGATTACAACCCAAGTTGGCGCCTGAGGCCCTGACACATACATAAACACACTTCTATAACAATGCCTGTGTCATCACAGATAAACGCTGTACAAAGTTCTACCACCCTACCAAGAAAGACGGAGCTTTGAGCAGA
Source organism: Pygocentrus nattereri (assembly GCF_015220715.1). Taxonomy (NCBI): domain Eukaryota; kingdom Metazoa; phylum Chordata; class Actinopteri; order Characiformes; family Serrasalmidae; genus Pygocentrus; species Pygocentrus nattereri. The sequence continues at coordinate 33,438,269 of NC_051222.1, read as the reverse complement.
TTGTGCAATGATCAACAGAATCTGTGCCGTTGTGCTGAAGGTATGGGCATTTACAGCAATGCTGCCAACACTAATCTGGCTAATTCAAATTGCAGTAACATATTTTGTATTCCTTCTATTTAGCAATTCAGCCATGTGAACTAACATATTTATTTATTATTCCGTATAAATGACAGTCACTTTTAAGTGGTCCAAACTGATTCCCATTTTAAATAAAGTCTAAACACTCAATATCTCCACAGAAAACTGCAGCATCCAAAAGAAACAGAAAATTGGTGAAAAAGATCGTAAGAAAAAGGCTTGTGAACCTGGCTTGGATTACGGTAAAGACTTAGAACTGACTGTGGCACACATACAGTTACACCCCACACACCTTCTCAGTTTATGTATCATGTTGTAATAATGAATGACACGATTGTATATGTGCAATAACTGAACAAATGAAATGTGCTTTTGTGTGCATTTCACAGTTTACAGAGTCAAAGTTGTGAAGACTGACCTGACCCCATACACAGACTACTACACCATGAAGATTGAACAGGTTCTGAAAGAAGGTATGACTCCTTGATTGCCTGTTTATTAGCAGTTTGTGTGACCATCAATCACATCAAAGTGGCTTGTGTACACCCAAAGCTGTGTTGTAAGTCGATGAAACACTGTGTACCACTGTGCGCCTTACACTGGCAAAACAAGGATATGCTGGGAGCTTTGATACGCTGAAAACATTGTATATTGTTTGCCACAAGGAAAGAAAACACAGCTTATGCACTATTTGTTGTGCTTTGTCAAAGAGTAATCGGCCACAGCCATGCCGTACAGAAAGCAAGGCTGATGGCTCACTCTAGCATCAGCTCACGTCTGCACTCTCGCTTCCGAGTTCCCTCTGACAGCTCTTTCTGTTCTAATGCATGAACACAGCAAAGGAAGGCTAGCCTCATCTTCTCTATAAGAGTCTTCAGAATAAGACCAGAGAACAACTGCTGGAGAACTCTTCTTCTTCTTCTGTCGGCTGCTCCCTTTAGGGGTTGCCACAGGGATCATCTGCCTCCATCTTGCCCTATCCATTGCCTCCTCTACTTTTACACCAACCATCTCCATGTCCACCTTCACTACATCCATAAACCTTCTCTGAGATCTACCTCTTCTCCTTCTACCCAGCTCCATCTCCAACATTCTTTGCCCAATATATCCACTATTCCTCCTCAACACATATATCCACTATTCCTCCTCAACACATGTCCAAAGCATCTCAACCTGGCCTCTCTGGCTTTATCTCCAAACTGCTCCACCTTCACTGTCCCTCTGATCTGCTCATTTCTAATCTTGTCCATCCTTGTCACTCCCAACGAAAATCTCAGCATCTTCATCTCCGCCACCTCCAGCTCAGCCTCCTGTCTTTTAGACAGAGCCACAGTCTCCAAACCATACATCATAGCAGGACGCACTACTGTCTTGTAAACCTTCCCTTTCACTCTTGCTGCTATCCTTCTGTCACACATCAGCCCTGACACCTGTCTCCACCCACTCCATCCTGCCTGCACCCTCTTCTTCACCTCTTTTCTACACTGTCCATTGCTCTGGATGGTTGACCCAAGTCATCCACCTTTACGACCTCTACTCCTTGCATCTTCACCTTTCCACCTGCCTCCCTCTCATTCACACACATGTATTCCATCTTGTCTCTACTGACCTTCATTCCTCTCCTCTCCAGTGCAAACCTCCACCTCTCCAGATTCTCTTCCACCTGCTCTCTACTCTCACCACAGATTACAATGTCATCTGCAAACATCATGGTCCATGGAGCCTCCTGCCTAACCTCATCTGTCAACCTGTCCATCACCATTGCAAGCAAGAAGGGGCTCAAAGCTGATCCCTGATGTAACCCTACCTACATCGAGATGCCAACAGAACACGTTTTGAGCATTGCTTAAACCAGATATGTGCTTGATGAAATGAAAATATGAAATATTTCAGTCTCACCTTATACTGTGTATCTAATAACTACACATTAGTTACACATTAATACAAACTGCCACGGCACTGTAACTACTTATGATTTAGACATGGTTACAGATGGATTAAAGAAGTATAGCCCAAGTGTATCAACTTCAGTTTTGCTTGATGTAATTACACAAGTTTATCTTCTACACAGGAACTGTCTAGTGTAGAATTACAGTTAATAAGTGGGCAGGTCCTGTGTAGCTGTTATGTAGGTCCTGTGTAGTAATGGAGGGGTAATATAGACGTTGCTTTGGAGGAAATGCAACATATTTAATTAATGTAACATGTTAATAAAGGGGGACGTCTGCTGTTCTGACACATTACAGACTGGTTTAAAGCTGAAACTGGTTACAGTGTCACAGCACTAGCAATGTAAATGCTGGCTAAATGTTAGGAAAGCTGGCGGATACAGTGTAAGTAATGTTAGATTATCCCTTTTACTGCTGGGAAAAAAAAAATATTACCTTTGTGTAATTACCTGAGAGAGAATAGGCTGATACAACTATCAAGATACACATATGTAGTTACATAAAGTGCACTTCTGTAATCCATCTGTAACAGTGACTAAGTCATTAGTAGTTAGATTGTTTTTGCATATGTTGCTTACCTGTAACTACACAGTTATAAAGTGGACCAATATTTCACCTCATTAAATATAATGACATTTAGATGAACATATGCCCCACACATTGGAAGACATGGGCAGTGTACAGAAATTATAAGGTTTTAGAAATATTTGTTATACATGTCCCATGACAAAATGAAGTATGTCTCGGACCTTTGCACAGTACTGTACCTGCACTTTTAGTCATTTAACAGAAATATAGCAGAAACAGTGTGGTCACAAGTTAGCACTGAATTTCCCGACTGAAGTGGCAGTTAAATGCAGGAGCAGTTCCTTAGAAATTATGGGATAAGTTATACTTTCTTAATCCCACAAATGGGGAAATTCCACCTCCGGTGGGCAGCCCTATCCATGGTGCCCGGGGAGCAATTGGGGGTTAGGTGTCTTGCTCAAGGACAAATTGTACACTGTACATTGTCTAATGTACAATCTGTGGGTGTACTGTGGAAGGATACTTTTTCCAGACAGGATGTCTTCAGTGTATCTCAAATTCCTTGTGCATGCAAGTGTGGAATCAAGTCCAAAGCTTTGGAGTTGACTCTTGATTTATACAAATGGCCAGAGAAGTGAATATCTTCCTGGCCCTAGTGAGGAGTATGTCAGCGAAACAATTCCTACAATTGTACCGTACTCTTTATATAAACTATGGTGTCTATTAATGCTTTTGTATGTAGGCACTGATACAGGCGTGGAAGGACAAGAGAGAAGCTTTATGGGTCACGCTAACTGCAGAGAATCTTTTGGAATAGAGAAAGACAAGACATACCTCATCATGGGCCGAAGCGTTGACCTACCAAAGATAGATGGAAGGTATCATTGGTGCATTTATGTATGAATATCTTCCCATGCAAGAGAATTGCTTTTGGTTTGCATACGTCTCTAATATGACCGTAAGACGTCTACAGTTAGTGGCATGTTCTTTCTTAACACTTTTCTACTGTACATTCTTAAAATACTATCTATATTATGCAGATTATACATTAATTATACTTGCAAAGTGGTTAGAAACATGGTGGTTCGATGTTTTATAACATCACATGTTATAGTATTTAACCAGTGTTATTTAAAGTTTTACATTCAGCTGTCTAATGAATACTTCCATTAGATATAAGTTGTGTACCAAAAGAATCTACTCTTCTTCATTTATGTTTATTTCAACATAAATACTTTAGAAAAACATGGTAAAAACATAGCATGACACAAAACAGGAGTGTACGCACTAGGGCTGTCATAATAATTCGATTTTAGATAATTCTCATGGAAATAATTGGGATTAACAGTGTATTTGCCTTTTCATTGGATGCAACTATTAAAACAAGCCTAAAGTGGCCAAATTGACTGATTAGCCACCTTACTCGCTAGCTATATACACCTATATCAAAGACTGGCTGTACTGTCCAATCAGTACTCACACTCACATAAATATATACTTTTACACAGGATTATGTGTAGAGTCGAGCAAAGCTATATGTTTCTTATAAGAGTGGAAATATCAGCAAAAAAGCACATCTAAACAAAAAAAAACATCACATATATATATATATATATATATATATATATATATATATATATATATATGTAACTTCCTAATTCGTGGCCCCCTTGTAACCTTCGGGACACAAACCCCTTGTAACCCCCTGGTTGCAGGTCCTTCAGTAAATCAACCAAACAAGTTGGTTCTGAGCTTTTATTGGAGTTCATCTGCTGGAGCCTGTTTGAGTGTAGTCAGAGGGAATTCAGCAGCTAGTCAGTATCGGACTTCTCCAATCTTACAGCACGTCCCTTCAGTGGCAGGACCGAACCCAACTTACAGCAATTGCAATATACATCTTTACAACATTGACTCAGCTTTTCAGTATCAAACAGCTCAGCTCATTTGATTGTACAACAAAAACAGTAAAAACAAAAGAACACAATACAACTTGAAATATTACATGAAACTAAAGAAAATACAATGTGCATACCTGTGAGTGTAGTCAGAGGGAATTCAGCAGCTATAAGGCACGAAAGGAATCGCATCAGTTTATAGCATTCAGACCACATGGCGTACAGAGCTAGCGTAACTAGCTGTGACTGAAAAGCGGTTACAAGTCGTGCTTAGCGACTTTCTCCTACAATGCAACAAAGCAACACGGACAGAAACTGAAATGTACACACTGTGTTACTTCAACGCACCAATTCTTTTCCTGAAAGCACAACAGTAAAACTCATAGTACTTAAACAGAGAGGAGGAGACGTCTGAACCTACCACATCCCTTCAGTGGCAGAACCGAACTGAGCCGGACACGGTAGGGGCTGCTTTATAGGATACGCAATACTCCCTCCAACCAGCGTGTGTCGCTGTTTACTCATAGAACCATATATTCTGTTGTATTTCCTTTTTAGAACAAATTTTGGCGAATTCTACTAAAATAAGTCTACTTAAAATAAAGTTATTTATTATTCTGTTATATATATATATATAGCAAAGAAATAAACATACATTACTTAGCACTGCCCTCTAAACATGTTACAGGACCAGGTTAGAAGTTAGAACTTTACTTGATTCAGAAAACGCATGATGTCTAAATTAATTTTGCTGCTGCTCAAAATTGGCTTGTTTATCAGATCATTAATTCTGTCTGTCACTTCTGATCAAGGTTGCAACCTGCAAAATGGCTTCAGACTATGAAAAATTTTGAAAGGGGCAAATTGGGGTTAAAATACGGGCTAATATATATATATAGTATGTCCTATATATATATATATATATATATATGTGTGTGTACATATATATATATATATATATATATATATATATATATATGGTGATGGCACAGCTTAAAGGATCTTCTGAGGGTTGCTGTGTATAGAACTGTGCTAATGTGTGAGTTTTGAACATGTAAGTTATTGTGTTTTGTTACTGTGATGTATGTGTGGGGGTCCTCATTGTTGTCATATTTGTTATCAGGCTGCAGTACATCCTGGGTGAGCAGACGTGGATTGAATACTGGCCCACAAGAGAAGAAGGTCAAACTCAAACCTACAGGGAGAAATATGTGGGTGTCACTGGACTCGCTCAGTATCTCACCACCTTCGGCTGTACTACATAAATGTGGCCATTGACATTGAATGAGTCATTATTTCTGCTGAATATTCCACAAGCTTTTCTTTGCTTTTGCTTTTACTATGCCTCCAAATTTGCTCAAGAGAAAGAATATGATATCAAATAATATCTTTCTGGTATGTCATACCTGAAGAAAGCCCTTAAATAAACTTTCTGAAAGCAATGTATTCACTGATTTTCCTGCATTCTGTTAAATCTTTAACATATGTCAAATTAGCTGCACAGCAGAAAGCAACCCATTGGAGACCAAATGATTTCTGTGAACTGAGAAATTACATGTAGGCTGTTTTTAGTTAACTTTTAACTCACATAATCATCAGAATCATTGAATTTTATGGTACTGTAGAAGTAGTATTCTTACTTCACTTAGTTTTGTTTGAAAACATAAGGGTTACAAACTTAAAATGTATAATGGAATCTAGGTCGATACAGCCAAGCAAGCTTACTCATTGGTTAGGACTTCAGGATCTGTGCAGAAGGCCTTATACAGTAGATTAGATATAATTATGAAATGACAAAGGAATCAACCAACCAAAATGTCCTTATAGGCCTTCCATCTGCAATAAATGCTAAGCTGAGCAGAGCTAATATGCTCTTTCTTTAAAAATAAGCAATAAAAATAAGGGTTTTTTTCCCTCTCCAAATGGTTAACTTTACAGGAGAAAGAAAAAACCTACTGTAGTTTTGATGTAAGTCAAAGGAACCAAATGTCTTTCCAATTCATTTTGGGTCATTTCTTTTGATCCGTTCATCATGAAATTTGCCCACAATGTAAAGAACAACAGGTCCTCTGAAATTATGTCAAAAACTGAAAAATGGAGATACGAGGTTTTCTTCCGACAGCAGCGATATATTTACCCTCCTTCAAAAGGTTTGAGTGTGTACATATGGGAGAAGGAGATTTGTGTATAAGGCATCTGGGGAGGCCCTTCCCCATGTCCAGAGGTCTCTCTCAGCTCAATTTTGAGCTTTGGCCTATGCACTCTCACTTGTTATCAATTACTCTTAGTGAACCCTTTAATACCAAGGCAAAATAAAACCTCTGTTTCTGTCGTTTAATGTACTCTTCTCCATTAAGAATATGATTTGACAGTGCTGTGAGTTTTTGTTTGTGTCACAGTGTACCATTTTGATTGACACCCTAATGCATAAAAGCTCACAATTGGGTAGATTGTTATTGTTGGTGAACACACAATGTGCACAGATAGTGACCCTGAATCATTCTGTCTTTCCTTATATGGAATATTGCCATATTGAGTAAGACAAACTCATTTAAACACAAATATAAAGAAAGCAAAAGTCAGGGGAGCATAAATGATACGAAACGAGCAAAGCAGGCCTTTTGTTCTGTGAAACAAAACATATAGCAAACATAAGACAAGCAACCAGGGTTATAGACTTAGACTTAGACAGACTTTATTGTCGTACAAATTTACACCGTACAGTGTGCATTAGAACAAAATTACATTGCATTGGCTGGTAGTAGATTGGGGAGAAAATTAAACAAATAAAAATAAGTTATAAGTTATACAATGTAGTGCAAAGTGTAGTGCATATGTAAACCTATGCATATCACCACATAAATAAATTCACAGAACACAAGTACCTCGGGCTATTGAGAAGGCGGGGCTACAGACTTGAGACAGGTGAGACAGATAACTAGTAGGCAGGAGGAGATAGAATGTGATTTATTTTTCAGAGTCAGCTTTATTGTCACAAATGTGTTGAGAGAGGAAAGAAATGTGGTTTCTCTAGATGTTTTTAAATAGAACAGCAGCAGGCAAAATTGCAGACAGACAAGAAATACAAACTATGCAAACACTAAACAATAAACAACAATGTGGTTGGGATAGTATAGTGGGAAACACCTCCACCTTCTACACTGTAGACTGGGGTTCAATCCCCACCTGGGCAAATACCCTACACTATACCAATAAGAGTCCTTGGGCAAGACTCCTAACACCGCCTTGGCCTACCTATGTAAAATGATCATATTGTAAGTCGCTCTGGATAAGAGCGTCAGCCAAAATGCCATAAATGTAAACAACTACCAGACATGGACATCAGGGATTAGACATTGAGCAAAGTGGTAGGGGAACATGGACCAGCTACTTGTCCACAGCAGTAATAAAAGCAATAACAGTTTGCATGTACTGTTATCCACGCACCACAAGGCAATGTGACGTCATGATGAAGAAGAAAGGAGTGAGTCCATCTTTTTCCCTGCTTTCTCAAAGAAAACAAGAATAGCATTCTTGTTCCTTATCACCAATCTGTTAGCTAGCTGCAACGAAACTGCAAGTTGTTTAACTAATGTCTGCTACGTTCAGATGAAATTAGAAATCAGTTGTAAAAAAAATGGATTTAACATCTTGAAAGAAGTTAAAATAGTTACAAAGTTATGTTTATAGCTGGTATAATTCTCTAGTCAGCTAAACAGCTAAATGCATATCTAAGCCACAATAACATCAATATCTCAAAATGAGCTTATCTGTTTTCCAGATGTAGTTTGTGGTAAATAAAGCATCATCATCATTATGAGGAGCCTGGCTTTTTTCGTTTGTTTTATCAAAAACGTAACTGCGAAACAGCAGAGGGCACCTGCGAGTGAGTTGGTTTTGGTTTTATGTTAGAAAATAATCTGTGCTTGCATAAGTATTCAACTTCTGAGCTGTGGAAGCTCCAAGTTTACCTAACATGCCAAGCTCAAACCTAATACAGCCCATTCCACATCAAGCACAATTCCAACAATAAAGTGTAGGGTGGGGAGCATCCTGTTGTGGGGATGCTTTTCCTCAGTGGTGGACTGGGCATCTTGGTAAAATTGAAAGTAGAATGGACGGTTCAAAATACAAGGAGATACTATAAGAATCTTTGCTTCAGTTTGCTAAACACACTCAACGTTGGGAGAAAATTTACCTTTCATGCAGGACAGTAATGCCAAGCAGAAGGCAAAATCAACACAGGAGTGGTTGAACAGTGGCCAAGTCAAAGTCCAGATCCTAGTACAATCGAGAGACCTTGACACACTTTTTGAAGTGTCATTCAACCAGTCGCTCCCAAAAAGTGTGCGAAAGCGATACTATTTGACTCTAACAGACTGAAGACAAAGCAAAAGGTGGTTCTACTGAGAGCTAGTTTGAAAGGGTTGAATACTTATGCAAGCAGAATTTTTTTAAGCTCTGTTGAAAAAAAAAAAAAAATATATATATATATATATATATATATATATATATATATATATTTTACTTATGCTTATGTTTAAAGTTATGCTTAAGTTTAGTTTTCACATATTAGCTTGTAATAAACATTCTGACTGGAAAAAAAACAACATATATGCCATTAATAGCTTTAAACATTGTCATGATACTGCACAAAAATCAACAGTGGACACAGAGTGGCAGGGTTTTCAAACAGTCAAAGGTTAATCTAAGAACCCAAAATCAATTACTGTGATGACAAGAAATCCAACTGAAAAGCAACCCTTGACTGGAAGTTCCATTAATGATTTGCTGCCCAAATATATTTGTGAAACAAAAGATTGTGAGATTCTGAATAATAATAAATAAAAACGTGCATAAATGAAGTTAACCACTTACATTCCATTTATCAGTAACTCTCAGTTATCCCCACATTCTATTAGTGAGCAATTGAATAGGGTAAATTTAATAGGGTAAAGATATTATTTAAATGAGTAAACCTGTGTGTGCAGGTGTTTTGTCTAAATGTGTCTAAATGGTGGTGGTGGGGGTGGTGTTGTGTGTGCATCCACAAACAATCCTTTGAACCATGGTGCGCTGAACTGCATTAAGCTGAAGGTGAAAGTGTGTGGAGTGTTTCTGTTTTTTAAAGCTGCAGTGCAGATTCAGGTACAGGCAAAATCGGGCTTCTTCACCACTGCTCACACTGTCACAGCGTTCTGCACATTTACTTTTATTGAATTCTAAATGTTGTTTCACATCTGAACTTCTCCAAGGCTGAGATTTGTTTGTTATTTGACAGCTTCATGTTTGGAAGTGACAGACGCACCTTTTAAGGTGGAATGGGAAATTCAAACAAGAAGCCAACGTCAGCTGTGTTGAATTTCTCAAGTCAGTTGTCTCGTGTGTGTCCTTTACACTCTGACTGTCAGGGGAATTTGGAAATGATTACACTATTCATCCATGCGTGTTCCACGCCATTAGTTTGAAATGTGTGCTATGCTGCAATCATTCATGCCTGGAACGTTTTCACTCACAAAATATGCATGTGGCTGTAGATGATTCTGACTTGGTGGTTATGGAAAACGTGTTAAATGGAGAAAAATGACTCCTTGACTCGCTCTGTAAGCGCCTTAAGCACATCACTAAAAAAACATGTCAAAGCAGTTACTAAATCAGCTTTTTATCAGCTTAAGAACATCAACAAGATCAGAGATTCTCTGACTAAAAGACCTTGGGAAACATCTTCCACACTTTTATTTCTAGCAGTATTGATCACTGTAATGGTCTCCCAACTGGACTCCCAAAAAAACAATCAGACATCTTCAGATGATTCAAAATGCAGCTGCCTGAGATGCACTAAGAGTAAAAGAAGGAAAACACCCCCCTCCCCCCATTGTTAAATCCTTACACTGGCTTTAAGATACTATCATTAGTCTAGAAATTGCTCAATGGTGCAGGACCAGCATTTTTTTTTCATATGTTGCAGAGATATGATCCGAGCAGAACTTCCAGATGATTAGAAGCTAATCAGTTAGTCTTGCTGCAGGTAAAGACTAAGCACTGAGAGTCAGTGTTTGGCTACTATGCTTCTCTTAAATGGAACCACTTGACAGAGGGCATTAGAAGAGCCGCGACACTGGACACTTTTAAATCCAGGCTCAAAACATTCCTGTTTGAGCAGTTTTCAGCTCAGTTTAAACACTGTTAGAATTTCTAAACCCTTTTCCTCTCTAATGATGATTTTTTTAATCCTAATCTAATTCAGGTTTTAATTTGATTATATATCGATCCTAAAATGTATTGTTTTAATCATGTTTTGATTGTTTTTCTATTTGCGTTTACTTTTTTTAACACTCTGACTGAAGTTTTTCATTCGTAGAGCACTTTGAATGACAGCAGTTTTTTGAAATTTGCTAAATTAATAAACTTGCCTTGCCTTAAATAGAATAACTTTAACTTAGAAGTTTGTGAGTAGGAACATGGAACATGACTGACATCTCTCTTTCTTCCAAAGTAGCGCTCTATAAATTCACATCACCTTCCATCTCCACTGACAAAGTTCTTGCAAGCAGCGTTGAGACACACATGCAGCTACAAGTCACTCTGCCAAGTCACTCTCTATCCTGAATTCCCCTCAGCCATCTGCCTGCTTCTGCTGCTGATTCAGTACAGCCAACATCCAACTTCTGTCCATTTTCAAGATTCAAGATTCAAGAGTTTGTCATATGCACAGCAGAACAGGCAGTTACACTGTACAATGAAATTATTACCTCCATTCACCAAATATAATCTTAAGAGAATAATAAAAAAGAAAATATAAGAATAACTCTAAAAACAGTAGTAAAAAGTAAAAGTAAGGTCCCCCTCATGTTGCTGTAAACTTGGTTGAGTATGTTACTCTCCCTCGTCAGAAAGCTCATGTGCTGATGGTACTTGGGGAGGACAGTCCTCAGGTTGCAGTGGTTGAAGTCGCCGGCAACAATGAACACAGCGTCCGGGTGTGCGGTCTCTTGTTTACTGATGGCGGTAGTAATACAAATGTGGGTGACTAAGGTTTTTTTATTGATCCTGGACACAGAGTGAGGTTAATTTTACACAACCTTCTCAGCATTACTCATTTTATCAAATAGTCTTAACCTCTGGCAGTTTTTTGACTGGCCTCACATGAGTGTGCAGTCTCAGCTTCTGTTTGATGATGTGGCAACAGTCGAGAAAACACGTTTTTATAATCCAGTTCTTCTTCTACTATAGTGTACAGTAGTGGACATGAGAACTGTGGAAAACACAAAATTGCTTATACTTGAAGTGTATCAGGCTTGATAAAATGTTATATATGATATTGATATATTGGGCTTTAATATACATCTAGCTGTTTGTACTATCAGTCGGTTCCATGGGTCTCACTGGAGCTCAGGCTGAAAAGGGGTCTGTTTGTGTCGATGGAGCCTGAGCGAGGGGGCCCTAGTTAGAGGCCATAATAACAAAAACCAGATGTAAGCCATACCATAAGATATTGTCACGTGCTAATGTATGGATTGTGCGTTATGTGTGTGCGTAAATTTTGCCTTAAAAGCTGAAGCATCTCAGACTTTGGGGAGATTCCACATTGGCTCCTGGGTCTCTGCAACAAGGGCTTTTAGCGCTATCTTTAATTTGAAATAAAGTTGTTCATGTTTAAATCCAGTGTCTACAGAGCTTTTGTCATCCCACCTACACAACTGAGAATAAACAACATACTCTGAATTTAAAAAGTGTGGAATCCAAATCCAAAGAACTCCTCAGCTTCATAGGAAACCATTTTAGGGCCAGTGTTCATAAAAATAAAAATAGTAGACTTTGAGAATAAAGTTGTAATATTTTGAGAAAAAAACAATCTTAGAATTACAACATCAAAGTTGCATTAATACCAGGAAAGATCACAGTGAGGTGGCCAAATGCTTTGCAAAGTGAAGGCCGCACCTCCTCCTGTTAAATGAGGTGTATTGATTTGGTGGAGTTTCATATTGACTCACCCATAAAGAAACATTCAAATCTCCCTGTCTCTCCTGCACATCAGCACCAGCCTGTTATTGGTGTAAGATAGGGTGAAATGACTGATTAGGAAACTGTGAGGAAATATTCTGACTTTTTTTCTCGAAATATTCCAACTTCATTCTCGAAATATTACGATTTCTCAAAGTCTACTGTTTTTATTTTTATTAACAGTGGCCGTAAAACGCCGTCATAGCTTCATGAGCTGAGAGAACAGAGGAGATGAAGAACATACACCATTACTGGTTGGAGGGCAGTTCAAAAGTATGTTATGAATGAATAAATGAATTAATTAATATTTCATATTTATTTTTGGGGAAAAATTTCAGACCCAACCAGCAACTCCACTTTTTATATTTGTCTCAGAAACCAAAATTGAATATTTAATCATATCTATATGAGATGTGTGGATAGCTGTACATGTGCAGACATCCACACATTGGTAACACTGACCTGTGAATCGTAAGGAAAGCTGTAAGAATCAATCAATCTAGCACAAACTGCCAGAACGCATCAGTTTGTGCTCAAATGTGGGGGTATCTTGTTAAAGTTGAAGGCAGAGTAGATGGTAAATAATACAAGGCAACACTGCAGGACAGCCTGCTTCAGTCTGCTAAAAACTAAACTTTGCCTTTCCAGCAGAACAGTAACCACTGACCACAAGCACAAGGCAAAATCAACACAGATGTGATTGAAGAGTGGCCAAGTCAAAGTCCAGATCTTGGTCTAATCAAGAACCTGTGTCACCGTTTGAGAACTACAGTGCGCAAGTGTCATCCCTCCAACCTGAACAACCTGGAGATCTGCCAGGAAGAATCAGTGTGTGAAGCTGAAAGTTACCCCAACAGACTTAAAGCTGTTTCTTCTTCTTTTTTTTTAATCTGCTGACAAACAATTTGAAAAAATTGGGCCGTTTCTTTTGGTCCATTCATCAAGAAACGTACACACAATATAAATAACTACAGTCATTTATTAATAAAACTGGAAATGGAGATGCATCCTCATAATACTGCATTAACATCAACCAACAGTGGGCACAGAGGGACAGAGTAAGAATCAAAGAAACTAAACTCCCTAAAATACTGAGATTGTGAGAAATTCAGCTGGAGATGAACCCTTTACAGTAAGTTCCCTTAATGATTAGTAACCCAGATACAGCTGTAATATAAAAGATCATGGGATTATGCTATAATAATAATAATAATAAAGTAATTAGTTAAAGGAAACATATAAATAAATGGGGTTCACCTCCTAAATTTCCAGACTTATTAATCCTAAAGCTTATTTTGCAGTAACTACATGGAAAACCTGAGTTATTCCTACGTTCCTACATTCCTACGTTATTCGTACATTTGTTTGTTTATTTTCCTATTTGTATATCTGCCTGTAGAGAGGATCTGGTTTATTTATTCTGGTTATATGTCTACACCCATTTACGGGCACTGTACAGTGTTGTGTGTGTGCTACTGGCTGCTAAAGTTCCTTCGGGATCAATAAAATATCTATCTACAGTGGGTTGCAAAAGTATTCAGCCCCCTTGAACTTTTCAACCTTTTGCCACATTTCAGGCTTCAAACATAAAGATATGAAATTGTAATTTTTTGTGAAGAATCAACAACAAGTGGGACACAATTGTGAAGTGGAACGAAATTTATTGGATATTTTAAACTTTTTTTAGAAATAAAAAACTGAAAAGTGGGGCGTGCAATATTATTCGGCCCCTTTACTTTCAGTGCAGCAAACTCACTCCAGAAGTTCAGTGAGGATCTCTGAATGATCCAATGTTGACCTAAATGACTGATGATGATAAATAGAATCCACCTGTGTGTAATCAAGTCTCCGTATAAATGCACCTGCTCTGTGATAGTCTCAGAGTTCTGTTTAAAGCGCAGAGAGCATCATGAAGACCAAGGAACACACCAGGCAGGTCCGAGATACTGTTGTGGAGAGGTTTAAAGCCGGATTTGGATAGAAAAAGATTTCCCAAGCTTTAAACATCTCAAGGAGCACTGTGCAAGCGATCATATTGAAATGGAAGGAGCATCAGACCACTGCAAATCTACCAAGACCCGGCCGTCCCTCTAAACTTTCAGCTCAAACAAGGAGAAGACTGATCATAGATGCAGCCAAGAGGCCCATGATCACTCTGGATGAACTGCAGAGATCTACAGCTGAGGTGGGAGACTTTGTCCATAGGACAACGATCAGTGGTACACTGCACAAATCTGGGCTTTATGGAAGAGTGGCAAGAAAAAGCCATTTCTCAAAGATATCCATAAAAAGTCTCATTTAATGTTTGCCACAAGCCACCTGGGAGACACACCAAACATGTGGAAGAAGGTGCTCTGGTCAGATGAAACCAAAATCGAACTTATGTTTGGCGTAAAAGCAATACAGCTCATCACCCTGAACACACCATCCCCACTGTCAAACATGGTGGTGGCAGCATCATGGTTTGGGCCTGCTTTTCTTCAGCAGGGACAGGGAAGATGGTTAATATTGATGGGAAGATGGATGGAGCCAAATACAGGACCATTCTGGAAGAAAACTTGTTGGAGTCTGCAAAAGACCTGAGACTGGGACGGAGATTTATCTTCCAACAAGACAATGATCCAAAACATAAAGCAACATCTACAATGGAATGGTTCACAAATAAATGTATCCAGGTGTTAGAATGGCCAAGTCAAAGTCCAGACCTGAATCCAATCGAGAATCTGTGGAAAGAGCTGAAAACTGCTGTTCACAAACGCTCTCCATCCAACTTCACTGAGCTCGAGCTGTTTTGCAAGGAAGAATGGGCAAAAATTTCAGTCTCTCGATGTGCAAGACTGACAGAGACGTACCCCAAGCCACTTGCAGCTGTAATCACAGCAAAAGGTGGCGCTACAAAGTATTAAAGCAAGGGGGCTGAATAATATTGCACGCCCCACTTTTCAGTTTTTTATTTCTAAAAAAAGTTTAAAATATCCAACAAATTTCGTTCCACTTCACGATTGTGTCCCACTTGTTGTTGACTCTTCACAAAAAATGTCAATTTCATATCTTTATGTTTGAAGCCTGAAATGTGGCAAAAGGTTGAAAAGTTCAAGGGGGCTGAATACTTTTGCAACCCACTGTATCTATCTATCTATCTATCTATCTATCTATCTATCTATCTATGATTGAAGATTTGAAGCACATAATTTTATAAAACTGTTAAGATAATATTTGAATGTAAATAAGTAAAGCTGTGTGTGTGTTGGGTATTTTGTCACTGAGTGGAGAAATCCAGGGGGCGTTGTTGTGCACGTATTTGCATGCAGTCCTGTGAACCACAGTGCATTGAACTGTGCTGAGCTGTATGTGAGGGGCAAGTGTGTGTGTGTTTATAAAAGCTGTGGTGGTGATTCAGCTTCATTTATTCAGACACTGGCAGGATCAGACCGGCAGGATGGGGCTGGTGGACCTGCTGTGGATCACTGCTGCTCTTCTGACTTCACCACTGCTCACACTGTGTCAACCACTGTGAGTATATCACACATTTACGCTTACTGTATTATAAATGTAATATAAACCAGCTTTATGTTTGTCTTTTCTGTTTCACCTTAAGTGGTGCCTGAAAGGATCGGCTGCACCATTTAAAGTGGAATGAGAAATTCAAATAAGAAGCCAATTTCAGTTTCGCTGAATTCCTCAAGTCGTTTGTCGATTGTGTTCCAACTGTCCGATTCTGCTGGAATTTGGAAACTATTACGCTGTTGATGTACGTCATCAGTTAAGGATGTGTGCCTTTGAGGTGCCGGTACTGTTTTGTATGCTTATATTTGCTTGTGATCTATTTTATTTTAATGTATAGTCCAAGTTCTGGATCAACCTTGGCTTTTCATGATAAACTGATAAGCTGTGAGCAGCCATCCATCAATGTTTTCCCTTGCATAATATGAAAGTGGCTTTTAATGCTTATGACTTGGTGGTTGTAGCGAAGTTGTTAAAAAGTAATTAAATATATCCCAACATAACTGCTTAGTAGCTCACAGTAACACACCACGGTAAACTTTGGCCATTTTGTTATTAGGTAAGTCGTTGTTGTCGGAAGAAAACCTCGTATCTCCTTCTTAGTAGTTTTTCAGTTTTTGACAGAATTTGAAAATGCCTGTCACCCTTTATATTGTGTGTAAATTTCATGATGAATAGACCAAAAGAAATTGTCCAAAATTACTGGGAAACATTTCTGTTTCCATCGACTTACATTAAAAGTAAAGTAGGTTTTTTCCTTCTCCTGTAAAAATATCATTTTTGAGATAAAAGGTTGTAAATATGTAGTTTCTTAAAGCCACAGGAAGACCCACACTCAAGTGCTACACACAAGAAAACACTTTATTTTAAGGGTTCTTTTGTACAGAAAATGGTTCCATATAGGACCAAGAACATTCAAGGAACCCTTTGCATGATTAAAAGGGTCTTTGTATCATGAAAGGATTGAATGAATGTGCTAAAGACGGTTCTATATAGAATCTTTTTGAAAAGGTTTCTTCAAGCTTGACACTGAAGAATCGTTTTGGGTGCTATATAGAACCATTTTCAAAAAGGTGCAATATAGAACTATGTATGCACATTCCCCATCAGTCATTCTTTTTGCAAAGAACCCTTCGGATCTTCGAGTGTTCATGGTTCTATATAGACCCATTTTCTTTGCAAAAGAACCCTTAAGGCACCATCTTTTAAAGACTGTATCAAACTTTAATTTAAAAATCAAATAACAGCGTTTTTGACAAGAAGCAAAAGCATGTTCATTTTCTTCGGTTTTGACAGGCCTTTAGTACATCTAGTACATTTAGTAGTCTGTTACGCTGAAATGAGTTAGTGAAGAACAGTGGTGCAAATTTCTATTGATACACTCCTCAGACAACGTGTGCTCTTCTGTCCTGTACATGATGAAGACGTGCTAGGAGTTGTGCTGCATACACACACACACACACACACACACATTTCCTTGCAACATTGACCATGCAAACCTGTTTTTTTTTCCCCGATAATGATTTCAAAAGCTTAGGCTACATTCATATTTAATTGAGCTACTGCTACTTATGATTGGACAGGAATAAGTACAATGTACAATGTGAGGGCGGCATGGTGGCGTGGTGGGTAGCGCTGTCGCCTCACAGCGAGGAGGGCCTGGGTTCGATTCCCTGGCCGGGTGACCTCTCTGTGTGGAGTTTGCATGTTCTCCCCGTGTCTGCGTGGGTTTCCTCCGGGTTCTCCGGTTTCCTCCCACAGTCCAAAGACATGCAGTCAGGCCAATTGGACATGCTAAACTGCCCCTAGGTGTGAGTGAATGTGTCTGTCTGTCTGTCTGTCTGTCCTGCGATGGACTGGCGACCTGTCCAGGGTGTATCCTACCTTCCGCCCGATGACCACTGCGATAGGTTCCATCACCCCCCCAGTAGCTCAAGAAATAAGCAAAACTGCAAAGCGAACTGCCCGAAAAGCCTGGGCTTTATGCTAAAACTAATGAGAGGTCAACAGATTAGTATTCAGGGGAGAGAGATCTGTGATTGGAGTGAGCAGGAGTGTCAGGAGTCCTGTAATCTCTCATAGGAGTCTGGGAGATGGAGTCCATGGAAACCTCTGAGCCAGAGGGATGCGTGACATCTACGTCTTCATCATCGATGGTGTAGTTAGCTGTCTTTCCCATTAACATACATCAGTGTTAAGCACTTCTAATTAAATCCAAAAGTAATCCAAAAATATTAGAGTTTTTTGAAGGTAAGCATTTTCATTTAATTGCTAATTGAAAGGCCTCTCCTTGGATCACCACCTTATCGTGGTGGAGGGGTTTGCGTGCTTGAATGATCTTAGGAGCTATGTTGTCTCCTGGTAGGGTCTCCCATGGCAAACTGGTCCTAGGTGACAGGTCAGACAAAGTGTGATCCATAATAACCCCTATGAAGACACAAAAACAGGACTTGTGTACCCTGCCCGGAACAGGGTTACCGGGGCCCCACCCTGGAGCCAGGCTTGGGGGAGGGGCTCGCCAGCGAGCGTCTGGTGGCCGGGCATTTACTCATGGTCCGAAGGAGTTACATGAGTCCCCCCTCCCATCGACCCACCACCAATGGGAGGGGCAGTAGTAGGGGTTCGGTGCGTTGTGGATTGGGCAGTGTCCGAAGGCGTGGGCCTTGGCGTTCTGATCCTCGGTTGCTGAAACTGGCTTTTAGAACTTGGAACGTTACCTCACTGGTGGGGAAGGAGCCTGAGTTGGTGCGCGAGGTTGAGAGATACCGGCTAGATATAGTCGGGCTCACCTCAACACACAGCTTGGGCTCTGGGTCCAATCTCCTTGAGAGGGGCTGGACATTATTCTTTTCTGGAGTTGCCCATGGTGAGAGGCGGCGGGCAGGTGTGGGCTTTCTCATAGCCCCTCGACTCGGTGCCTGTATGTTGGGGTTTTCTCCGGTGGACGAGAGGGTAGCTTCCCTACGCCTTCGGGTTGGGGAACGGGTCCTGACTGTTGTCTGTGCTTATGCACCGAACAGCAGTTCAGAGTACCCAGCCTTCTTAGAGTCCTTGGGAAGGGTGCTTGAAAGTGCTCCTCCTGGAGACTCTATTGTCCTACTGGGGGACTTCAACGCTCACGTGGGCAATGACAGTGAGACCTGGAGGGGTGTGATTGGGAGGAATGGCCTCTCTGATCTGAACCCGAGTGGTGTTCAGTTTTTGGACTTCTGCGCAAACCACAGTTTGTCCATCACGAACACCATGTTTGAACACAAGGATGTCCATAAGTGCACATGGCACCAGGACACCCTAGGCCGCAGTTCAATGATTGACTTTGTAGTTGTGTCATCGGACTTGCGGCCATGTGTTTTGGACACTCGGGTAAAGAGAGGAGCTGAGCTGTCAACTGATCACCACCTGGTGGTGAGTTGGATCAGGTGGTGGGGGAAGATGCCGGTCAGACCAGGCAAGCCCAAACGCATAGTGAGGGTTTGCTGGGAACGTCTAGCAGAAGAACCTGTCAGATTGATCTTCAACTCACACCTCCATCAGAACTTTGACCAGATATCGGGGGAGGTGGGGGACATTGACTCAGAATGGGCCATGTTCCGTTCCTCCATTGCTGAAGCGGCTGACTGTAGCTGTGGCCGTAAGGTAGTTGGTGCCTGTCGGGGCGGTAATCCTCGAACCCGGTGGTGGACACCCCAGGTGAGAGATGCCGTCAAGCTGTAGAAGGAGTCCTACCGGGCATGGTTGGCCTGTGGGACACCAGAGGCAGCTGGCAGGTATCGACAGGCCAAGCAATCTGCGGCTTCAGTTGTTGCCAAGGCAAAAACCCGTGTATGGGTGGAGTTTGGTGAGGCCTTGGAAACTGACTTTAAGTCGGCTCCGAAAAGATTCTGGCAAACCGTCAGGCGACTCAGAAGGGGAAAGCAGTGTGCCACTAGCACTGTATATAGTGGAGATGGTGTGCTGCTGACTTTGACTGAAGACGTCATTGGGCGGTGGAAGGAATACTTTGAGGACCTTCTCAATCCCACCGACACGTTCTCCAGTGAGGAGGCTGAGTCTGGGGACATGGGAATAGGCTTGTCCATTACTGAGGCTGAAGTCGCTAAGGTAGTTAAGAAGCTCCTTGGTGGCAAGGCTCCAGGGGTGGATGAGATCCGCCCTGAGTTCCTCAAGGCTCTGGATGTTGTGGGGCTGTCTTGGCTGACACGCCTTTTCAACATTGCGTGGACATCGGGGGCAGTGCCACTGGATTGGCAGACTGGGGTGGTGGTGCCTCTTTTTAAAAAAGGGGGCCGGAGGGTGTGTTCCAACTACAGGGGAATCACACTCCTCAGCCTCCCTGGCAAGGTCTATGCAGGGGTACTGGAGAAGAGAGTCTGGCTTATAGTCGAACCTCGGATCCAGGAGGAACAGTGCGGGTTCCACCCTGGTCGTGGAACACTGGACCAACTCTTCACCCTCTCCAGGATTCTGGAGGGTTCATGGGAGTTTGCCCAACCAGTCCACATGTGCTTTGTGGATCTGGAGAAGGCATTCGACTGTGTTCCCCGGGGTATTCTGTGGGAGGTGCTTCGGGAGTACGGGGTACATGGCTCTTTGCTACGAGCCATTCAGGCCCTGTACAAACAAAGCTGGAGTTTGGTTCGCATAGCCGGCAGTAAGTCAGACTCGTTCCCAGTGAGAGTTGGACTCCGTCAGGGCTGCCCTTTGTCACCGATTCTATTCATAATTTTTATGGATAGAATTTCTAGGCGCAGTCAAGGGATGGAGGGTGTCCGGTTTGGTGACCTCAGGGTCACATCGCTGCTGTTTGCAGATGATGTGGTCCTATTGGGGACATCAGGCCGCGAACTTCAGCTTTCGCTGGATCGGTTTGCAGCCGAGTGTGAAGCGGCTGGGATGAGAATCAGTACCTCTAAATCCGAGACCATGGTTCTCAGGCGGAAAAGGGTGGAGAGCCCTCTCTGGGTCGGGGATAGGCTCTTGCCTCAAGTGGAGGAGTTCAAGTATCTCGGGGTCTTGTTCACGAGTGATGGTACAAGGGAGCGGGAGATTGACAGGCGGATTGGTGCTGGGTCAGCAGTGATGCGGGCTCTTTACCGGTCTGTTGTGGTAAAGAAAGAGCTGAGCCATAAGGCAAGGCTCTCGATTTACCGGTCGATCTACGTTCCCACCCTCACCTATGGTCATGAGCTTTGGGTAATGACCGAAAGAATAAGATCGCGAATACAAGCGGCCGAAATGAGTTTCCTCCGCAGGGTGTCTGGACTCTCCCTTAGAGATAGGGTGAGAAGTTCAGTCATCCGGGAGGGACTTGGAGTAGAGCCGCTGCTTCTTCACGTCGAGAGGAGCCAGCTGAGGTGGTTCGGGCATCTGGTTAGGATGCCTCCTGGACGCCTCCCTCGGGAGGTGTCACAGGCGAGTCCACCTGGGAGGAGACCCCGGGGAAGACCCAGGACACGCTGGCGCGACTATATCGCCCAGCTGGCCTGGGAGCGCCTCGGAATCCCCCTTGGAGAGCTGGTGGAAGTGGCTGGGGAAAGGGAGGTCTGGGCTTCATTGCTTAGGATGCTGCCCCCGCGACCCGAACCCCGGACAAGCGGAAGATAATGGATGGATGGATGGATGCTAATTGAAAGGTTACATCCTGTGACGTTGTGTTATTGTTTATTTGGACAAATATTTTCGGCATCAAGTGAAGTAGTTTTAATAAAACATCATATACCGCTGGAAGCAATCAAACCAAAGTGGCCCACCAGATCTTTGATGTCCATTGGGCAATACTGGATCCAGAATGAATCTTGCTTTCATAACATTAAAGGGCCCATGTCATGGAATGTGATGTAATATGTAAACATTTTTAGTTTTAGTCCATATAGAGTCCAAATATGGAAACAGAGCTATAAAAACAGCCTGGACTGTTTGAGGCACCATATAAACACAGCCTGTTTAGATACAAAGGATAAAGAGAGGTTTGAAAATGGATATGTGAAAATAAATTATGACTGAATTGGTACATAAACCGCCCTGCGATGGACTGGCGACCTGTCCAGGGTGTATCCTGCCTTCTGCCCGAAGACTGCTGGGATAGGCTCCAGCACCCCCCACGACCCTGAGGGAGAAGCGGCTTAGAAAATGGATGGATGGATGGATGGATGGTACATAAACCCACAAATATGATAAAAGGAGCTCAGGAAAAATTGTATGCAAGAAAAATGTACAAAATGGCCCTTTCAATCTAAATGCCAGACATAACTTTCTGTATTTCCTTTTTATAGGTATATTCTGTCAGCCCCACAGATAATGAGGGTGGCCAAACCAGAGCGGGTGCTCGTGGAGATTCAGGACTGCAAAGAACTAAACCCCATAAATGTAAATATCAAAGTAATGAGCTATCCCCGAAAAGACAGAGATCTTATCGCAACGGCAGTGACGCTAAAGCCTAAAGACAACTTTCAAGCTCTTGTTGATATAAAAGTAAGTCTTAATTTTTCCTTTTATTATAGTATCATTGAATAAGACGCAACTGTTTCAAAGTGTTAACCCCTTAATGTATAACCCCTTTAATGGCCAGAGCCATGTTTTAATACACTCTTCTATAACCTATGAATAGCTCATCCAGGCTGCACTCTAGTCTCTGTAGTTACTGAAAAACAAGCCTCTGTATGTAATAAGCCTGTCATTTTAATTGGTTAACTCAGGAACTAGAGCCTTTAGTGCTGTCAACTGACCTTTCAGACCTACCATTCTCTACCCTGGTCCTTTTTATTTCATTTTTTTTAGATCCCCTTTATTGATGACGTTTTTGAGACAGACCCAGATATAAAACAGTATGTTTTTCTAAGAGCCACCTTTGATGGACCTCAAATCGTGGAGAAAGCTGTTATGGTCTCCTTCCAGTCGGGTTATATTTTTATACAGACAGACAAGACAATATACACTCCTGATAGCACAGGTGAGACCATGTTACTTTAAATTATGTTACAGTCACTGAAACCATAATCAAATGCTAGATGGTCGTACTCTCTACTGAGAACTTTGACTATTGATGTTTTCAAACTTGTTTGAGTGGTGCAACGATATTCATATTGCTGTAAATTTTCTCTCCAGTGCGATACAGAGTGTTTCCTTTGACCATAGAAGCAAAGGCTACAGTGAGTCCTGTGGTGGTGGAGATTGTGGTAAGTCTTTACAAAAGTTATTCCTCCAATTGAAAGTTTGGTCACACCTCAGTGAATATTAATTTTTCACAATAAAGATATTTTTAAGATACATCTTTATCTGCTAAGATACTTAAATGTTTCCCAGCACCAACAAGATCTCAGCGGAAGTATATATGCATCTTAGGTGGCTTCATACATCCAAGATGGAAGTGCATTTCTGAGGCAGTGGCTGCTTTGGTTCCTGAAAATGTGGTGCTTTTATTTGTTGCTGTTAGTTTTTTTAAAAGGTTTTGCCCAGGATGTGCATCAGAAACACTGGTTGAACTTGCCTAAAATTGTGAGACATTGCTTGATTTTGGAGAACAGAGTTCAGCTGTAATCGATTTGGATTGTTTGAGGCACTGTGCAGCTGTAGGCTGCTATGCAAACCAGGTCGCAGGGCTACAATACTGCATGACTGTGCTGGTCAGGAGAGGATTTGTCAAGAACGTTGTGCCAAAACATGATGTTGTAAATCTTTGCCTTTGCCAAATGAGAGAAGTTACGAGAACAGGTTGCAGAAACTTGTTCTTTGTTTCAAACAAACAACAGATGCATGCTGTTCATCTCCTTCAAACCCAGTCTGAACAGCTGTTTTAGAAACAGGTCTTTATACCCCCACTACTCCGTATAGGTCATAAAAACAGTTCAGGGAATACACCATCAGCCTTGCACCATCAGATCTGTACACCTGCGTGGAGAATCTCTCGCACACGAGTGCGTTCGATGTCAATCTTCTCCCAAACTGTTCCTTCTTTTGCCTGTACGCTTGGTGCAGGTGTGTTGTCAGCCTGTCGTAGCAAACGCTTTATTTTCGTAATCAAACACTTTCAGTTCGGCATTCTGTTTGAAATCGCGTAAGCGCTATTTATGCTAATAACACCAATAATAAATAATAATAAAAATGAAGTTGTAATATTTTACACACACAGAGACATGGCACGATTTAGTAGTACAGTATAACTGTATCCAAAAATGGTATTTATAATGATAGATATATAGAATGATAAAACAAATACATGCTGTGCAAAACACTTTTATTTTTAATTTACTGTAGAAAATCAAATATACTGGTGATAATGATAAGATATTACACTAACAACAACAATCAACAATCAGTATATTTATACATTTACAGAGATAGGGAGAGAAAGACAGGTGTTACTAGTAGGCTTTCTGGATGCACCACAGAGCTGCTGCCCCAGTGCTTCTCTGTGAATTAACATAATAAAGGTTGAATTATGGTCCCTCTAATTGCTGGCAAGAAGGAGGGGTGATGTCCTGAGGATCCTGAAATCTCAGTCATGCTAGTGCTAGGACTGTTGCATTTTTTTTGTTTTGTTTCATCTCAGGGGCAACATTTCAGCCATTAGCTAGTGGAGCTAACAGCACACTGCACTGACACAGTAGCAGCAATGGACCCACGAGGGTCAAACCACATTTACTGGGGAGTCCAACAAGACCATGGAGACAAAAACACAAACACCAGTATGAATAAACCCGAATCATTTATTTACCTATTAAACTAGATGCAAAACAAATCACACAGGCCAACTTATCTTCATACAAGAGTTTTTCAGGCTCTTTTTTGTCACTTACCCCTGCACCTTTCCATGGCCAATATCCCTCCTCTGGTGACTGGCCACTGTTGTCAAATGTAAGGCATGATCTGATGAATGGGCCAACACCAAAGAAGGGTGGGTAAACAAGGCAAGGCTGTCGTGACAAGTTGAGCACAGGTTACTCAAAATGTGCCCTCCAGAGCACTCTCTGGCACCATGTTGGTGGCAGCA
Organism: Pygocentrus nattereri; assembly: GCF_015220715.1. Lineage (NCBI taxonomy): Eukaryota > Metazoa > Chordata > Actinopteri > Characiformes > Serrasalmidae > Pygocentrus > Pygocentrus nattereri. Next base: position 33,413,319 of record NC_051222.1, on the reverse strand, counting down.
AGGGGCCGTTGTCATCCATCATGCCAATAGGCTCTCTTCCCAACCCCTGCGAACCTGGGTTGTAACCAGGAGAGGAACAACAAGGCTTTGAATCAGGTACGAGCCAGGGATGTGATGGGAGGGTGCGGGAATCTAACAAACCTGGCTCATGCAATTGAACACAGTGGGGAGATACACACACAACAGTGGCATTCAGGATTACAGCTGTTGCCATCCCATGCAGCATGCCTATTTCACAGGCACCATGCACATCAGCCCCATGCAGGTTGGTCCATGTCTTCACTGGTCACAGATGCTGTATCGCCATGTGGGCACGCACCTGCCCATCAGTGATTGGTGAAGGCATCTTGTTGGCCGCCTGAGGGTGTCATCTCATGGCCATCTGAGGGTGGCACTTGGCAGCCTATTGCTGGTTAATCTGCATGCAGATTAGTGCGTGGCTCTGGATGTGATGCCGGGTCTCAGTGGCATCCAACCCACTCCCACTTCACTAGCAAGGTTCTCTACCTTGAGCATACAAGAGACATCTACCTTCCATCTCTGAGGGTGGTCTTAAACTTAAGGTCTGTAGACGAACTGATCTGAACAGATCTGATCTTGGAGCATTATAGCTAATTCTGGCCTGTCTCTCTGACTAAGGCTGGCACAAACTTAGAAGTTGACCTATCTTCTGGTTGAGAACGGTGTCTTTCAAAGGTCTGTGCCCTGGGGTTTTGCTCCAAATATTGACCCTACACCTTGGGGTGGAATCAGAGTGCTGGTTTTCCTAACTTAACGCTTAATTAGCTATTCATAGTTTCCAACTCTGATTGGTGTGCATAATTTTAGGAAAGTCTTCCCCAGAATCACTGCCTTCTTTGTTTCAGTTAGTTTTAAACAAAGAAAAAGGAACATTCTTATATCATCAAAGTGATTTAACTTTCAGAATCAATGAATGAACAGAATATTCAGGTATGTTTATAGGAGAGAGTTTAACCCTCGTTACCTGATACACAACATGTTAAAGAACACGGGTAATTATTTTCCTATAATAAAGATTACATAAATGTTGAAGAAATAAAATTGACAGTGAAAGGAAAGGACCAAAGGAAATAAAAGAAAACCACATTCAGGATGCATATTAATCACTCTTTGCAATTAAATGGTTGTCTCTGTTGGTTATTAAAGTTAGACACTCCATATTTCTAGCACTTAATAGTAGAAAGGGATACTATTTAGATAATACACATAATTTTCCCAAGGTACCATCCTTTTTCCCAAGGTACCATCCTTTTAAGTCATAAAACTTGTTGGCAACCTAATTCTGTTTTGATGACCTCTGCTTGAACTTTGAAAAGTCCTGAGCTCAAAGTTCAGGAATGTGTAGTTCTCCTAAGCAAAGTGATTCTGGGTCACCCAGATTGTGGGTGTCCGCTATACCATGATTCTGCACTTTTTAAAATCTTTTTCTACCTGCTCAGATTAAAAAAAAAAAAAACACAATTTCATGGCTTCACCCTGACCATTACATTACATTTAGCAGACGCTTTTATCCAAAGCGACTTACAAATAATGAGGTACATAGAACAAACATAGTCAGGCCTTAAAGCAGGCCAAAGGGTAATAGCGGGGTCGAGAAGGGAAGGAGGGCAAGAAGGAGATGAGGTTGGTAGTGGTTAGATCACCCTCCTCTCCTCACAGAAAACACATGCAACTAAACCCACACCCCAAAACAACAAAAAATCTAGAACACACATATACCTTAATTAAAGAACAAGCAACATAAGCAACACAAACAGTACCTTTTTTTCACTCAGGATGCATGCCTCCCATAAACCCCTTTGTGCAGATCTCTACATGCCTGCTCCTAGTTGGCCTTTGCCACAGTTTTTTATTCTGTCAAGTATTTGAGTTATGGTATTTATATTTACTTTATATTTACTGTCTGGTGTTCTTTTTATATACCCTGCACCCATTTCAGACTGTTGCATGTATCTCTATGTAGTCCTGTGTAATATGCTGCTGTTTGTGTGTTGCACCATGGAACCTGAACAACAGCATTTTGTTCCATTGTATACAAGTAATATTAGTCATAAAATTTTAAAAAATAGTAATAAAATGACAATAATGACCATGAAATGTGTTTAAACCTGTAGCAAAGTGGGGGGATTTGATTTGTTGAAGAGCATGCTTGGTCACTGCATTATTCCATATGTGTCATTTCATGGTTTCCATGTTCCATTGTAAAATGTGGGAAATAGTAATACGATCTATAAGTAATAATCTATAAGTTTGTCTAGAAGTGGTAGTGTATATAGAATCTAATGAAAAAGTGATTAATTTAATAATGACCGTGTTGATATGATTTGTAGACACCAGAAGGGATCATCATTCAAAGAGACCAGTATACTTCGTCCAAGAGCCTGGACTATAAACTGGGGAGTCCCATCAGGTTGGTTTTGTTGTACAGCTAATTCATAGCCTTGAAAGCGTTGAGTGTTTGCTCACTAATTTATTCCATCCTGTATGTCAGTCTGCATGACTGCATAGATGCACATAACAGTGCTTATAGTGACATTTCTCTTAAAGATTTATTTAATATTTTTTGGACATTACGTGGACACGAAACAGTCTAAATAAAAAGCGATTTTGAAAAGGAATACTGCTAAGAGGCCTTAACATTTTTAGGCAATATGATGCCTTACATTTTTTTTTATTAACAGCTCTTTTTAGTCATCTTTAATAACGTTGATGTGTTTAATTTTTAGATTTAAATTTATTCAGAGTAGCAGAAACCCTTTTTCTATAACCTTCCCAAACAGAGAATTTCCCAAAGATGGATCGTGGCCTATCCATGACCAATTGGATTTAGGGCTAATGCTATGAATACTAATGCTATGAATCTACTAATCAGATGAAAAACCAAGTGCATTCTTCAATAAGTGCATATATTTTCCCTAAGTTCGTATCCCTTCTGCTTCTCCAGGCATGCCATTGTTCCAAATATTGTCTTGGAGAGGTTGACCTTCTTGATCAGTTAGTTTAGCCTGTATATCTGATTGATATTGTAGAAGACACTTAAGTAGTGTTGCTGTTGGATTATTCTAATTATTCTAGTCTGATGTTCATTCTTCTCAGTTGTTGTTTGATGTCAGTCAGTTGATGCTTGTTGTTGCATCTGAAGTCATTGAGCACATTCAGTTTACTTCACAGGCTAAGCTCACTGGTTCATCTTCACCATGTTGCTCTTAGCCTGCAGAGCTGCTTAGGCCTTATTGCACTACTGAATCTTTGATCATTGCCATACTCCTGTGTCTCACTCTTGTTTATTAAAAGTAATTTATTTAGACAAGACCATGTGGGCCCACTACCCGCAAGGTCCAGCATGAGGGAGCAATGCAGTGCCATATAGGCAGTAGGAGATTGCAGGGGGGCCCTTGGTGGCTTTGGCCCCTGCGGCAGAAACTGGCTTCTGTAACCTCACGGGGGGGGGGGGGGGGGGGGCTGGAACCTGTTCGGGAGGGTTGAGATTTACCAACTAGATATAGTTGGGCTCATCTCCACCCACAGTGTTGGCTCTGGAACCAAACTCCTGGAAAGTGGTTGATCCCTCTCCTACTCAGGGGTTGTACAGGGTGAGAGGTGCCAGGTGGGTGTGGGGATACTCATGAGTCCCCAGCTAGCGGCCGGTCAGTTGGAGTTTGTCCTGGTGGATGAGAGGGTTATCTCTTATCAATGCAAATTAAAATTGCAGAGAGGAAATCTCTGACTGTTGTGTGTGCTTATGCACCAAACAACTGGTCTGAGTGTTTGGCCTTCTTGGAGCAAGTGGACGGGGTTCTGGAAAGGGTCCCACCTACAGACTCCATGGTCTTACTGGGATACTTCAATGCCCACGTTGGCAATGACTGGGAGACTGGGAGAGGTATGATTGGGAAGAGGTCTGTGCTAGGCATGGATTGTCCATAACGAACACCAAGTTTGAATACAAGGATGTTCATAAGTGTACATGGTACCAGAGTTCCTTGGGTCAGAGGTCAATGATCGACTTTGTTGTCATTTAATCTGACTTTGGACCATATGTTCTGGAAACTCATGTGAAGAGAGGTGCTGAGCTGTCAACTGATCACCATCTGGTGGTGAGTTGGATCAGATGGCAGGGAAGACTGATGGTCAGATCCAGTAGGCCCAAGTGAATAGTGAGAGTGTGCTGGGAATGACTGTCAGAAGCCCCTGTTCATAACTATTTTAACTCCCACCACTGGGAGAGCTTTTCTCATATCCTGGAGAGGTATCACTGAGGTTCTGAGGGAAGCTTTTGATCATTACGTGTTTGTCTATTTGGATGGCATTCTCATCTCAAGCAACAACCAAGATGAACACATAGCTCACATCTGATGGGTTCCCCAGTTGCTCCTGGAGAATAACGCATTCATGAAGTTGGAGAAATTACTGTTCCATGTTCAGATAGTATCTTTTCTGGGATTCATAGCATCAAAGAATGACCTGAGCATGGATCTGGCCAAGGTCTAGGTGGAGGCCGGATCCCTAACCTCCAGCCCACGACTGCCCCAATGATATGGGTGATTGTGAGTTGTTGGCTGTCAAGGTGGCCTTAGAGGAGTGGAGGCAATGGCTAGAGGAAGCCAAACTTTCCATCCTGGTTAGAACAGATCACAAAAACTTGGCTTATATCCAGCCTGCCAAACATCTAAATCCAAACTAGGTGGGTTCTGTTTTTTGCCCATTTCAACTTTGTGTTGTACAAAAGAGGTCAAAGAATGCTAAGCCAAATGCTTTTTCCCACTTCACCTATGTGAGCTCTCATCTTAAGAGCAACAGCAAACAACCAGAGTCCCAGAGGGCCAAATAGTGGCTCCCATCCAGTTGGGGGTGGAAGCCACTGTATAATGGGCCCTTAGAAATGAGCCAGATTTGGGAGGTCCCCATGATAGGCTATATGTTCCTGCAGCTGTTAGAAACCAATTAGGAATATAGTGACTATTTCTCTAAGGCAAGCAAGTTTGTTGCTCTACCAAAGCTTCCATCACCAAGAGAGATGGCTAAATTATTTCTAGAACAAGTAGTCAGAGTCCATAGGTTTCCTGGGGATGCTGTATTGGACAGAGGACTTTAATTCACTGGCCAATTCTGGGTAGCTGTTTACAAGCTACTGGGGGTGAAAGTCAGCGAAAGATGCCTTTGCCTCTCTGTATCAACCCTGCATTCCACATTTCTTGCCTAAAGCCCATCTTGTGCAGCACTGTGGGGCCTCCACCCCCTGCCCCTCAAATAATCAACGGCACCCCAGCCTACATGGTCAAGCATGTGCTTGATGTCCGTTGGGTGTAGGGCAGCACCCAGTAACGAAGAATGCTTGTGGACCCCAGCTCACTGATTGGGCAGGATTGGGCTACAGGTTTAGGAATGTCAGGTGCCGTTCCTCAGGGAGGGGGTCCTCTAAGGGCAGGCTCCACAGCTGCAGTGCTCCTGGCCACCAGAGGGAGACAATGTACACCTCCCAGGTCCAATCAAGCCCAACATTCTACACCCTGACAAAGAGTGGCAGAGGGCTTTATAAGCATAGAGACGAAAGCACGCATTGCTGTGAGTCAACAAAAACAGCCAGCAATTTGTGTAAGAGGATGAGAGTTTTGCACGCCACCTCACTATTTGAGTTTCTCCAGCAAAAAAAATATATTTCTGTTCTGTTTTGGTTCTGTTTTTGTTATTTTCTGTCATTTGTCTTTTTCAGTTATATAATTTTCTCTCCACTTCTGTGAAAGCCAGTTTTTCCCTGCCATGGTCCTGTGTCCCTAAACCCTTTGATGGCTCACCTGATAGGCTCTGGAACATAACTCAGGGTCTGGGTTCCTCAGTTTGGTGAACCATCTACTGTTACAGCTACAAAGAAGCTAGCTATGAATTTTAAAGCAGCTATCCCAAACCTGGCAGTTTGGCAGGATGCATTATGCTAGAAGAGACCTCTACCATTGGCAAGTACCACTGCCAGGAGGCATTGTACCTGGTCTATGCATCGTATATATGGTGACACATTCCTTCTGGAACTATCATTAAAAGTTTAGTAACTTGTGCCACAGTAGCCCTTCTCTTGGATCGTACCAGACAGGAAAACCTTTGTCAGCCTTTCTACTGTAGAGCCAACAGGTTCCCAGGGCTGTTCCACACTGGTGCAGGCTGATGAAACTGGTTTGTTTTTCTCCTGAGCTACTAAATCAGAACCAGAAAATCTTGAAGAAAATCACAGAAAAGAGTTGCTAATTGCCAAAAGCCTAAAACCTGCAAACACATCTCCCACCTGAGAACACATGTGATTGGCAACTCATTAGAAATATGTTAGCTATTGATAAGTAAATTAATTCTTCCCCTAATAAATAATCTATCATAAGTCCTATAAATACTCTACCACCCACTTTATTTGTAATGGCATGTCATGAAGGATATCATTGCATAAAAAAGCTCTTTTACATCTGATTCATGCTCCAAAGAAGCATTCTAAGGGGAGAACTGTAATGAGTGAAGAAATTCTGACTGCCTTTGTTGCAAGATATGTATATTCTGTGCTATACAGAGTCTGGTAATATGCTCTAAATTAATCATTTATTTCTTCTGGGTCAACTGTTATGGGATTGTCTATAGCATTTAGGGCTCTCTCAGACTGCATTTGCTTAACATGCCAAGGCAAAGTTCTCACCAAGTCAATGTTTACGGTTTGTCACAGTATTCCTTTTTTTACATGCAGTCCCATCTGAGGGGATGAAGGTTATAGGCATTAATTTTTGTAAAAATCACATAAGCATTGTATGGCATTGTTTGATGCCATAAATAAAAAGATAACTAAATCATAAATATAGCATAGTTTGGCATTTTAATGTAAAACATTGTACATAATATGTAAAAAAAACAACAAAATAATCAATAGTTCAAAAAATGGTGGAATGGTTGGTCCTTTTATTGCAGAACTTTTCATTTACACTTAGACTTAGATTTAGTCTTAGACAGACATTGTCATTCAAATTAACACTGTACAATGCACATTAGAACAAATTCTGTTGCCTTGGCTCAGGGTAGATTGGTAATACAAGTAATACAAGTGTAGTGCGTATGTAAATATATGTATATCAGCAGATAAATAATTTTTAAATATGTATATGTACAAGAATATATTGCACTGGAGATCCCATGTATGAAAAAAAAGAATTGGAGCAGTGTGTTATTTAGAGTTCAGCAGTCTTACGGCATGTCGGCAAACTGGAAGTCGCTCTGGATAAGAGCATCAGCCAAAATGCCATAAATGTAAATGTAACTCTTCTGAAAATAGATTAGTCCAGTGAATGTTTTATTTGTAATACTACATGAGTGTGTATTGATCTTCTGTTTTGAAGCAATGGAATCTGGAAAATTGCAGCAAGCTTTAAGGACAGTCCTGACAAGAATTTCACAGCAGAGTTTGAAGTCAAAGAATACGGTAAGTATTCACTATACAGTGAATAAATTACTAGATAGATCTACCTGTTTATTTAAATATTAAAGATAGAATTATACATCTACAATATATTGTATTCAGTATTGCTTTACTGAAAGTTGTACATCCACTCCCCAGTGCTGCCCAGCTTTGAAGTTAAGCTGAATCCTAAGAAATCTTTCTTCTACACAGAGGATAAAGAGTTCCATGTTGAAATTAAAGCCAAGTAAGAGTTGACTGACACATATATTTTATTAGATTTCACATTTACTTTAATACCTTTAACCCCATGTTTAAGATATTGTATCTTTCTTTTTCTGCTCACATCCAAAATCAGAGTGCTCCATTACATATACATGAAAATTCATATACATCTCTCACGTTTTCTAAAATTTTTAAATGATTATTATGCCGTTTGTGTGAGTAGTTGATTTAACCAGTCCTTATATTCTTTTATGGTATCATGTATGCATACTTGCATATTTGGATGCATATTTGGATTTTTTTATACTTCACTAGCTGTCAAACATAGGGTGCAAAAGGTTATGGTAAGGTTAGGTCATTTTTATTGTTAATATTTGAGATAATAAACTATAACCTAGTTTTTGCATGAAATTGATGCTATTTTTTATAGAACACTTTAATTTCTAAGGACTGCTGTAACCACTGGGCTGCCAATGGACTTACAGAATGAATTACATATAGTTGCAAGCACCAGTAATGGTTGTGAAAGCATGCTGCACAGATATGGAGGTGGTGCACTGATATTCAGGCCTTTATGCAGGTGGAAAATGTATCTGATTTTAGGCAAATACAGACAGAAAATGCCGGATTGGAAATCAGTGGAATAAATCTGACCCAATACTGTCAAACATTTTGCCTGAAAGTAGCCACAGAACTGCCTAGTTGCAATTACACTAGTGATTCAGTTAAAATTTACTTATTGGATATTGAGAACTACTTTAATAAGATGGCGTGAGAGGAGGAGAGACTTGTAGCTCAGGTCCCCTGAGTTCACTATGCTAGACTGGTGTTAGCTTGAAACATACTGAAATGCAGCCGGTGCTTTTTGGTCATTTCAGCAGCCAATATTTAAGTAAAAGTGATTTTTCAAGTCTGTAGTGAGTCTTCAGTTTCAACAATTACAGTTTCTTCTATCAGTTATTAAAAACTTCAGCCGACTCCAGAAAACCCAGAGTTGTGTATCATAAAGGGAGAGAACATTCTGGAATAGTGTAAATGTGGAGAGAACATTTGTGAATGGGGAAAGAAGATGTTAGAACAGTTGAAGTGTTCTACAACCTTGTGATTTGAGAGAACGTTCTTGAACAGGAGAGAACGTAGTAGAACAGCACATGTTCTAGAACAGTGTGTGCATGGGGAGAAAATAAGTGTGAATGGGGAAAGAATGTTCTAGAATAATTTAAATGGGGGGGTAACGTAGGAGAAGAGCATATGTGGAGGAAAATGTTCTAAAGAAATGCAAATGAAGAGAACACTGAAGAACAGTGTGACAGGGGAAATACTGCAATCAGACACAGGTACAACATACAAATACATTTGTGTTGATTGGTGTCTGTTTGGTCAGCGTCCTATTGGCTTCTATTGTAGCCTCATGTAAAAAGATTAGGAGACCACTGCAGTAGATGAATTAGTACATTTATAGTCAGAGTTGCGTGAGTAGATATGCATGCAGAAGTTTTGCCTCCCCTGGTCAAAATATATTTTGTGGATTTTGTTAGTGAATGAAAGTTAACACTTCTGTGTATTTTAATGCACAATTACTGTTTATTTAAATGGTTATTTATCATACTGTGGAAAAAAAAACATTAAAATAAAAGTTGTTTATTATATCCAATATGGCAAACTCAGAAAATAGGCAGTGCACTAAAATGAGCAGAAAATGCCATATTGGTGTGTTCTTTATTTAGTTAGTGTTTTAGTTAGTTTAGTGTTAGTTATATTGTCACTTAGAGAATGAGAAAAGACATGCAGTTTGACAGCTTCTATAACATTCATTGTTTTTCTATGGATTACGTTACTGATATGTTTATCACTTTAACTTTCTTATTTATTATCCTACTGCTTTTTTAGGTATTTGTTTGGTCTAGATGTTGAAGGCTCTGCTTTTGTAGTATTTGGCGTCTTCAATGACAGCAAAAAGATCAGCATCCCGAGTTCTCTTGCCAGAGTTGATGTAAGCCTGGAGACCCACATACAAATGAACTACATGCATTTATCCTTAGGTGTCCAGAGTTATTTTTATTGTTGTGCTATCGACTTAATTTATGTGACATGATTATATAAATATAGTTACATTATTAATAACTTACATTTATATTTAATATAAACCATGTATTGATGGGTTTGGGTTGCAAGTTTTTATCTGTTTTTGAAGTTTACAAGAAAGACACACACTCCCAGCATGCTGTTGTTAACCTGCAACTTTAAAGATTAAAACATAACCAAGAAATAAAATGACATCATCTCTACAGTAATCTATATGCACAGTTTAAAATGTCATTCTTCTGGTCTGAACTCTGTAGATCAAGAAAGGACAAGGTGAAGCAGTGCTCAAGAGAGACCACATCCTTCAGACCTTCAAAAATATTGACGAACTTGTTGGGAAAACAATGTACATGTCTGCCAGTGTGCTAACTGAAGCTGGTAAGTAGAGTGCACAATATTAGCAGCTTTATTTGTGTATTGGTTGTGTATTGAGTGTTCTCAGGCATAAAGTATACTAGGTTCATTAAGAAAGGAAGCGTAACACATTTATGCTAAATAATAGCCTCTGATGGGACATCTCATCTGGTTGAAGAACCAGTATTCACGATATGCATGAATGTAATGTCATTAAATGAAATATAGTCCAAATATTACAATTGGCACGGACTGTAAAATGTTTCAAACGTAACATTTCAATGAAGGTTTGATAAAACACGTAAAATTAAAATCAAATTCACTTTAGGTCCCACTATCAATGCTTAATTTCGGCCATACACTGTAAACTCTGCGCCTGAAAGCAATATAAATTGCTAGATAGACACTGCTAGCTACCAGTAACAACATTATGTGCCTTATTCATTGTATTCTGTTTTCAGTTTTTACAAATAAAACTGTTTTAAAGTTTCACTTTGGTTCCAGAGCCTGTCATAGTTTGGTATAACTCCGATAAAAATGATGTAAGACTACATTCTGTGTTTATTAATGCAGCAGTTTCTGAAATTTGTGCAGAAATGTTGTTCTTTATACAAATTTTGCTCCAGATGATAATGTTGTTTAATTAGTTGGTAGCTTTTGTTTCTGATTTAATTCAATGGATGAATAAAAATCTTTTAAAAGATGGGAATTCTTCTTACTGGCACTATAGTAAAGTGTAATAAAATAACCAGTGAAATTAGACTCTAAGTGTTGTTATTATTAACTCAGACCAGCAATTTAAGTCACACTAATGCATGAACATCTTACAACAAGTGATGTAAATCTTTGTTTCAGGAAGTGAAATGGTGGAAGCGGAAAGAAGGGGAATTCATATAGTGAAAGCACCATATACCATTCACTTCACAAGAACACCAAAATACTTTAAACCTGGAATGCCCTTTGATTTCAGGGTACAGAAACATCACACCTGCACCTGTTTTAACCAACAACTAAAAATCCTATAAATACACACTGTAATTTGCTTTTTTAAAGGGAGATTTTCAACAGAGCTGATGAGAATTGTGGTTGTATTGTAGGATAATGTTTGTAATAATAAAAGGTTGATCATAGCCTCTTATATTGATTCATATCTAATAACTAAAGTTTCTTGTTTTGTTGAAGGCCAACTGAAAAATTCTGCTTTACATTCTTTGTTAACAACGTAATAATGTTTGGTTTAAGTGTTCCTTTAATGAATCTCACTCTCTGATCATGTTGAAAAGGTGTATGTAACAAACCCTGATGAGACACCAGCAGACAAAGTTGCCGTATTGGTGACACCAGGAGAAGTGACAGGAATTACTGATAAGAATGGGATTGCCAAGATAGTCATCAACACCCAGAAAGGAGCCTCCACTCTAGATATCACTGTAAGCCTCATATTCTAAAGTGTTGATTTTCTGTAACACTGTCCTACCATCCCTTCCTCAACTACAATGGAAAATAAAGCTGAAGACCTGAAGGTTTCAAAGGTTACAGGCTTCCAACCTGTTAATGATGGTCTAGAACAGTATTATATAGTGACACATATTGTAACTCATTACTATGAACTAAGGGTTAATGGCATTCAGGCACAGTAATATAGTGTCCCTGATCATCAGTAACTCATAGTTCATTAGTAATGATTTACCATGTGTTTCACTTGATAATATTGTTCCTGAGCATTAATGTCTAGTTCATTATTAATGTGTTACAATGTGTTTCACTTTATAATACTATTCCTGATCATCATTAACTCCTAGTTCATTAGTAAAGAGTTACTGTGTGTGTATCACTTTATACTGTGCCTGATGATCATTAACTTTTAGTTCATTAGTAATGAGTTATCATTTTATAATACCGTTCCTGATCAACTCCTAGTTCATTAGTAATGAGTGTTTAACTTTATAATACTGTTCCTGATCATCATTAACTTCTAATGAACAACATAGTACAGCAGCAATTAATTAATTAATTTGACTTAATTTTGTTCCTAATCCCGGGTGTTAGCTGAGCCCTCAGAGGGGTGAGAGATGAGGGATTGAGCTGACTTTGGCAGCAGAACTTGCCCAGAAATCATTGAATCCTGACACATTAATTGACATAGGAACACACAGTTTAAGATTAAATACAGTATGAAATGCATCTTCTGTTTTTTTTTTAGACCTCTTTGTTCAAATCTTTTAGAAAGTGAAATTCTATGTTTTTGTTCAAAGGTATGTACTGTCACAGAGGGAATACCAGCAGAAAAAAAGATGACAGCTTATGCCTACAAGCCTAAAGAGGGTTCCCAAAACTACCTGCATATTGACATAACTACTGGATTGTTGAATGTTGGGAATCAAGTTACCCTCAAGTTGAATCTAGGCACCAGTACAGTTGGGAACCAAGACTTCACTTATATGGTGTGTACTTAAGACATACATAACATTATTTAATACTGCTAGTATTTTAACCAGTTATATTCAGTTTTACATCTTGTGCTGTGTGTCTGCATCTTTGTGTCACACTGGTCAAAACAAAAATGCTAACTTTGTCACTATTACTGCTCAGTCAATCTATTCCATCTTCTTCATCTTTTTCAGTGGCTGTGCTTTTGTCAGTGATTTTTGCCAATCAGATTGTATACATTTACAGCATTTGGCTGATTTACAATTTGATCATTTTACACAGGTAGACCAAGGTGGTGTTAGGAGTCTTGCCCAAGGACTCTTATTGGTGTAGTATAGGGTGCTTACCCAGGCAGGGGATTGAACTCCAGTCTACAGCATAGAAGGCAATGGTGTTACCCACTACACTATACCAACCACCAGAATACATTCTGATTATGTATTAAGACTGAGGTGTTTATATGCTCACTGTACTCAACAAACTGATGGAAAACTGTTTACATGCACACTACAAGTAATCCAATCCAAAAATTATGTGCATGCATGGAGCACCACTTAGTGTAGACATTGCCATGACAACTAGTATCATGTGAGTCCAGTCAGAGTGAAACTAGCAGCAGTGAGAAGAGCTTGTGTTTTTCATTTATTTAAAATTATTTCAGACTCAGGAAAACATACTTCACATGTACTTATTAAAGAAAGCTGAGAGGAAGATGTGTTCTGACATAAACTGGCGCCTGTCCCACTGCCATCTTTTAAAGATTAAAGTATAAACTTCAGCTTCTGTGCAGCCCTGTTTCTGCTCCCGCCATGTTGAACATTATAAACTTTGACTATGATGTGAATGCACATGTTTACATGGCTATAATTCTTCTATATTTAACAGCACTTAAGTAGCCCTACTCTGTGTTTAAAAAACTGTTTACTGTTTAGTTTATGACATTCCCACTAGACAGTTCATACTAGAATTCTTCTTCTTCTTTCGGCTGCTCCCTTTAGGCGTCACCACAGCAGATCATCTGCTTCCATCTTGCCCTATCCACTGCCATGTCCACCTTCACTACATCCATAAACCTTCTCTGAGGTCTGCCTCTTCTCCTTCTGCCCGGCAGCTCCATCTCCAACATTCTTTGCCCAATATATCCACTATTTCTCCTCAACACATGTCCAAACCATCTCATCCTGGCCTCTCTGGCTTCTCCAAACTGCTCCCCCTTCACTGTCCCTCTGATCTGCTCATTTCTAATCTTGTCTATCCTTGTCACTCGCAATGAACATTTCAGCATCTTCATCTCCGCCACCTCCAGCTCAGCCTCCTTTCTTTTAGACAGAGCCACAGTCTCCAAACCATACATCATAGCAGGATGCACTACTGTCTTGTAAACCTTCCCTTTCACTCTTGCTTCTATCCTTCTGTCACACATCTGTCTCCACCCACTCCATCCTGCCTGCACCCTCTTCTTCACCTCTTTTCTACACTGTCCTTTGCTCTGGATGGTTGACCCACGATATTTGAAGTCATCCACCTTTACGACCTCTACTCCTTGCATCTTCACCTTTCCACCTGCCTCCCTCTCATTCACACACATGTATTCCATCTTGTCTCTACTGACCTTCAATCCTCTCCTGTCCAGTGCAAACCTCCACCTCTCCAGATTCTCTTCCATCTGCTCTCTACTCTCACCACAGATTACAATGTCATCTGCAAACATCATGGTCCATGGAGCCTCCTGCCTGACCTCATCTATCAACCTTTCCATCACCATTGCAAACAAGAAGGGGCTCAAAGCTGATCCCTGATGTAACCCTACCTTCACCCTGAAACCATTTGTCACTCCAACTGCACACCTCACCACTGTCTCACTATCCTCATACATGCCCTGCACCACCCTAACATACTTTTCAGCTACACCTGACTTCCTCATACAGTATCACAGTTCCTCTCTTGGCACCCTATCATATGCCTTCTCTAGATCCACAAAGACACAATGTAGCTCCTTCTGACCTTCTCTGTACTTTGCATCTGTGGTGCTCTTTCTGGGCATGAAACCAAGCTGCTGCTCACTGATCTGAACCTCTCACCTTAGCCTTGCTTCAACAACTCTTTCCCATACCTTCATGGTGTGGCTCATCAACTTTATACCTCTGTAGTTACTGCAGCTCTGCACATCACCCTTGTTCTTAAAAATGGTACTGCTTACACTGCTTCTCCACTCATCAGGCATCCTCTCACTCTCCAGGATTTTGTTAAACAACCTGGTTAAAAAGTCCACTGCCTTCTCTCCTAAACATCTCCATACCTCCACAGGTATGTCATCTGGACCAACTGCCTTTCCATTCTTCATCCTTTTTAAAGCTGCCCTCACTTCCACCTTACTAATTCTCTGCACTTCCTGATCCACTATCTCTCCCTCCATTGTCCTCCTCTCTCTCTCATTTTCCTCATTCATTAGTTATTCAAAGTACTCCTTCCATCTACTCATCACTCTCTGTTCACTCACTAGTACATTTCCCTCTCTATCCTTTATCAGCCTAACCTGCTGTACATCCTTTCCAGCTCTATCTCTCTGTTTAGCCAAACGATACAAGTCCTTTACTCCTTCTTTACTGTCCAGCCTCTCATACAGCTCATCATAGGCCTGAGCCTTTGCCTTTGCCACCATTCTTTTCGCTATGCGGCTAGCCTCACAGAACTCCTGCCTACTTCCTTCATCTCTCTGGTTATCCCACTTTTTCTTAGCTGCCTTCTTCTTCTGAATACTCTGCTGTACTTCCTCATTCAACCACCAACTTTCCTTGTCTTCTTTCCTCTGACCAGAAGAAATACCCAACACATTTTTGTCAGTTTCTCTCACCACCTTAGCTGTAGTTTCCCAGTCCTCAGTTAGCTCCTCACTGCCCCCAAGGGCCTGCTGCAATTTTTCTCTGAACTGCCTACTACCATCCTCCTTCCACCATCTAATCTTTGGCTCTGTCTTCACTCTCTTCCTCTTCTTTGTTTATAATCTCATTCTACAGACAACCACCCTATGCTGCCTTGCTACAGCACCTGGTACCACTTTACAATCTCCAATCTCCTTTAGGTGGCATCTCCTGCTAAGGATATAACCCACCTGTGTGCACCTCCCTCCACTCTTGTATGTCACCCTGTGTTATTCCCGCTTCTGAAAATACATGTTCACCACAGCCATTTCCATTCTCTTTGCAAAATCTACAACCATCTGACCTTCTGCATTTCTGTCTTTCACACCATACATACCCAGCACCTCTTCATCCCCTCTGTTCCCTTCACCAACATGTCCATTGAAGTCTGCACCAATCACTAATCTGTCCTCTCTAGGGACACCATCTACCACTTCATACATCTTACTCCAAAATTCCTCTTTCTCCTCTAACTGACAACCAACCTGTGGTGCATATGAACTGACCACATTCAAAATCACACCATCAACCTCCAACTTCAGGCTCATAATCCTGTCTGACACTCTCTTTACATCCAGAACACTTTTCCCAAGCTGTTCCTTTAGGATTATTCCTACTCCATTTCTCTTCCTCTCTACACCATGATAGAACAGTTTGAATCCACCTCCAATGTTCCTGGCCTTGCTTTCCATCTGGTCTCCTGGACACACAGAATATCTACCTTCCTTCTCTCCGTCATGTCTGCAAGCTCTCTGCCTTTACCAGTCATTGTCCCTATGTTCAGAGTCCCTACTCTAACCTCCACACTCCTGCCTTTCCTTCTCTCTCGCTGCCTTCTAACCTGCCTTTCTCCTCTCCTCTCTGATGGTCTTCGACCTACAGTAGTCCAATTTCCACCGGCACCCTGCTGGTCAACAGCACCGGAGGCGATCGTTGTTAACCCAGGCCTCGACCGATCTGGTATGGCAATCATATTTGTGATCCGCATGATAGTTTTGGCACAAGTTTTACTCCGGATGCCCTTCCTGACGCAACCCTCACCATTTATCTGGGCTTGGGACCGGCACCAGAAGTACACAAAGTACACCCCTAATGACTGGTTTACAGTTCATACTAGAATTGGAGTCAACTAAATCAATTGAAAGTTTAATTAGCAAGTTTTATTTTTAAATGTGTAAGAAGGTTTTTTATTTATGTGGGAAAGATGTATGCATTTGAATTGGGCAAATATATTGCATTGTTTTTACTTTTGCATTATGTCTCTGCTCTTTTTGAACTAGGTTCTAAGTAAAGGACGGATCATAACAGCTGAAAGATTCCGGAAGTCAGATAATGCAGTGATAGCTGTGCCACTCACAGTCACTAAAGAAATGCTTCCCTCTTTCCGTGTGGTGGCGTATTACCATGTGGGATCCTCTGAGGTCGTGGCTGATTCAATCTGGGTTGATGTGGAGGACACGTGTATGGGATCAGTAAGTAAATTATTAACCCAGCCTGGCCATTGAATCAGCAAATGGGAAATTAGCTGTTGCAGAGTTGGTTTGCTTTGGTATTTATATGTAATCACATTAACATCAATGTTTACACACATAATTAATAACTATTGTACTCAATTTACATTTTGGATCAAAAGGGTTAAGTCTGTAATTTTTTCTTTTCTTTTTTTTTCTTTCCTAAAGAAAGACTGTAAATAACAGACATTAACATAATCAGATTTAAATCATAAAATATTCCTCGTCTTTTACTTACAGACACAAAAGTAAAGTAGATTGAAAGTTTAGAATCTACGCTCTCCATGATTTCTCAACTTTGACAATGAGCTACTAGTGAGAAGTAGTTATACAAAGCTCTTTGAAATTTAAAACCAAATGTACACCAAATATATTCAAAGCATGTTGGATATGCCGTGCAAAAATCTTACTCAGCTATGAATATTGTTTATAAGTATTTTATTTGGCAATAAAGGTGTTTTTGCCTGTAAAACAAGATATACCATTAGTATAAATACAAATAATCATCAAACAATAAAATATTTTTTTTTTCCTTTTAAATACTTATCAATATGTTGGATATACTGGACTTATAGATACGACTAATATTAGATTTATTAGATGAACTAAATAGTGGGCTTTTTTATGGTGCACTTTATAAATAATTTAGCCAACAAAAATAACATGCAACAATCACAATGTATGTATTGTACATACATTGTATGTATTGTAATGACAGCTTATCTTTTAAACAGATAGTTACTGCCCAGAAAAAAAGTGTTAAATATACTTTTCTTGGATGGTTTATGAGTGCACAGTACTCTATATCTATGTCCAAGCTGATGTTTCTGGTTTTGGAGACTTACACTTTCCCACCAATTGTTCCCTGACTCACTGCTAGCAAACAAGCTCAGAAATGAGTGTGCTGTATGATTGATCAGTATTATCTAATTGACCTAATTCTGGGCCATGACCATGAAATCACGGAGTCAGTTACATAGTCTTTGGACAAATATAGACACATGATATGGATACTTGAAGCTTACATACATTTTACTGTTTCTTTGACTGCAGTCATAGCAGGTGAAATGACTTTGTTTTTGCTAACTTGTCAAATTAGCTTAACAAGTCAACATGTGAGAACCTTTGCTGATTCTTCTCTCTCTCTCTTTCTGTACAAAGCTCAAAGTTAATGTAGAGCAGGTTGAAGCAGCATATGCCCCCAATGACGTTTTTGCTCTGAAAATTACTGGGGATCCTGGGGCAAAAGTTGGCCTGGTCGCTGTGGACAAGGGCATCTATGTCCTCAACAACAAGAACAGACTCACTCAGACAAAGGTCAGTAATTACCAGCAAACTATGGGTGAGTACACCCCTCACATTTCTACAATTATTTTATTATATTTTCATGGGACAACACTGTAGAAATGAAAATTGGATATAACTTAAAGTAGTCAGTATACAGCTTGTGCAGCAGTATAGATTTACTGTCCTCTGAAAATTACTCAACACACAGCCATTTATGTCTAAATAGCTAGAAACACCTTACAGTGAACATGTCCATGACACCTTACTGGTGTCATGTGACTTGTTAGAGTTACAAGGTACGAGGTGTGAAATTGGAGCAGGGCTATTAAATTTGGTGTTTTGGGTACAATTCTCTCATACTGGCTACTGGATATTCAACATGTCACCTCATGGCAAACAACACTCTGAGGGTGTAAGAAATATATAGAAATTGTTGCTCTCCACAAAGATGGCCTAGGTTATAAGAAGATTGCTAACACCATGAATCTGAACTATAGCATGGTGGCCAAGTCATACAGTGGTTTTCCAGGACAGGTTCCACTCCGAACAGGCCTCGCCAGGGTTGACAAAAGAAGTTCAGCCCATGTTTTCAGTATCATGTCCAGAGGTTGGCTTCAAAGAACAAATGCATGCCAGCATCGCTGCAGAGGTTGAAGAAGTGGGAGGGCAGCCTGTCAGTGCTCAGACCATATGGCACACAATGCATCAACTCAGTCTGTATGGCCATTGTCCTGGATGGAAGCCCCTTCTGAAGCTGACACACAAGAAAGCGCAGAAACAGTTTGCTGAAGACAAGCAGTCCAAGAATATGGATTACTGGAACCATGTCCTATAGTCTGGTGAGACCTACATAAACTTATTTTTCTTAGATGGTGTCCAGCATGTGTGGTGGTGCCCTGGTGAAGAGTACCAGCGCAACTGTTTCTTACTTACAGTCAAGCATGGTGATGGTAGCATCATGGTCTAGGGCTACATGAGTGCTGCTGGGACTGGAGAGCTGCGGTTTATTGAGTTCCAACATGTACTGTGACTTTCTGAAGCAAAGCATGAACCCTTCCCTTTGTAAACTGCACCAGATTGCAGTTTTCCCAAATGATAATGACCTCAAACACACCTCCAAGAAGAAAACTGCCCTGCTGAAGGTAAAGGTGATGGACTGGCCAAGTATGTCTCCAGATCAAAACCCAATTGAGCACCTGTGGGGCATCGTCAAGTGGAAGGAGCAGGAACGCAAGGTGTCTAACATCCACCAGCTCCGTGATGTCATCATTGAGGAGTGGAAGAGGATTCCAGTAGCAATCTGTGCAGCTCTGGTGAATTCCATGCAAAAGAGGATTAAGGCAGTGCTAGATAGAGGTGGTCCCTCAAAATATTGACACTTAGAGCACAATTTGGACTCACTTGTGTTGCCAGCTATTTAGACGTTAATGGCTGTGTGTTGAGTTCTTCTCAGAGGACAGTGAATCTCCACTGCTATACGAGCTGCACACTGACCACTTTAAGTTTCATTTCTAGAGTGTCGTCCCATGAAAAGATATAATAAAACATTTGCAGAAATGTGAGGGGTGTACTCACTTTTGTGAGATACTGTATATATACTGTGCTTTGAAAAAGTATTCATACCCCTTGAACTTTCCCACATTTTTTTCAAGTTACACCCACAAACTTCCTCTCCTTGGATCACCACCTTATCGTGGTGGAGGGGTTTGCGTGCTTGAATGATCTTAGGAGCTATGTTGTCTGGAGCAAAAGCTCCTGGTAGGGTCTCCCATGGCAAACTGGTCCTAGGTGACAGGTCAGACAAAGTGTGATCCATAATAACCCCTATGAAGACACAAAAACAGGACTTGTGTACCCTGCCCGGAACAGGGTTACCGGGGCCCCACCCTGGAGCCAGGCCTGGGGGAGGGGCTCGCCAGCGAGCGTCTGGTGGCCGGGCATTTACTCATGGTGCCCGGCCGGGCCCAGCCCGAAGGAATTACATGAGTCCCCCCTCCCATCGACCCACCACCAATGGGAGGGGCAGTAGTAGGGGTTCGGTGCGTTGTGGATCGGGCAGTGTCCAAAGGCATGGGCCTTGGCGTTCTGATCCTCGGTTGCTGAAACTGGCTTTTGGAACTTGGAACGTTACCTCACTGGCGGGGAAGGAGCCTGAGTTGGTGCGCGAGGTTGAGAGATACCGGCTAGATATAGTCGGGCTCACCTCAACACATAGCTTGGGCTCTGGGTCCAATCTCCTTGAGAGGGGCTGGACTTTATTCTTTTCTGGAGTTGCCCATGGTGAGAGGCGGCGGGCAGGTGTGGGCTTTCTTATAGCCCCTCGACTCGGTGCCTGTATGTTGGGGTTTTCTCCGGTGGACGAGAGGGTAGCTTCCCTACGCCTTCGGGTTGGGGAACGGGTCCTGACTGTTGTCTGTGCTTATGCACCGAACAGCAGTTCAGAGTACCCAGCCTTCTTAGAGTCCTTGGGAAGGGTGCTTGAAAGTGCTCCTCCTGGAGACTCTATTGTCCTACTGGGGGACTTCAACGCTCACGTGGGCAATGACAGTGAGACCTGGAGGGGTGTGATTGGGAGGAATGGCCTCTCTGATCTGAACCCGAGTGGTGTTCAGTTTTTGGACTTCTGCGCAAACCACAGTTTGTCCATCACGAACACCATGTTTGAACACAAGGATGTCCATAAGTGCACATGGCACCAGGACACCCTAGGCCACAGTTCAATGATTGACTTTGTAGTCGTGTCATCGGACTTGCGGCCATGTGTTTTGGACACTCGGGTAAAGAGAGGAGCTGAGCTGTCAACTGATCACCACCTGGTGGTGAGTTGGATCAGGTGGTGAGGGAAGATGCCGGTCAGGCCAGGCAAGCCCAAACGCATAGTGAGGGTTTGCTGGGAACGTCTAGCAGAAGAACCTGTCAGATTGATCTTCAACTCACACCTCCGTCAGAACTTTGACCAGATATCGGGGGAGGTGGGGGACATTGACTCAGAATGGGCCATGTTCCGTTCCTCCATTGCTGAAGCGGCTGACTGTAGCTGTGGCCGTAAGGTAGTTGGTGCCTGTCGGGGCAGTAATCCTCGAACCTGGTGGTGGACACCCCAGGTGAGAGATGCCGTCAAGCTGAAGAAGGAGTCCTACCAGGCATGGTTGGCCTGTGGGACACCAGAGGCAGCTGGCAGATATCGACAGGCCAAGCGATCTGCGGCTTCAGTTGTTGCCAAGGCAAAAACCCGTGTATGGGAGGAGTTTGGTGAGGCCTTGGAAACTGACTTTAAGTCGGCTCCGAAAAGATTCTGGCAAACCGTCAGGCGACTCAGAAGGGGAAAGCAGTGTGCCACTAGCACTGTATATAGTGGAGATGGTGTGCTGCTGACTTCGACTGAAGACGTCATTGGGCGGTGGAAGGAATACTTTGAGGACCTTCTCAATCCCACCGACACGTTCTCCAGTGAGGAGGCTGAGTCTGGGGACATGGGAATAGGCTTGTCCATTACTGAGGCCGAAGTCGCTAAGGTAGTTAAGAAGCTCCTTGGTGGCAAGGCTCCAGGGGTGGATGAGATCCGCCCTGAGTTCCTCAAGGCTCTGGATGTTGTGGGGCTGTCTTGGCTGACACGCCTTTTCAACATTGCGTGGACATCGGGGGCAGTGCCACTGGATTGGCAGACTGGGGTGGTGGTGCCTCTTTTTAAAAAAGGGGACCGGAGGGTGTGTTCCAACTACAGGGGGATCACACTCCTCAGCCTCCCTGGCAAGGTCTATGCAGGGGTACTGGAGAAGAGAGTCCGGCTTATAGTCGAACCTCAGATCCAGGAGGAACAGTGCGGGTTCCGGCCTGGTCGTGGAACACTGGACCAACTCTTCACCCTCTCCAGGATTCTGGAGGGTTCATGGGAGTTTGCCCAACCAGTCCACATGTGCTTTGTGGATCTGGAGAAGGCATTCGACTGTGTTCCCCGGGGTATTCTGTGGGAGGTGCTTCAGGAGTACGGGGTACATGGCTCTTTGCTACGAGCCATTCAGGCCCTGTACAAACAAAGCTGGAGTTTGGTTCGCATAGCCGGCAGTAAGTCAGACTCGTTCCCAGTGAGAGTTGGACTCCTTCAGGGCTGCCCTTTGTCACCGATTCTATTCATAATTTTTATGGATAGAATTTCTAGGCGCAGTCAAGGGATGGAGGGTGTCCGGTTTGGTGACCTCAGGGTCACATCACTGCTGTTTGCAGATGATGTGGTCCTATTGGGGACATCAGGCCGCGAACTTCAGCTTTCGCTGGATCGGTTTGCAGCCGAGTGTGAAGCGGCTGGGATGAGAATCAGTACTTCTAAATCCGAGACCATGGTTCTCAGGCGGAAAAGGGTGGAGAGCCCTCTCTGGGTCGGGGATAGGCTCTTGCCTCAAGTGGAGGAGTTTAAGTATCTCGGGGTCTTGTTCACGAGTGATGGTACAAGGGAGCGGGAGATTGACAGGCGGATTGGTGCTGGGTCAGCAGTGATGCGGGCTCTTTACCGGTCTGTTGTGGTAAAGAAAGAGCTGAGCCATAAGGCAAGGCTCTCGATTTACCGGTCGATCTACGTTCCCACCCTCACCTATGGTCATGAGCTTTGGGTAATGACCGAAAGAATAAGATCGCGAATACAAGCGGCCGAAATGAGTTTCCTCCGCAGGGTGTCTGGACTCTCCCTTAGAGATAGGGTGAGAAGTTCAGTCATCCGGGAGGGACTCGGAGTAGAGCCGCTGCTTCTTCACGTCGAGAGGAGCCAGCTGAGGTGGTTCGGGCATCTGGTTAGGATGCCTCCTGGACGCCTCCCTCGGGAGGTGTCACAGGCGAGTCCACCTGGGAGGAGACCCCGGGGAAGACCCAGGACACGCTGGTGCGACTATATCGCCCAGCTGGCCTGGGAGCGCCTCGGAATCCCCCTTGGAGAGCTGGTGGAAGTGGCTGGGGAAAGGGAGGTCTGGGCTTCATTGCTTAGGATGCTGCCCCCGCGACCCGAACCCCGCACAAGCGGAAGATAATGGATGGATGGATGGATGGATGGATGGATGGACCCACAAACTTGTATTTTATTGGGATTTTATGTGATAGACAAAGTAGCATGCAATCGTAAAGTGAAAAGAAAATTATACAGTTTTCAAAACTTTTAATAAATAAAAATCTGAAAACTGTGGCATGCATTTGTATTTAGCCACCTGTGCTCTGATACCCCTAAATAAAATCCAGTTTGACCAATTGCCAGAATTAATCTAGTAAATAAAGTCCACCTGTGTGTAATTTATTCTCAGTATAACTAGAGCTGTTCTGTGTAGGTCTCAGAAGTTTGTTAGAAAACATTAGTGATCAAACAGCACCATGAAAACCAAAGAACACACCAAACAGGTCAGGGATAAAGTTGTGGAGAAGTGTATAAAGTTAAACTTTTTGGCCTAAATGCAAAATGCTATGTGTGGTGGAAAACTAACACCTCACATCACCCTGAGCACACCATCCTCAAACATGGAACATGGTGGTGGCAGCATCATGCTGTTGGGATGCTTCTTTTCAGCAGGGACAGGGGAAACTGGTCAGAGTTAATGGAAAAATGGATGGAGCTAAATAGAGGGCAATCCTGGAGGAAAACCTGTTAGAGGCTGCGAAAGACTTGAGGCTGGGACAGAGGTTTACATTCCAGCAGGACAATGACCCTAAACATACAGCCAGAGCTACTATGGAATGATTTAGATCAAAGCATATTCATGTGGTAGAATGGCCCAGTCAAAGTCCAGACCTAAATCCCATTGAAAATATGTGGCAAGACTTGAAAATTGCTGTACACAGATGCTCTCCATCCAATCTGACCGAGCTTAAGCTATTTTGCCAATAAGAACAGGCAAAAATTTCAGCCTCTAGATGTGCAAAGCTAGTAGGGACATACCCCAAAAGACTTGAAGCTGTAATTGCATGTATATGACGGAGTTTTCTACCTAATTTGAACAAAGCAGTTGACAACTACTATCCTCCTG
Source organism: Pygocentrus nattereri (assembly GCF_015220715.1). Classification (NCBI taxonomy): domain Eukaryota; kingdom Metazoa; phylum Chordata; class Actinopteri; order Characiformes; family Serrasalmidae; genus Pygocentrus; species Pygocentrus nattereri. The sequence continues at coordinate 33,389,060 of NC_051222.1, read as the reverse complement.
GCTCTGACATCCATAAAGACTCAATTTTCCAGAACTCTCTGGGATAGCACATCAACCATGAACTTCCACAATCCACCAATCAATGCTCCAGTTCACCCAAATACTAACCACTGGCACTTGTGATGTTATATGACCATATGTTGTTTTGTATAGAAGCCCAGGCTTCAGAATACTTCTAATTGCGAGACATTGCTTCTCTCCGTAGAGCTACTGAATATTTCTGTCTGTATTTTGCATTCTTTTTTTTTTTTTTAATATTTACTTTTTTTTTAGACATTTTGACTTTGCCTTTTTGTCCTTGTACTTTTAGATCTGATTGCCTGATGTTTGTTATGTTTGTCTGTATTTTGGCCTTTTTAGATTTGACCGCTGCCTGTTTTTTTCACTATGAGTATTTTCAAGCCATTTCTTAGTAAAGCTACATTTCTTAATTTTTATCACAAGCATCTGGCTGGTTCTGTTCAGTCACATCAATGGTGCTAAACCATGCTGTCAAAGCCAAAAGTACTTCATTAGTGTGGAAATAATACACAAAATGAAACTAATTCCACTGCAATTTCAGTAAGACTGTGCTAAAATACAGGCCATTTGACTGACATGCATGAGACCTATTCATAGACTGTTTGATATACTGACACTACAAAATCAAACTTAGCACAGCACTTGGCAAATGCATAGGGATATCTTGTTTACCTGCTGTCTACTCTTTCAAACACAACTCAGAAATAAAGTACTAAATTGGGATATCATACATTATTCCTGGTTTGTTGCCCAGGACTTTTCTTTGGTCTGAAATGCTGATTGTTGAATAGACACACAACTGCTTGCTACTAAATATGGATACTAGTATTTAGCTAGAGAAACAGTTATTTGAAAGAAATCATTTGTTTCCCACTGGAAAGTGCACAGACCAAAGGCAGTTGGAAATCTTTGTGAGAGCTGAGGTTCTGATAGCTGTAGTGATTTTAGTGTGCAGTGTATGTCTATACTTAAATATATTTCTTGTTTCTCACCACTAGATCTGGGACACCATTGAGAAGCATGACCTTGCCTGCACAGCTGGCAGTGGTAAAGACAGTATGGGGGTTTTCTATGATGCAGGACTCCTGTTCTCGTCTAATTCTGCAGGAGGCACCCTTGAAAGAAGAGGTATGGAAAAGGGCTATGGGTGATTTTGTTTATTCTGGGACTGTCGCACAGTGATACTGATTTTTGAATTTAGTCGTTTTTAAAGAAAACAAAAGCTTCGTTAACTTCATGCATGCAATTTCCTGCAAGAACAGTTTAACACGCAAGTTCCCTTTGGTTTGATTTTAAGAGAAGATAACAGAATAAAACACTCCAATTGAAACAAGCTGTGTCAGGTTTGTCAGAAATTCTGTTAGTGCAGAGGAGCAGCACTGAATTTGTACTAAAGTTAATATCTGGAATCATCTAATGACCTCCATGTTGATGCTATTTTGAGTATTAATGTTAATCCAGTATATCATGCGCATTTTCTTTTTAAAAATAAATGAAATACACATTTTCTTATTGTGTTTTCTTTGCTTTGGTGAAGATCTATCCTGCTCATCTGAACAAAAAAGAAAACGACGTGACCTCTCCAAAACAGAACTGAGAAAGACCCTGGGTCAGTATAACCTATGATTATGAATGAGGGCCTTGTGCAATGTTCTCAGATTCAGGAAGGGCACAGTTCTGCAACTTTGGCCAATAACAGCATTTTTCACTGTATTCACATACAGCGCATTGGAAAAGTATTCACAGCACTGATGATGTTACTTCAGCAAAGTATTGAGCAAAGGCTGTGAATACACGTGCACATGTGATTGATTTTTGTTTTTTATTTTTAATAAATTTGCAAAACATTCAAACAATCTTTTTTCACTGTCTCATTATGGCGAATTGTGTGTAGATAAGGCTGTAACATAACAAAATGTGGAAAAAGTGAAGCACTGTGAAAACGTTTCAGATGCACTGCATGTCTTGACAGATTTTCTGTTTAAAAATGCACTTAATGTCATGTGGGTATGAAGAAAAATTCCACATAATCGCAAATTGGTCTGTAAACTTTCATGGGTGACCATTACCCTATGCATTTACCGTAGCCTAAGGAGGGTATCTGAAGAGATGTTTCTATATTGAGTCTGTAACCTAAAATACGAGTTCTTAAGTATAATAAGGTAAAGTAGATTTTCTTTTATGGTTTACTTCTAGTCTTTAAAACTACTAAACAATCAGTATTATGTAGTGTTTTTGCTAAATAATTGGCTATCAGTATCAGTTCGACATTTCCATATTGGTCCTATAAGCTATCTGTGTTGTGTATCTTTGCATGTAGATATCAGATGCTTGTTTCTGGCTGTGTCTTGGTCAGGGGTATCTTCAGACTGTAGCTTATTTGCACCAGCTGGCCTGGAAAATAATGTGTCCTTAGGTTTTTAAAAAGTCTCAAAATATATTTTATATTTATACAATTAGATTCATGTGGACTTTGAATTTTGGACACAGCTAGATGCATTTGATTTTTTTTAGAAAACATCTGACATCATGTCACGCCCAAGCTAGCATACATGAAGACAGAGATATGGTTGTGAGGTACATTGTAGAGGTTTATATTTGATATGTTTTCACTGCAAATTTGGTCTTCAATGATATACAAAGTGCTCATACAGATTCTCAAATAGTAGATTTTCAAGACAAGGATAAAGCCAAACCCTGTCAGTAGAGAATCTCTATTCAAAAATATGTGCAGCTTAATCTCTATTTGGGAGACTATTAAATTTTACTCAAGATGTCTTTAGATGCCCTGATAAGAGGCATTTTTTTCTGAATACAAGTGAACATGATAGTTGTGAGCTGAGAAATCTTTGAATTAATCTGTGGACCACCAAAACTGCAATTTAAGAAATCTGGCATGACACAACTAACTAGATGCATAGTGCCAAAATGGGTTCTTAGGGGCCAGTGCCTGAAGGACTGTTGGGTCAGTCTCTTAATCAATGGACCTTTTTGCAAGTGAAATGTGTGAATGTGAAGAACTTTCTTCATTCATTTGTTTATGCAGTGGGGAGTTACAGTGAGAACCTGAGGCACTGCTGCATGGATGGAATGGTGAATAATCTTCTCGGTTACACGTGTGAACGCAGAGCCGAGTATGTTGAGGAAGGAGACGAATGCCGTCAAGCTTTCCTGAGTTGCTGCAAGAAAATGACTGAGGCAAGGCAGGAGACGATTCAGGAGGAGCTGATCCTTGCCAGAAGTAAGGAACATGTGCTGTTACATTTATGTTTTCTAAGTTGTATTGACTTCACACATGTCTCCAGACTCTTTATTTTAGTTTTCTGTCTTAAAAAATTTAGGTACAAACACATACTTTTCACCTGGAAGAACTTATCTAAGGTACACAACTGGACCTTAAAACCATGGTTGTACCTTTGAAGGAACATTTACATTGTTTGTACCTTGATGAAGAAAAAATGTATCTGCGTATTACCTTTATTTCTAACAGTGTACTTAAATTTTGGGAAACAGTTGAATTGTATGTATGTAGCTTTACAGTTTTGTTTTCTTAAGTTTTTAATTTAGTAAGTTTTATTACAAAGGTTTAGGATTTAGGTGGATTGTTTTAAGATACCAAAAGATTATTTACACTGTAACGCTGAATAAGCACAGAAAGACTCTCGCAGATCTTAAAAACGAAAGTTGGTTTAGTAAGAGAACACTTGGGAGAAAGAACAGAGTCAGGGCAAATTCAAAATCAGAATCCAAAGACAGGCAAAAAGTCAAAAGAACAGAAAATACAAAAACACAAGCAACCAGAGCCAAAGGGCAAATCCAAAACAGGAATAGTCAAAAAACAGGCAATGGGTTCAGTTCAGTACACAAGTCATGAAATCAGAAGAGAAACATTCAGAATACCTTGCAATGAGGAGAACAAACCAGGATCCTTATAAAGTCTGAAGCAAATGAACACAGGTGTGTTGCATCAGTAATCGGGTGACTGTGAATGGGGCAGAGGCCTGTGATTGGCGGAAGGGGTGACATCATAATGATAGGAATTCTGGGAAATGGAGTCCTTAAGGGTGTTAGGCAAGGGAGGAGAATCTGGAAGCGTGACATTCATATATATCGACAAAAGAGAATACACATAGTAAACAAATAATACAAATAAATACATACACACCACCACAGGAGACCCAAGTCATCATATTGTTGGTCCCTGTGTGCAAATGTTTGGTGGGCCCCTACCTGACTACCTTTTTGGGTAGTCATAATTTATTTATTTTTTAATCGAAGCAGGTTACACAAGGCCTAAATCTAAGTGCAACTGTACGTGCAGTGCACACCAAGAGAACAAACAGGTGTAAACAGTTGACCTCTAGAGTGAAGGACCCTAGTGACCCTGTGATGTTGTGGGGAGCATTTTGCTCACATGGTTTGGGTCCACTTGTCGCTTTATGGTGCATTTAAACGGGTCGAGCTCAGTTGCAGAGGTGAATGCATCACCCACCTTCAGTTAGCTGCAAAAGCCAATTAATACGCAGCTTTGCTCAATAGGTTAGAGGTGAGCTGAGGAAACTCCACACAAGGAAGGCAGCTGGTCCGGAGAAAGTATGTCCTAAACTACTTAAGTCCTTTGGCTGCTGAGCTGGGAGCACCCCTACAGCACATCTTCAACCTGAGTCTGTGCTTGGGGAGGGTTCCCACACTGTGGAAGACATCATGCATCACTCCAGTAACCAAGAGGGGGCGACCCAGTAAACTCAATGTCTTCAGGCCTGTTGCTCTAACGTCCCATGTCATGAAGACACTGGAGCACCTTCTTCTACACCTTCTCAGACCACAGGTTCGACATGCAACAGACCCCCTGCAGTTCGCCTACAGGGAGAAAGTGGGAGTGGAGGATGCCATGCTTTAACTCCTCCACTGTGCCCACTCTTACCTGGACAAGGGTGGTCGTGCTGTAAGAGTCATGTTCTTTGATTTTTCCAGTGCCTTTAACACCATTCAGCCCCTCCAACTGAGAGATAAGCTGGTTAACATGCAAGTGGATCCACTCCTAGATTACTGACTACCTCACTGGCAGACCTCAGTATGTCAGGCTGAAGGACTATACATCAGAGACTGTGGTCAGCAGCACTGGAGCACCACAAGGGACTGTACTTTCCCCCTTTCTGTTCACACTGTACACCTCCGACTTTCAGTACAACTCTGAGACGTGCCACATGCAGAAGTTTTCTGATGACACTGCCATGGTGGCTTGTGTAAGGGGAGGGCAGGAGGGGGAGTACAAGACCCTGGTGAAGGACTTTGTGGAGTGCTGCTGTGGGAACAACCTGCTTCTGAACACTGCCAAGACCAAGGAGATGGTAGTGGACTTTCGCAGGGTTAGGCCACCCACACAGCCAATCTCCGTTGAGGGGGTTGAAGTGGAGAGGGTTATGACCTACAGGTATCTCAGGCTGCAACTGGATGATAGGTTGGACTGGTCAGCCAACATAGACCTCCTGTACAGGAAGGGTCAGAGCAGGCTCTACTTCCTGAGGATGCTGAGGTCCTTTAACATCTTTAGGAAGCTCCTGCAGGTGTTCTATCAGACCATGGTTACCAGCTGTCTTTTCTATGCTGTGGTGTGCTGGGGAGGAAGCATAAAAAGGAGAGACGAGATGCGACTGGTCAAGCTGGTCAGGCAAGCAGGGTCAGTGGTCGGTGTGGAACTGGACTCTGTGGTCAAGGTGGCTGAGAGAAGGACATCACACAAACTGCTCTCCATTATGGAGGATGATTGCCACCCACTGCACACCATCATCATGGACAGGAGGAGCAGGTTTAGTGGCAGGTTGCTGTCACAGAGCTGCTCAACCGATAGATTCAGGAGATCCTTTGTCCCCAGAGGCACCAGGCTCTTCAACTCTTCCCAGGGGAGCCAGCAGGATCTATCTATCTATTCATGCATGTAATGTTTTTATTGTTTTTGAATAGTCAGAAAGTAATCATTGCATATATTATTGAACTAATACTTTCCAAAACATTGATCAGGATAAGCTCAGAACAGATTTAGATTTGGCAGAGGTTATTGATCATTACTTGCACTCATCATTAATTGTATCAGTTTATTAAAATGCCTCCATCCACATTGATTTCCCACTTTTTCCCACTTTCCTATTTTGTTATGTAATTTTGTAATCCATCTATAATATGTAAGCTTTGGCCACTGGTCGTCCATGTCGCACAGAAACAATTGAAAAGTTGAAGTTTAAAGCACTGAGCTTCAGACACAAATCATGCAAACACCACCTGCCTCCTCATAGGGTAAGCATGTCATTTTGGCTGGATTCATTTGCATAAAGTTCAGCTCTGCACAATTGTATGATGCACTACCTCCTCCAAACCCATCATGCACTGTGCACCCTTGTCTGATGAAACCAGATCTCAATCCAGTAGAACTCAAAAGGGAGATTCTGGACAGACGGTTTAGGCACTGCTCTCCAGTACCTTCACCAAAACGCCAATTAAGGGAATACATGTTGGAAGAATGGTGTCCTAGAGACTTGAACAGTTTATGTCATAGAATATATGCTTCGGGACACTGAAGTTGAAGTCCAGAAGGTCATAAAATGTCTAGAAATGTACTTTTTTACTGTGTCATGTACCAGTCTAGGGTTATGCTGTAACAGACAATAAGAGTGGGCTCTGTCCCCAGATCTGTAGCCAGACCAAATGCTGGACTGGAGTACTGAAACCAGAAAATTGCAGGGTCATTTAGAATTTCTTAAAAGTGAGCAAGTTTGCAAGAGGCTAAACTAAATGGGAGTGTTGGCTTTAGGGACGAGCGCAAGCCAAAGTAAACCTGAAAGCGAAACAAAACAAATATACAAAAAGCTAACCTATCTCTGTGCTTTAAAACCAGGTGATAGGAGATGGAAAACCGGTGGCATCTACTTCCCAAATGTTTGCAGAGGGTTTCTCAGAATCTAACAAAGCTTTCATGAAATTTACCAGCAAAGCCAAGCGAACAGTGGTGTGAGTGCCGGGCTGTTCTTCCAGGTCACTTCAGAGGGGAGAGAGCCCTAAATGTCTAACAAGCTGCAAAAGACACATAAAAGAAGTTCCGGATGTCCAATCCAGGCATTCTTACCTAGACTAGTTATCCAGTTTTTTGCACTCTGTTTGCTCCACTGTAGTAGAGGCACCATTATCCACAACCTGCAGCAGTGAAGTGCTTTTACTAAGACACAATTTGTTTATTCTGCTGCTTAGAAAGGACACTTTCACCAAGATTTATATATTCTGTATACTACTGTGATGGTCTTTATCATTTTTATCAGAGAGATGGTGTGAGAAATGAATCTAAGTATGCAAAATATTAAAGAATGTTTATTTTTGTTCAAGGTGAGGAGGAAGATGGTGATGACATGTTTGATGACATTACAACACGTTCCTTCTTTCCTGAGAGCTGGATGTGGATGGATGAAACGCTTCCTCAATGCAAAGATCCAGGGAAATGGTCAGTAGAATTTAAGAATTGAGTTTTTACGGAAAGCAGAGTGATCAAAAACAAGAACAGTTCTGCTCACTGTAACTACAAAATAGGAATACAGTATAATTTCTTCAGCTACCTAATGTTCAGTATGGCAAAAAGTGAATTAAGTAAGTATGCGATACTTTTTTAATCCCACAAACGGGGAAATTCCACATGTGAAACACCACATACACACACTAGGGGGCAGTGAGCACACTTGCCTGGAGCGGTGGGCAGCCCTACACACGGCGCCCGGGGAGCAATTGGGGGTTAGGTGTCTTGCTCAAGGACACCTCAGTTATGGACCGTCGGCTCTGGGGATTGAACCGACAACCTTCCGGTAACAGGGCCAGTTCCCTAACCTCCAGCCCAAGACTGCCCCCAATTAAGGCATAAATCTACAATCAGTATCTTTGGGCTTCGTTCACCAGCCATTCTTGAGAGTAAATCTCTTCTAAAAACATAGTTTGTGTTTCTGTCTGACATTTACCAGTGTTTTCTTGTTGTTCTTGGGTAAGATAAGAATCCACACAAACTCAAGAACCCAGTGATGTGAACAGTTCTCTGGTTATAGAAAACATCATGAATCTGATGTAGACCTTAGGACATTTCTTAAAAACTAATTTAGATCAAACTTAGGAAGATACTGGAGAAAAACTGAGGAGATCTCAAACATACCATTCATACAAAACAACTACCACAAAAACTGCAAGCAGTCATTGATTCCAAAGGGGGCAATACACAGTATTAAGATGTAAGGGTAAACAAACATTTGACCTGGGACCATCTTTTCTTTATTGTTGTGTTTTGTTTAGTGCAGAAATGTGTAATATTAAGTGTGTTTTGCCTGATCACTCAGGTTTTATTTCAAATTGGTATAAATCCTGCAAAGTCTGCCTGAGTATGTAAACTTATGAGCACAACTGTGTCAGTCTTAAAGGGACAGTAACAAAAATAGACAGTTTGACTGTAGGAGATAAACAGAGGTTAGAAAATGGCCATGTAAAAATGAAGTATTACAGTTACTATTCCTATTTGAGCTCTTATGACCTTGTAAGTATCAGGGGGAAAGGTAGAAGAAAAGATTTGGGCACTTTAGCTAAAAGTTAGTCTGACTTTGTTTTACACAGTCAGATTATTAAGGATCACAGATTTCCAGAATCCATCACCACCTGGGTGGTGACTGCCATCAGCATGTCTACTGAGTATGGTGAGTCTGTTTGTGTATCTGCATGTGTGTGTGTGTGTGTGTGTGTGTGTGTGTGTGTGTGTGTGTGTGTTTGTCTGTGAAAGTGGCAGAACTGTATTTATTTCAAATGAAATTAAATTTGGATGAAAGGTGAGATATAGCATGGTATGGATGCATCAATCATGACTTTTTATGGCTGATTCTGATTCCTTTACAGCCAAATTGGCTGATTTTTACTGACATTTATTAACCCAAGGCTGGTAACACTTTACATTAAGGGATGCAGTTTAATTGATAATTATATGCTAATATGTAATGAAATATTTATTATTTTTAGTTTATTAGGCTTTAATTACTAAGAAAGTACTTAGTAAGTAATTATTAATTGAGTACACTGCTAAATGATTGTTTTTCATTAGCTTACAGCTTAATTACTCATTATATGTGAACTAATTGTTGTATATTAAACTGATAATTAACTCATTTTTTAAAGAACTTTTCAAGGACTTCTGGTGAAATATGTATTTATGTCCTATGTCTTGACATTTTTTTTTCTCAGGTATTTGTGTGGCAGACCCAGTGGAGTTTATAGTTCGGAAGGGCTTCTTTGTTGACCTGAAGTTGCCTTATTCGGCTGTGGTCAACGAGCAAATAGAAATCAAGGCTATCGTTCACAACTTAGGAAGCTCTTCGCTCGATAGGGTGGTTTATCTTTCTTTATTCTCTTTGCAAAAATAAAATTCTTTAGTTACACTCTTAAAAATAAACATGCTAAAAAGAGTTCATTGTAGCAAAACCACAGAAAAACTACTTTGGTTCCTTGAAAAATAGCCTTTCAGTATTTGAACTATGTCTCTCTGTAATCATGACGCCTGCATGATTCATGTAACTGTACTGAAGTGCAAATCTGCAACTACTACTTAAAGTGGCGATTCTAGGACTGTATAAATCAGGAATACAAGGTGCCTGCTCTTGTTTTCTTATTGATATTCCTGGAAATGAAAATGTGAAAGAGATCATGTTCGATATCTGCAAATGTGCAGTTAAATCATTTAATTTATGTTTGTTGTTGAACAACAACAAAAAAAAACAGTTAAATATTCTGCCCTACACACGCTTGAAGCAATGGTCCAATCACAAGTAAGAGAACTACACAAGCAAGTGCTTTAAATGCAGTCATTCTACACTCTAAGCAAAATCATGCTGCTCCACTCCCTGCTCTGTTTCCACCCTGCACCACTAAATTTTTCAGTTACACCCTTTTCCTCCCACCAGTTTCTCTGGTGTTGTCCTTCAGACTTACGTGAAGAGTGTCTTGAGGAGACAGGAGTGGCTGGAAGCTTGGCAACAAATGCTAAATGCACAGATAAGGTTACAAACATGGTAAAGCACTCCCATTAAACAAGCTCCCTTCAAAAACTTGGAGAAAAATGAAATGGGCTTTACCATGTATAATACATCTTAGCGTAAATCTATATTCGCTTTGCCTGAGTTATAAAACAACAAATATTCCGAGCCTGAAAATGCTTCTTTTGCAGGGATCAAAGCAAGGCACTAATCAAAGAGGCAAATATCATAGCCAGCAGCACTTACATAAAAGCATAAAACCATGTGGTTTCCCACTGAGGAGCTTGGGGAATCCTTATTCCTTAACAAACTGCTTCTGTAATGTTTGTGTAGAGAATCTTTTTAAAGTTGAAAGGAACCCACAGAACATAATGGTTCTAAATCATTTAGAGACCTTTATTTTTAAGAGTGTACGTGACATAATATGAATGTCAGAATATTGTACTGAGCTGGTGATCCAGCACCATATTTAACCTGTAGAACTCATTCTATATGAAATCCTTCCTTCGATGCAGGTTACGGTGGAGCTGAAGGAGACTCAGTCTGTATGCAGTTTGGCCAGCTACAAGAAGAAGTATCGCACCACCGTGAGCATAGGTGGTAAATCATCACGCGCTGTTCCCTTCATTATCATCCCGCTGGCTAAAGGCGAACATGACATCGAGGTGACAGTCAGGGACCCCAATGGATTTTCAGATGGTGTGCGGAAAAAACTGAAAGTAGTGGTGAGTTATTTACGGCTTATTTGCTTGAACAAATAGAACAAAAAAATAAACTCGCACCCAAAATCCAGAACGAACAGTAGCAGATATGTAATGGAAAATTGTATAATTGGATTATAGTATTTTTATATTGAATTATTAGAATTATCATAATTTTAAATTAGGTACTTTTTAAAATTGTAAAAGGCCTGGATGCATTTGGAATGTCTGAGCTCTTAAATTGGCATTTTTTCTGGAAAAGGAAATATATTAAGGAATGCATTAACGTAGCAAGATATTTTGTTGGCCTGGTTATTGTTACATTTTTAACATGCAGGAGACACCTGACTTTTTCAAATGAAGAAGATAAAAAGAAGATAAAAGAGAGATGAGGTTTTGATCTGACAGCAATGATTTGTTTTTGTCATGAACTCAAACTCTTAGTGTTGTAGATAAAAAAGATGAAAATGGTGCATGATGGCTGCAATGAATATTTGCTGAAATTGAATCATTCAAATATTCAAAAAACAGGAAAATCATTTGAAAAAAGCATTGCTTTAACATTTTTATAAAACCAGACACAGAAGCAATATTTCTAAAGAGAGCAACACAAAACCGGCAGTTATAGTTCGATTTTTTTTTATTTCAAACAGTCTGGTGATTTCGTTCTAAACAATCTCTGAAAGTTCCGTCCATCCATCCATCCATCCATCATCTTCCACTTCTCCGGGGTTCGGGTCGCGGGGGCAGCATCCTAAGCAATGAAGCCCAGACCTCCCTTTCCCCAGCCACTTCCACTAGCTCTCCAAGGGGGATTCCAAGGCGCTTCTAGGCCAGCTGGGCGATATAGTCACGCCAGCGTGTCCTGGGTCTTCCCCGGGGTCTCCTACCGGGTGGACTTGCCTGTCACACATCCCGAGGGAGGCGTCCAGGTGGCATCCTAACCAGATACCCGAACCACATCAGCTGGCTCCTCTCGACGTGGAGAAGCAGCGGCTCTACTCCGAGTCCCTCCCGGATGACTGAACTTCTCACCCTATCTCTAAAGGAGAGTCCAGACACCCTACGGAGGAAATTAATTTCGGCTGCTTGTATTCGCGATCTTATTCTTTCGGTCATGCTCATGACCATAGGTGAGGGTGGGAACGTAGGTCGACCGGTAAATCGAGAGCTTTGCCTTATAGCTCAGCTCTTTCTTTACCACAACAGACAGGTAAAGAGCCCGCATCACTGCTGACCCAGCACCAATCCGCCTGTCAATCTCCCGCTCCCTTGTACCATCACTCGTGAACAAGACCCCGAGATACTTGAACTCCTCCACTTGAGGCAAGAGCTTATCCCCAACCCAGAGAGGGCTCTCCACCCTTTTCCGCCTAAGAACCGTGGTCTCGGATTTAGAGGTACTAATTCTCATCCCAGTCGCTTCACATTCACACTGCAAACCGATCCAGCGAAAGCTGAAGTTCACGGCCTGATGTCCCTAATAGGACCACATCATCTGCAAACAGCAGCGATGTGACCCTGAGGTCACCAAACCAGACACCCTCCATCCCCTGACTGTGTCTAGAAATTCTATCCATAAAAATAATGAACAGAATCTGTGACAAAGGGCAGCCCTGACGGAGTCCAACTCTCACTGGGAACGAGTCTGACTTACTGCCGGCCATGCAAACCAAACTCCTGCTTTGTTTGTACAGGGCCTGAATGGCTCGTAGCAAAGAGCCATGTACCCCGTACTCCCGAAGCACCTCCCACAGAATACCCCGGGGAACACAGTCGAATGCCTTCTCCAGATCCACAAAGCACATGTGGACTGGTTGGGCAAACTCCCATGAACCCTCCAGAATCCTGGAGAGGGTGAAGAGTTTGTCCAGTGTTCCACGACCTGGGCGGAACCCGCACTGCTCCTCCTGGATTCGAGGTTCGACTATAAGCCGGACTCTCTTCTCCAGTACCCCTGCATAGACCTTACCAGGGAGGCTGAGGAGTGTGATTCCCCTGTAGTTGGAACACACCCTCCGGTCCCCTTTTTTAAAGTTTTTTAAAGTCTCTGAAAGTTTGTATTCGAAAATGAAAAGATTTGATGGCAGCCCTGGTTGTTACTCTTAAACTGTTTGTAAAGAGTTGAACAGAGTGCAGAAGATATATGTAGAGTAACTGCATTTATTTTCTTTTTACCCATGCTCTTTTTTCTGTGGTGACAGACCCAGGGTATTCTGCGGTCTACTGGAGAGCAGACTTTAATTCTGGAGCCTGAAAAACATGGTGAGTGACTGAAAGACCTTTCAGTTTCCTGGAACTACAGTGACAAATGCAACAAGCCTGAAGATGCAAATAAAACCCTACAAGACATAATTGAGGATATATGGCCCTTTTATTTCATACACGTTGATTTGTTATTTTATACGCAGCAGGCACAAAAGTGACAAAAAAGCTACAGAAAAACGTACTGATGTCCACAGCACTAGACATCAAAATGCCATCTAGATAATGTTTGTGCAATGACACCACACATATGGCCTAATTATCTGTACTATACTGCTTAACTATTCTAGTGCTTCTCAAATCTTCCTGCAAGTCCTTGCCAGTGATGTAGGGGCTTTACTTTGCATACCTGAACAGTCTTGAGTAGTTCTAGCACAGATTTTTCCAGATCTTTTCTTATTATGAGCAGGATGTGTTTAGATATCTTCTATAATCTTTTAAAATCGGCAGCATATTCCAGACATATTTTTTAAACTCATTAGCAAATTTGAAAATGCTAATTAAATGGCGGATATACATATGAATTTTCAGCGTGAGTGTGTAATATTTCAGTCAGAATTCAAGCTCAAATGCAAAATGAATTCTGTTTATATTGGCTGGAAAATGTTAATATAGAAAAGCAAAGTGCTTTTAACATTTCACTTTCATTGTCTTAATGGTCTGACATATTAAACATGGAATAACAATCCCTGATTTGCAGCTACATTTCTTCAACACCTGTACATGTTGTGTGTAAATGTTCTTTTGTCTTTCTCAGGTGGAACACAAAGATCAGAAATTAAGAGGTCCTTCTTGGATAATCAAATGCCAGACACAGAAGCACACACCTACATAGCTGTAAGAGGTAAAACACCTAAACATTGTTAAATGTATTAACTAATTTTAATCATTTATATGATTATATGTGACCTCGTTCTGAGAATTCAGTCACTCTGACTGTGAGGCTGTATACTTTATTAAGTTTGTTAAGCAGCATAGTGCCGCCAGCAGAGCAGCACCACCTGGGGCAGTGGTGGGTTAAGTGGGTTAACTAGGTACAGTCATGTAAGTATACCCCATGAATTGTTCAGACTTTTTCAAAAAATTTGAAGATATTAAGACATCAAGTGTTCATTTAAACAGTGTTGATAGATAAAGGTGATATAATTTACAACTCCTTTTCCAAAAGGAGGGATGGTGTGCAAAATATAAATAATAACAAAGTGCAATGATATGCAAATCACCTAAACCCCATATTTTACTGGAAGTAGTACAAAACAAAACTATCCAAGGTTGAAACTGAGAAATGCTTCAGATTTGTTTCAAATTTGTTTAAAAAAAATTATATATATTTTGAACTTGATGCCTGCAACACGAATAAAAAATGGGAAAGGGGCATTAAAAACAGACACAAGATTCAAGAACACTTACAAAAATCATTCTCTGTGAACAAAGTTTGTTGTTGCATCCAGAAATACAAGTTAAAACTCTACCATGCAAAGAAGAAACCATAAATAAAGAGGATCCAGAAACACTGCTGCCTTCTCTGGGCCTGAACTCATTTAGGATGAAGTGAGGCAAAGTGGAAATGTGTCCTGTCTTTTAATTCAAAATTTGAAATCATGGACACAATGTTTCCAGGCTGAAGGGAAGAGCAGCCATTTGGCCTGTTATCAGTGGTCAATTCAAAAGTCAGCGTCCATGATGGTATGCATTAGTGCCCATAACATTGGTGACTTGCACATCCATGAAGGCACCATTAATGCTGAACAATATATACAGGTTTTGAAGCAACATATGCTGCTATCCAGACCATCCATGTCTTTTTCAGTTAAGTCCTGCTTATTTCAACATGACAATGCCAAACAATAATCTGCACTTATTACATCAGCATGGCTATGTAGTAAAATAGCCCAGGTGCAAAATTGGCCTGCCTGCAGTCCAGAATTGTCAGCCATTTAAAATGGGGTGCATTATGAAATGAAAACTATGATACAGAAGACCCCAAACTGTTGAGCAGCTGATATCTTATATCAAGCAAGAATGGATAAACATTTCACTTTCAAAACTACAGAAACTGCTCTCCTCAATTCCCATAATGCTTACAGAGTGCTGTTAAAAGAAAAGGTTGTGAAACACAGTGGTAAAAATGCTCCTGTCCCAACTTCTTTCAAATGCTGTGCCGACATCAAATAAAAATGGGCATATATAAAATATTTCAATTGAACAGATCCTTAAAAGAGGTTTTTAATACAAAAACAGGAAACAGGCTAAGACATAGTTGAAAACAATTGCAGTTACAAAGTAACTGATTTACAAAGATTTTATTTGCACATCCAACCAGAAAATCAACACTTTATATGAAATAAAGCCTGTTTAAGCCCAAGCACAGCATTCACTTTTGCAAGGCTCTCCTGACTCCTGGAGAGTAACCTTTTTTAAGTGTGGGTGTTCCTCTCCTAATCAGTCCCAGCTGTCCTTATTCAGGGGATGGAGCAAAGGTGAGGCCAGGTGCTGGCCAAGGAACTTGGTAGCAATGTGGAGCTGAGCGCTGACTTGATGGTACCTTCTGAAATACTGCAAGGCCAGGTGTTGCCTCATTGGTGAGGCATGACTCTGGCTCAACTGCCCTCTTTTTATCACTATCACTTGGCATCATACATTTGCAGCCATGGAGGCCAAAGAAGGTCTTCATCCTTTGCCAAAGGCCCACATTACCTAGATCCATGTCCTCTCTCATGCAAATCTGTCAGACAACTGGAAGAGCAACGACTAGGTACAGGCAAGTGACAAGACATGAGGTAGGAATCTGGTTATTCAGGCCTGTTCTTGTGAGGAAGAGGGAGGAAGGCAAGGGAGAGACCAAGACAGGATAACAGCACAGGTAAGAGAGCATAATAAAGACCCATAGGCAGATCCAGAGGTGAGGGATGCTTTGCTGGCCTTCTCGCTCCATTGAGGAGACTGGCCAGGTTGGAGTGGGCACGCAATCACTCAAGGATGTGGCTTGGATCTTGCCTGCAGCTAATGAGTGTAGCTCACCTTGATCTTTACTCATCCTCATTAGGGATAACACAGCAACAACAAGAGCCTGGCTCCACAAAGCTATTGTGAGCTGAGTGGTGATTCGGATTTAAACACCACTCTCGCCATCTGAGCTCCAGTAGCTCCTCTTACAGTCTGGGAAAAAGGTTGGCAGGTACAGTGGGTGAGTACCCACATTCTCCATCAGTATGACTTTGGCACAGGAATTGGTTGACTGGAAGGCTAAATGGCCACAACACAATTTCTCAACACAATGGTTCCCCAGCCTCTGCCCCTCTCCAGACTGTCTGGACTGGAGGAATTTTTACTTATCAACATGTTGTGATCATCTGTTCAGGGAAATAACGACTTGCATGGAGCCAGAGAAAATGCAACCCCGACTTTCAGCCACCAAAGGTAATAAAGACACAATACATCATGATATAACATACACTAATATTATGGCGTGTGTGTTTGTGTGTGTGTGTGCGTGAATGTGCAGGCAGACCGATGGCACAGCTGATAAAAGAGGCCATCAGTGGAAAGGGTCTAGAGTCTTTGATTAAGAAGCCTAGAGGATGTGCAGAACAAAACCTGTTGGCTATGGTCCTGCCTCTGCTTGCAGCTAATTTCCTGGACAAAACCAATCAGTGGGAAGATGTAGGAGTGGAGAAACGCCCTGAAGCATTGGGGTACATTACTGCAGGTCAGAGAAATATAAATCTGTAGGGTCAAGTGACCTAGACTGAAGCTGTTTATCATCGTTAGATAAATACATAAGTTTCTAAACTGACTTATCCTTGTTCTGTATTCTTTTGTAGTAGCTGTTTCTAGGTTTGCCAAGCTTTACAGAGCAAAAAAGTAGCAAAAGTCTGATTCAACTTAATGAGAAAGTGAAGCATAATTCTTTTTGTTAAAAATACAAACAAATAATATGAGTTTTGTGATTTTCTATTATATTTATTTTGAATCTGTGTTTATTTATGTTGTAAGTGGCACTTTACAGCTTTTTGCTATTTTGATAAACATATTAAAACCGATGCCAATACTTATAGTAATCCAATATCTCTGATTTAGCAACTACACTCTAAACAATGCTGGGCTGAAAACAACCCAATTTAGTTTAGATGGAAAACCAATGCTGGGTAAATATTGGACAGAACACATGCTGGCTTATTTTAACCCAACTTTGAGGTTATTTTTGCACAGTGCTGGATTAATTTAATTTAATAATCATAATAATCACTTTGACATAGTATTTCATAATTCATCAAATTCCTTGAAGTAAACAGCACATCAAAACAACAAGATTGGAAACAGACTTGTGGAGACTCTTTACCCAAATCTTGTTCATTCACAGTAGAAAATACTGACAATTCCAGTTCCGAGCTCCAAGACAAAGACAAGGTCTCTTTCTGTTTCTTGGATTTTTTTTATTTAGTATGTTGGTCTCAGAGTAATGAAGACACTTGAATGAACTTGGATTGGATATTATGCAGTGCAAACCTACAATAGTCAGTACAATTAGTTCTGAATTTACACAGTGAGGCTGAGGTTGTTAGAAGCTGGTGTTAGTTTGATATTTTACACACCAGCTTTACAGTTTTTAGCTACCGCCTGAACTTGAATTTGAATACTTTGCTAGATATACTGGCCATGCAGGATGACAGTAAGAATCAAAATAGGTGGCATTCTGTTCTACAACGATAGAGTGAGCTAGCTAGGCTGTAGGAAATTAGGGCACAACCATAGGAAATGTATCAAAATTGGTGACAAACGCCCAAACAATCTTCGATACTTCCAAATCTCCAGTATGTCTGTTGCTCTCTGCTGCTAATGTTAGAATAACTCAGCAACCGGTTCACACCATTAACCCAGATGTTGGGTAAAGGGATGAGTGAGGGACAGAAACAACCTAGCAAATCTACCCACCTGCCTGAAACCAGCACTTTGTATAGAGTACTAAGGTTTTTAATGGCTTTAATTGCTCATTCATGCACGTCACTTAGGATAAACATCTTATAGAGGTGTTATCAGATAGCGATGATGTGAACATGATAAAGGAATCTCCGATGACACCGTCTTACGTGTATAAAACAGTTTATTACAAAGAAGATCAGCATCAAAAATCAGGCATCATGGATTGCCTGAGAGAAGGTTCGACGTCAATATTAAAACTCCTCTGAAAAACGGCTCTGACTCCATGCTTTATATAAGGTGGCTGTTTTTGTGAAACTAAGGCACAATATATGAAACTTATTTAAATGACCTCATCTGTCTGGTACTGAGAGAGAGAGAGAGAGAGAGAGAGAGAGAGAAAGGGGCCCATCTCCTGTGGGACCTTGACCTTTAGAACAGGGCCCATTAACTTAAACATACCACACCCATAACATCAGATATCATATAGAGCTCCAGACACCACAGTGGACTATCGTGCACAAACCACTCAAACCCCTTAATATCTCTACCACTGTGGTAAGCACTGCACAATTGTCAGCATCTCATTACACCGTGTAATTGAATGCTATTTCAGAGCAGATTTGTTACAGGACTGGATTATATTACATCTATCCTAAGTGTAGTTTTTTGTACTTGAGGTTTTTTTATGATTAAAACATGGGCTCATCATAAAGTTCACCAACTTAAGTTATGCGGTCGCCTACACTGCTCACTACTGTATCAAGTTTCTATAAAGGGCAGGGCTTTCCCCCATTTTCCCTGTTGTAGTGCCGAAAATAACCACATTACAGAAAAACAAACGTCTCTATAATGGTAGGAAATGATTCATAGCTCTTTAATGCAGCTGTAAGGTAGGGTGAGATTACACACACACACAGACACACACACACACACACACACATAAACATCTGGCTCTATCCAAACAAATAAAACACCAGAAAATTAATATCACACTGCAAATGTAGGTGTGTCAAAGCACAGTTGTGTGCTTCAGTTTCTGTTTAAACTTTATGGGATTTTTAACAGCATTTGGGAAAACCTGTTCAACCTTACAACAGTAGCCATGAACATTCATGGAACAAGGTCAACGGCACTGTTATAGAGATGCATTACAGAAGTGTGTTTTAAATGCTCTGAAATGGTTTCTGTCTTGTCTCAGGCTACATAAATGAGCTCTCATATCTCAAATCAGATGGGTCATTTGCAGTTTTTCCAAGTTTATCGGGCAGCACCTGGTCAGTTCTTCTCTTACTTTGCATAGTTTAGCTTTCCTGCCATCCGTTTTCTTTCTCTATGCCTATAAACTACTTTCTCTTTAGTGTTATAAATCTCTTACCTAACAACAATTAAGAAACCTGAAATCCCAGATTTCACCGTGCATTTATGGGACTGATTATTTTTGTACTGTAAAAATACACTGAATGAAAAATGATTTACCTAGCAGTGGAACTATTATGACCATTGATTGACCATTGATTACCACTGATTCTAACATTCCAGGATTGATGTGTATGAATCAGCTCCATCAGAACAATGACTGATTCTTTTCTTCAGCTTTACTTCTGCAGTTTTTGTTTTTTCTCTTGTCCATCTGCATCTTTTTTCTCAGTAAAGGTAACTGTGTGCTTTCACTGTTTTTCTCTGCAGGTTAACTGCATACGTTGTCAGAATGTTCAGTATGGCTGACAGTCTGGTCAGTATAGACCACAATGTTATCTGTAATGCTGTCAAATGGCTGATCTTGAATGCGCAGATGCCTGATGGTGTTTTCAGGGAGCTGTACAGTGTTTCATCCAGTGCTATGCAGGTAAGTCATGACAGCAAATGAGTTTTTTGCATGGCTGTATGATTCTGTCCATACAAGTATAGTGAATCTGGCACTCGTTTTAAAGTCAACATGAAATGCATTCTTTCCATATTGCGACAGATTTCTCAGTGAAATGGCGTCGTGGAGAGAAAAAGCTACCTGACCATTTTCTCTCAATGCTGCTGGAATTTATAGGAGAATAGTGCTAGCTGACTTTCTAACATCTGGTGAATCCGAAATGGCTCCAGGCTCCTTATGTAGTGCTTTACATCTGTAAAAAAAATGATAAAATCTGCACCCCAAACTAGCTAGCAAAGGCAGCTTTGAAGAGTTGTTCATACATAAAAATCACAATATGTGTTTTTCATTAAAACGGAAAATGTGTGTTTTGTTAGTGACAGTTCTTAATATTCCGCACTGATTTTCAGACTTTGGGACACATTTATTTCAAAACAGTGGGGCCTAATTACTCAGCGTTTGGCCATGAGGAGCAGGGATCCACCTAGAGACTAAAACTTGTTCTGTTTCAGTAACATGAAAACACTTTTTTGGTTAAAAATGAACCTCATGATAATTCTAAATCTCTTAACTTCAATTTTATAGAATTCAAACATACCTTAAAATAGGGCTGCACCATTAAACAATAACAATAACTATCACAATATTATTTTCCTCACTATAAATATGGGAAATGATAAATGATAAAATTTCGATAGACCATTTTCACACTTCCACGTTCTAGAAACAGCCCTGGTGGCACTTTCTACTTCAAAGAAAGTGGCATTACTCTGCTTTCGCCACGAAAGGCCGCACTCAATGTGATGTTGAGGGAAGGGCAAATATACTTTGGCAAAATCTGAAATGTGGAGTTATTAATGATTCCCAATATTTCAATGGCAGTGGTGATCTGGATCAGATATACTCAATCAGGTGTGAAAATGAACGCTTCAGGAAGGTAGCTACCCAGGAGCAGAGTTGGTGGCCACTGTTCTCTACACATCAGTGCACTGGAAGAAGCAGTACGGGAACATCGCAGTGTTTGACCAGAGAATTTGTTGTTTTCTGACTTCATACAGGGCAAAGCTTCACCACTAACAATGACGGCTTTTGTACTCATCGCATTACAGGAGGCGAAGCCAATTTGCATTGAAAGAGTCAGTGTAAGTACAAATACACGGATGTGGATACTCAAAAGAACTGGCAATACTTCCCACAGACTGGCTAAATGGGAGGAGTATTTAAAGCGTGACCGATTAGAGAGATGATAAGGTACAGGTGGGATGATTTTGGGAACAGGACTAATACTCAGGAGAGTAAGTGAATTGCTGACAATAGATAGATAGATAGATAGATAGATAGATAGATAGATAGATAGATAGATAGATAGATAGATAGATAGATAGATAGATAGATAGATAGATAGAGACTTTATTGATCCCGAAAGTAATTTAGCAACTACTCAGCCTACAGCAGCCCCACTCATTTACTCTGAAGTCATAAGCTGTGTTTTAGTCTGGACACAATACAGGGAAGCCAATCAGAACAGAGCTTGTTTACATATCTCAGTCTTAAAATCATGGTACCAAAAGTAATTTAGAGAGGTTTTAATGTGAAGTGCTCCATTCTACACTCTCAGAAAAAAAGGTATGACACTGTCACTGGGGCAGCACCCTTTTTGTCACTGTGGTGGTACCCTCAGGGGTACATCTCAGCACCTTTAGTCAGGGAACATAACTGAACCAGAATCCACTGAAATGATATTTTCTAAGTTGCATTGACTCCACACACCCCACCTCACCTCCAGACTTTTATTTTATTTTTAAAACCACTGTTGCACCTTTGAGGGTACATTTGCATTGTTTGTACCTTGATGAACGACTCATGTACCTGCATGGTACCTTTATTTCTAACAGAAACGTATGAAGTCAGAATTGCTCATAGTGGTGCTGATATAATCCAGATGTCTCTAAAAGCCAGGTTTAAAGTTTATTACGTGAAATGGTCATGAATATAAATATATATATATTTTTTTTTTTTTCTTTTCCTCACAGCAAACTGAATAAAGTTCATTAAATCTAATGCAATTTTGATCAATTTCAGAGTCTTCAGCCGCGCATGGACGCAGCAACGGAATATATTGCGCGACACATCGCTTCTGAAACTGATCCTTATGCTGTGGCCATGGTGTCCTATGCTCTAGCAAATGCTAATAAGCTGCAACTTCAGCTTTTGTTCCGCTATGCTTCACCAGGTAAGTTGAAAAAGTCATCATCATTTAAAACAAGCCAGTATAGCTCTATGATATTCTTATTAAATTCAGGCAATTAGGTTTGTTAAGTAGCCATGTTTACAGGTATCTATTACATGTGAACTGAATATCAGAGCCAGGTGTGTTGGATCTCAGCTTTGCAGGGTAGTAGATCTTGAGGGCATACCTGATTCTACTCTGTGTAGAATATAAATAAAAATAGGATGCCATGATGTGCAGATCATTTAAACCATATTTTTAAAGGAAATATTATTATTATTCAAATATTTTTTTATATGCTCATTTTGAATTTGATGTCAACAACCCATTCCCAAAAAGCTGGGACAGAGGCATGGTTACCTCTGTGTTTCATCACCTCTTCTTTGAACAACACTGTAGGCATTTGGGAACTGAGGAGACCAATTTCTGGAGTTTTGAAAGTAAAACATGTATATATCATTCAGCACTAATGGTGCCTTTGCAGATGTGCCCATCCCCCATGCCACATGCACTAATGCACCCCTTTACCATCAAGAATACTGGCTTTTGAACTGTGCACTGATAAGCTGGGTGGTCTTATCTCAAGTCTGAAACACTATGGTGGCAGTATAACGTTTTGGGCCTATTCTGCTGCCCTGCATCAGGACAGGTTGCCATCATTTTCATGGTATTATATATTTTGGATTCTATCAAGGAATTCTCCAAAAGAACAGCATGCCAGCTGTCCATGAAATGAAGCTCAACAGAAGGTGGGCCAGAAAGACAATGACCCTAAGCACACTAGGCAGTCTTGTAAAAAATGGTAGCAGAAAATACCTGAACCTTAATCCCATAGAAACGTTGTAGCAGTTGCGTGGCATTCATGATAAAAAGTCCACCAGCAACACTGAGTTGAAGTGATGAGTTATGCAATGTGTGTTAATGTGCATGTATGTGTTATCAAACAGATGCCAGTCACTGGCCAGTCGACAAAAGTCCCACGTTTACTCTGGAGGCCACTGGTTATGCTTTGATGGCACTACTGAAGATTGGGGACTTTAAAAATGCATTACCAGTTGTGCAATGGCTAAAGATTAACCAAAACTTCCACTCCACTCAGGTGAGTCACATCTAGTTTGTGCCCCAGCACTCAGTGGCGGACAAAGTACAAGTAAGAAATCATGTAGATAGTATTTCCTCTTTATATTTCTACTTCAGTTAAAGTACAAAAGTACTTTCTTTTAAATATTCTTATGTATTAAAAGAAAATGTGACTTATTATTTATGTTATATTATTTTCTGAACAGTTTTCTAATAGATTCTAATAGGGATACCTTTGTTCATGCAAACATGAACACCTAATTCATTTTGGTATTATGATCAGTGTCCAATGGCTGATTTAAGCTTCCGTGAAGAAACATGGAAACATCTACTGAAAAATTCAGATAATAACATTATTATATAATAACAATATTCTTACATAATAACAATATATTAAAATTAAATGCACCTTCCAAGATCTCAGAGACTCATTACAGAGTAAAAAAAAAGAATAAAAGCAAAAGACACTTATACAATATAGAAAAAGAATAAAATGTTTTCAAATCACAGATGAGATACAGAAATGTGGAATGTAGAGAAGTCTAGCTGAGGAGGAATGTAGTATTCTAAGTGTATAGAACACTACAGGAGGAATGTCAGTGAGGTGTATATATATATATATATATATATATATATATATATATATATATATATATATATATATATAAGATAAGATAAAGATATCAGATAAAAGGGTTTAAATATTTGTTTTAATGAAACCCAGTGAAGATCACAATACATAGGCCTGATGTGTTCTTAGCAATAACTAGAAGTAGCTAGATATGCATTTCTTGAAGAAAAAATAGTTTCTGCAAACAAAATGAACAAAATGTGAATTAAAATATGTAAAGAATAGAAAGTTATTTAAGATAGATAGATAGATGTTGAGCATTGTCTAAAAAAACATAGTATGTAGATAGTGTATACTGACTTTAGTGTATGACTATAAGAGCAGTGTCCAAAAACTTTTGACCAAATAGTGTATTCTGGATATGGTCCAGTAAAAATAGCTTGAATGCATACACAATACAATAAATATAGTACATATATACAGAAGATAGAGAAGAAGTTGAGATACATCATGGTGGGAAGTCTATTGAAAAAATAACTGTGTTTAACTATAAAGAGTGGCAAATAGGAAAGTCATTAAGTTGTCCTTTTTACAAGACCTATGCGACAAAGTTTGAAGTTATGAAAGTTTCTACATTAAGCATATCTTGAGTTATTTAACCTGGGATCAGTATATGATGTGTTAAGAGCAGTTGTAACAGGTGTCATTTTAAGTGATGAGTTTATGACGTTTGTAAGAGAAAGTGGAGGTAGACTTGAGCAGAAAAGATATAGAAAGTGTCAAGTTGAGAAGTTAATGGATTGATCTTAGTTAATTAAGTTTGACTGACATTAGTGAAAGTAGATATTTCTGTTGAAAGAGGAAAATGATAACACTTTAAAATATTGTTTTGTAGTTAATAAGTAAACAACCAGGAACTAAGCAGGAACAAAGGAGTAGTGCTGCATTAACACATATGTAACTACTCTAAACTACCAAGGACTACAAGTTACCTACTTAGTAGGTAATAATGAACTAATACTAAACTCCTAGTTCATTAGTTATGAATTACCATGTATTTCACTTTATACCATTCCTAATCATGATTAATTCAAAGGTAATTTAATGATTTACCATGTGTTTCACTTTATAATAGTGTTTCTGATTATCCTTAACCCCAAGTTCATTAACAGTGAGTTGCCATCTATTTCACTTTATACTGTACCTGATAATCATTAACTTGTAGTTCATTAATATTGAGTTAATGAATAATGTTTCGTTGTATGTTGTTCCTGATCATTATAACACGAGATCAGGAAGCAGACGCTCACAGATGTAAAACACAAGAGAATCTTTACTTGTGGAATCAGGAACATATAGAGTAGTCAGAAAACAAGCATGGGTCAGTTCCAGTAAACACAGTAGAGTCAGAATAGTGAGTATAACCAAAAAGGGCAATGCAGATCAGAGTTCACAAAAACAAGCAATGGGTCAAAACCATAAATCCTAGCGACAGAGTAAACAAGAAAACAGGCAGAAGGTCAAATACACAATAAACACCAGTACAGAAAACTTTGAGTAGTTTTACAGGGAAAGGAATACCGCACAACTATTCTTAGCTAAAGCCCAGGCTTATGTATTAATCTCTCTAGTCAAATGACCAATACACAGCTGAAAGTATTTAGTACTCAGATGAACTTGAACGTTGACTGGAGGACAGAGACAGTTCCAGAGACAAGTGACTTTTCTGTGGAGTCATGTGACTTTGCTGTAGAGTGATGTGACGTTGCTGAGGATTCTGGGTTATGGAGTTTGAGTCCGTCTGAGGACTGACAGAATGCGTGACAATCATCATTAGCTCATAATGAAGAACAGCAACACCTCATTCATTATCTAACAGTAATATCTAGAACCAAGTGAATTTGATGGCAGGATACATACAGATTTAAACATTTCCATGAGCCCTCCTTCAACTGACCCTGCCCTCAGGAAGACTTAAAGGAGAACTACTGTTCAGAAGAAACATAGGCACATATGCTCCTGCAGACAATAATGGTGTTTTCTTTTCTAAAGATAAGAGTTTTCACTGCATGTGAAAGTGAGTATGAAGTGAGTATACTGGTCTGCTGAATACTGTAGCATTATAACAGTTGTCCCATTTGTAGGCTAATGTGTAAATTGGCTCATACTGCCATATATGAAGATGTGCATTAGCATTTTAAGGTTTCTGATCAAACCAAACACATGAAGGAGACCAGTCAGTAAAATGTGTGATATCCCCAGGCTTCTCTGAGGACATCTGTTCCTGTGAATAGAAATGGGTATAACCCAATATAATTTAGACACTGCACACTGTGTAGTGTATTTCACTACTGTTAGACGTTTTACACTCCATCAGTCAATAGTTCAGCAGGAACCTTGTCAGATTCAACTGTTGAGCAGTTAATGTTGAACTGATCGGTCATTTATGAGCAGTAATTCTAAGAAACCATAGTTACCACGTAATTCTCTATGAGACTCAGTAGTTATTGTTTAGTTAATAGTGAAATGTCCTAATCAGGTTTTACCTTTTAACCACTACGAAGGTGGTTGGTTAGTGTAGTGGGTAACATGCCTTCTACGCTGCAGACTGGGGTTCAATCCCCACCTGGGCAACACCCTACACTATACCAATAAGAGTCCTTGGGCAAGACTCCTAACACCACCTTCGCCTACCTGTGTAAAATGATCTACTACTGAGTAGTTAACTAGTAGTCCTTGGTAGTAAAGAGTAGTTGCTTAGGTGTTAATACAGCACTACTCATTCTTTTCTTTACTTCCTAATTAGTTACTTATTGAAAGTGTGTTGTAAAGTGTTACTGAAAATCATTTTATTCAAGCAATTTAACATCAAGATATTTGTCCACCAATGTTTATATTTACCTGATGGCCTGTTATAATGCCATTTTATGTTCACTACTAATACAGTAAGAATGATGAATCTGTTTGTTCTCCTCTACACCCTCAGGCTACTGCTGTGGTCTTTCAGGCTTTAGCAAAGTACTTAATAGAGGTGCCACCAAAAAGCATTGGAAAAGGCATGGAGGTCACTGTCACCTCTACTGAAAGATCAAGCAGTTTCAAAAATGTGTTTACCAAAGCCAGCAGAGGTTTACAGCGTTCTGGCAGGGTAAGGAGAAAACTATTAGTGCTTTATTTTCCTTATGATAACTATACCAACAAAAACATGTTATGATTTCTGATTTATTTTGGCTTGAAAATAGCTAAAGTCCTTTCATGTTACCTTACATTAAACTTTTAAAATGACAATTTTGGAGAGGTTTTGTTTTGACAGTGAAATGAAATATGGAGATGAGGAAAGAAAAGCAGGCTTGAGTTAGCAGTCTATGCCATTTCTGAACATTATCATTATAACTATAGTACAAAACCAGTAGTTCAGAAGTTACATGATGCAGTAATTCCAAGATTTTTCAGGTGCATTTCAATGCTCCCGCATCTCAGAGATGTTCTGTTGACTTGGATGACCATTGTCATTTTCAAGAACAGTGTTTGAGATCTTTGCTTTGTGATATGGTGCATTATCACACTGAAACGAGCCTTTAGAAGATGGTAAATTGTGGCCATGAAGGGATACGCGCGGTCATCTCAAATAGACTGTGGTATTCAAGTGATGACTGATTCATATTAAGGGGCCCAAAGTATGCCAAAAAAACATGGTCTGCACCATTTCACCAATTCTAACATCCTGGACTGCTGAAACAAGGCAGGTGGGGTCCATGGATTCATGCGTTGGTGTCAAATTCTGACCCTACCAACCATGTGCCTCAGCCAAAACTAAGATTTATCAGACAAGGCTATGCCTTTTCAGCCTTTAGCTGTTCAGTTTTCATAAACTTTGCCTACTGCAGCCTCAGCTTTCTATTCTTGGCTGACAAAAGAGGACCCCAACATGGTCGTCAGTTGTTGTAGCCCATCTGCCTCAAGGTTTGAGATGTTGATGCTTTTCTGCTCACCAGAAATGCATAAAGTGGTTATCTGAGTTACTGTTTAGCCTTTCTGAACCAGTCTGGTCATTCTCCGTTGTCCTCTTGTGTGTGAAAATCCCAGCAGTTATAGAAATACTCAAACCAGCTCGTCTGGCATCCACAATCATGTCATGGTCAAAATTACAGAGATCATATTTATTCAACCTTCAATTACATATATATTTACGATTATTTCACTTGTCAAGATCATTTTTTGCAGTGCCAGTTAATATTCTGTTGCATTCAACAGTTCCCAGCAAGCGGAGATTTAAAAGTGGAAGTTTCAGGGGAAGGTGAAGGCTCCATGTCAGTAAGTCAAGTGCTTATATACTCACTCTATATGGAACAGTAAGAAATAGGACTGCATGGTAACGGCTAAAATAATCACTATTATTTGGCTCAATTGTGAAACCACTGTTATTTATCGCAATGAAAAAAATAGTTTTACCAGTTTTTATTGCAGCATATCTTTATAAACCAACAGTCAAATTAAGAGTGAAACTTTAATCACATTAATTGAATGTGTGTTTTACATACTGAACAAAATTAGATTCAAAATAAAAAAATAATCACGCTGCCACAGTATGCAACCAAATAGAATTTAGACGTATACATGCAAAGAAAAGGCAATTACATTATGCTACGAACCAATAGCCAATAAACCTAGTTTAACTAATCTCACTGATATATTACATTTACATATTATATTATAAGCGGTGGAAGGGTGGTGGGCTACACGCTCTGCGATAGAGTGAGGAGCTCGGTCATCCGGGAGGAGCTCGGAGTAGAGCCGCTACTCCTCCGCATTGAGAGGAGCTCTGATCATCTGATCCGGATGCCCCCTGGACGCCTCCCGGTGGGGGTGGTCCAGGCACGGCCTACCAGGACAAGACCCTGGGGTCGTCCTAGGACCCGCTGGTGGGATTATAGCTCCAAGTTTGCCTGGGAGCAGCTTGGGGTCCCCGGGAATGAGCTGGAGGAAGTTGCGGGGGGACAGGGTCATCTGGGATTCTCTGCTCTCCCAACTGCTACCGCGACCCTATCTGGACTAGCGGTCAACGATGATGATGATGATGATGATATTAAATTTTTTTAAGTCAAAAATCATGATCAATTATGCAGCCCTATTAAGAAATCAAACACGATATAGTTTTAGACAGATCAGCAACTCTGTTTCCATCGTGTCTTCCAGGTCATCACGTGGTACTACGTCAAACCTGACGAAAACTCCACAAAGTGCAAGAACTTCGATCTGGATGTGCAATTTATCAGAAACAAAACACGTATGTACACCTAAGATAAGATAAATAAGATAAGAAAATAAGATTTTATTTGGATTTTATTTGAATATTTATTACAGTTTCACTGGTGATTCATTTACAGTCTTTGGCTTTGTCGTGAATTGATCCATCTGCATATTACAGCAGAGTTACTTATGTCAGCCAGTTTTCACTTAGTTACCTAATCAGTGGAATTAAAAAGAGTGTCTTTTTGGGAAATGCAATCTCCCACAATGCACTTGTGCCTAGTGAACTCCATAGGCCACCACATCAGCTGAATGTTGGTTGACCCTTTATTTTAAGTGGTCCTTTTAGATGAAACACTAACTCTCAGAAACACATGTAGGTTAGGATTAGATTCTGAGTTGATGTTAAGGTTAGGATTAGGGCTAGGTTGAGGGTTAGGATTGATTTTGGGCTGAGGTTAAGATTAGGGTTAGCATTATGGCCCAGGGTGAGCGTTAGGATTAGGTTTCGGGTTAAGGTTAACGATTGGGTTGGGGTCATGGCCAGGAAGCATATCTGAGGAAGCAAAGCTCAACAGACTCTCAAACAGCATCCAAAACATTGGGGGGACCTTTTTTCTACTCACCTGAAATAACAAAATCTGAGGTTTGAGTGAAGCTGGTTTATGTGGTATTAGTTTATGTGAAAAATTAGATCAAGCCAATTCCAGTAACCCCCATTCTGTTCTGCCTCTTCTCAAACAAGCCATAAGTGTCGCTATTCCAAGCTGAAAGAAAAACAATGGCAGGCATGATGTGATGTTCTCCTGCAAAAGCTGGTTTATTCCTATGCTGTGGTGATGCAGGTGGTTCATATTGTACTTATTATTTACAGGCCTGTAAACACAAGCACAGGTATTAGTGGTGCGTATATGGAGGTATGTGGTGTGTCCTCTCTCTGAGGAGACTCACTTACAGGATACACACCTAAACATGACCTGCGATGTTTCTGTGTCTGAATTTTTTTACTCAGCTTTGATTTGACTGTGATAATGGGCAGCGAGTGAGGTCATCCATTTATCAATTGTGTACCCATGTGCCTTTGTGTGTTTCGATGTTTTATTGCTGGGATTTGTTTTTGTCTCTGCTGTCCCAGAATGCAAAGCTAGCTGTTTGTCAATAGTGTGTATGTAATGTATGTCAGGAATGAAGTGAACACATCAAAGAAAGTTATTTGAATTTATAATCTACTTTTTGCAGCTTCCTATGCGGGTGCACATGCAAGCTATACACTTTCCATAGAGACCAAGTAAGTAAAGCGTAGATTTGCTTCACATGCAAAAGCATCCAGGAGTTTTACCCTAGTAGTAAATATAGGTTCTAGCTAGTAGACACCTACATCCATCAGCGCTTTCAAATGTATGTAGAATTATTTGTGACATTTTAAATGGTTAATTTCTTAGGGCAGTAAATAGTTTGAAAAAGTTTCAAATGTAACATCCTTATTTTATAATCTTAGATGTAGCAGTCACTGTAATAGTAAGAGAATTATTAGTAGGGAATTATTACTCCCTATTAAATTTGTGTATGTATGTATGTAGAAGAAGAGATGTTTTGCTATGATGAAGTTTGATTAAGCATTTGTCCAGTGAGTGTACAGTGAAGTTTGGTGGAAAGTTTTGTAATTTGAAATCCAAGCAGTTGGAGTACAGAGCAAGTAGGGCTGTTCATTTTAAAGCATTTTAATGCTTACTGCATGCTCCCAGGTCATCTCATGCTGACTAATTCCACTTTAGGTTTCTGAATGACACAGAATCCAGCATGACAATTCTGGATATTGGCCTGCTGACAGGGTTTGTACCAGATACAAGCGATCTGGAAAAGGTACGAGATTCTTGCAGCAAAAAGAGGATATGAATAACGTTTCTGTCTGAACTGAGATATTCAGCCTGAATAGTTTCTTTCCTCAGCTACTTTATGGAAATGTAGCATAGTTTGGAAAATGACTGGTCTTTATGTTTCCAGCTGATGGGAACAGACAGGTATATCCAGAAGTTTGAGATGGACAAACACCTTTCAGACCGAGGATCCCTCATTATCTACCTAAAGAAGGTAGTACATTCATCTAATCATCATCATGATGCTCATTCTACAGCACATCTCATATCTATACAGAATGCAGCCCAAAACTCTTCCTGTTTAAATAAAACTGCACAAAACAATGAATTATATATATATATATATATATATATATATATATATATATATATATATATATATATATATATATATATATATATATGTATGTATATATATGTATATATAGATATATATATATATATATTTTTTTTTTCTTTTTTTTTTTATTAAATAAGAACTGTGAATTGGAGTTGGGCAGACTATATGATAGTGTGGTATTGTTATTGTGAAATATTTTGCAATAAATATTTTTCATTGCCTAAGTAAATCATATTGTTAGTACATTTAGAACACTGCTTTATCTTCACTTGTATGACAGGATTTGCAATGAAAATTAAAGGGGGCTAAGTATGGATCCTTGGAGCACACCACAGGAAACACATTGCCTTTCAGAAACAATCTTTCAATGAAATATGTAACAAACAAAAGCCAAACATGTTTTTAAGCCTATTAAATATATTATGACCTAAATAAGGAGGGAGAGAAGAACGTATTGTTAACATTTAGTCTAAAATCATCAATTAGCTTCACTAATGATGTTTAGGCACTGTAACCTCTTCTGAAACAATTTCACAGATATGTTTTGCCTTTCAGGAAATATTGTAACTGACTGAATACGAATCTCTTTCTATTTTTTTTTTACATAATAAAAGTTGTCAAAGCTGGCACAACCCCAATCTTGTCATCAGTTGATGGCAAAAGGGCTTTTTAGTATTAATTTATATTGTCTTTAATAGCCTACACCATTCATTTTGACTGTCATTGCTTTTTGAATGTTTGGGTAATCTGCCACACGTATTTTCCAAGCAGTTTTAAACATAGTTACAATTTTGTAGAATTATGATAAATTCGCTGAAAAAGTAATTTAATGGAGATTTCATGAAGAGCATATATTGCAGGCATCAAAATGCCAATATAAAGCTACTTTCTTGTAGACCTTACTATCAAAGTAAATGTGCTGGACTGCTATTTTTAACTGTTACTGTGTGAACATTTGTTGGTCAGTATTTTATTAAATAACGGTTAATATTTGCAAAGTTGTTGTATTGAAAACAAAGGCTAAAATCCAAAATCAGCCAAAGAACCACATGTATAATGTAAATAAAATCTATTCGATTTTTTTTATAATCAATTCGACCTTTTTTGGTTGTTGTTTCGTTGTGTATTTAGGCATTCTTGCCTACAGACTGTGCTGTCAACAGAATTTGTAAAGTTGTTTTTATTATCTCAACTATATGTTGTGCCTCTCTCTCTCTCTTTCTCTCTCCAGGTTTCAAATGTAGTTAAAGATAGAGTTGTTTTCAGGATACACCAGATGTTACATGTTGGTCTCCCTCAACCAGTAGGAATCACCGTATATGAATATTATGCTCCTGGTAAGAAAAAAATGTATACAAAACAATCACAGAGTCATAGGAATAAAGTGTGAATGAACATGTCGAGGTTAATTCTGACTGCTTTGTGTACCTAAACTCCTGATTAAATGAATAAATAGTCCTCAGGGTAGAATAAAAAGCAGGTAACATGTAAAATATAGATCCTCTTATTGACTTTTTCTCTCACATATTTCACAGATATTCACCGATATTTGTATTTCAGAGAACCGCTGTGTGAAGTTTTATGACGCAGCTGAGAGAACGAGTGGAAAGCTTTACACCCTCTGCCCTACTGAAGTGTGCAGCTGTGCTGAAGGTGCGTCACAGCATGGTGGTTTCATGTGTTTGAAATGGGGTTGTAGATAAATGAAATGAAAGCCTGGACTCTGGGAGTTCATAAAGCTGCAATGGAATATGATATGGTTCCCAAACTTCCAGGACAAATCAAATATTTGCCTGCATCAAAAAGCATTAAAAAACCTTAATCACATCACAAATCCTGTCTGGTGTAATAATAAGGATGACACTTTAGACCACTCTTCCATTAGCACTGACTCTCCCAGCTTCCAGGATGACCACTGTAGAATGTCTGTATGTGGCTGAGACAGTATGTGGCCAATTGAGTGACCAATTCTCATTTTGGAACATCAGATGAAACGTTTTAATAGACACAGGAACTCTGACTGAAATGTGCAGCCAGTTTATGAAAGAGTGAGCTAGAACGTACAGGAACTATCGTACCTGATAGGATTTATGCTGTTATTAGGCATGGGCACACAATCAAGTGTTAGATGGGAAAGTGTATTTTTTGTCCCTGGGACCTGATGTCCTCAGTTTTTTTCTACTTACAAGACAGTTGTTTATTTAGATGAAACATTATCTGCTGTCTGTGTTTTGATGAACCCATTTACACTCAAAGAGTTAAAAAAAGAAAGAAAAAGGAAATTTAAAACATGATATTTTAACAAATATAGCTAAAATTTTGCAAACTAACCCTCGTATTTCATATTTGTAATATTGCTCAAAGTCAGAAATTTTGAAAAGAAAAACAATAATTTCTCTCATAAATACCACATATCAACTAGTTGGCCATACAGAATTTTAAATTGCCAAAAAGTAAAGAATGACCCTTTTTCATTCAATGAAAAATTGTCATAAACAGAACAGAAATTGGCGAAAAAATGTATACAGTAATAGCCAAACTTGTAGCCCAACATTTTGACAAATTTCAATTTCTTTTTCTGATTTGTTGTTTTCAAATATCCACAATATTTCTCCATCCTTTAAAAGGATAAGTTTAGGTTTTTGCTTGGAATGCAATTTTTTAACCAATTCATAATAAACAAAACATTAATTCTTCATAAAACACATGTAAACTTTACCAAGGAAGTGATCCTATCAGACCAAAGGTTACAGAAAAGTACAATAAGAAAATCATTTTAATATAAAAACTACAATGAGCTGGAATAAAAATCTGGTTAAGAAATCAAATTACAACAATATTTAGATCATTTGTGAATATTTGAGCAAATGAGTGTCAAGTTATTTTCTGTATTTTTTCCTTGTTTTTCCAAAATTCAGACTTGGAGTAATATTAAAGATATGAAATATAAGGATTGTTAAAAGTGCAAATTTTAGTGCATTGTCTATCTAATTGCCCTGATGCAAAATGTAATATGTGGCCAATTTCCTTATTGTATATTTTAAAGCATTTTTGGTATATAAACGGGTCAATATCAATTGAGGCAAGTTTAATGTGTACTAGTGTGTGTGTGTGTGTGTGTGTGTGTGTGTGTGTATGTGTGTATGCTTGTGAGTGTGTGAATAAGATACATTTGAAACATGAGATTAATACAATAAAATATAAATAAGTTACAAATACAACCTCTTTTTTGTATTGTACTGAACTGTTACTCCCCTGATAGCGAACTGCCCTCAGCTGAAAGCTCCAGATGAAGATGAGCGCAAGACCCAAGCCTGTAAAAACCATGATTTTGGTAGGAACTGACGCTGATCTGTATCAACATGGAGAAATCACATTTCACTATATTAAATATAGATTGGTTATTAGTGAAAAAAGAAATATTATTCTCTTTATCAGATTTATAAGTTCTATTTTGAACATACAGTGCACTATTTTTTCTCTTATCTTTTCACTTTTTATCTTTTTTTGTGTTCAGCTTACAAGGCAAATCTAAAAGACATTAAGCAAACTGGGTCCACATACAGCTACGTCTTCACCATAGTACAAATTCTTAAAGAGGGTAAGTAACTGTGGCTGGCAAATCCTTGATCAGCCATTTCAGTTGTTTCTAAGTTGTAAATAAAGAACTATTTTAACCATCATAATGAATCAAAATAGTTACACAATTGTTGTTGTCAGACTGTAAAAACTACACACACTGCACATTCATACTGGATTACAATTTACATTGAAACTTATGGCATTATTCAGTGCTAGAGAATGCATCCCAGCTAGTACAAGTAGTCCAATGTACCCTTTACCTAAGATGCTACCAGAAAGATACGGTGATGAACATAGGTGCAACATAATGCAACGTAAGTGCCAATGCATTAGCACTCACTTAAATGCTTCACAAAGCAATAGGTCTTCAGTTTAGATTTGAAGACCAATCTACTGGCTTCTGTCAACCAGTGGATATTCATTAGCATTAGTTGGGTATCATCAGCATAGCAGTAGTACAAGAAGTCATGTCAGGATATTACATGACCAAGAGAATGAGTGTAGAGTGAAAAGAGAAGAGGACCCAGTTCCAAGCCTTGTGGGACACCAGAAGATGACCTACATAGACTGTGGACCCTTTCCATGTTACCTGATGAATGCCTCTCAAACCACTTCCACGCAGAGCAAGCAAGGTTAGAGCAGAAAGAGAGGAGGATCTTGTGGTTGACTGTGTCAAGGGCTGTAGAGAAGTCAAAAAGAATCAGAAGTGACAGTTTGGCTGGTCCTGCTGCCTGGAGCTTCTCAGTCACATGTTTGAAGCCAGACTGTTTGGAGTCACAGAAAGTATAAGTAATCACTTGAATTACAAAATTACACCAGCTCTTTTAGGGCAGGGGTTCCTAATCCCAAACATTTTTCCACTGTATCTTGTCAAGCTCACCTGAATCAACTCATTAAATAATTAACAAACACCTCTGGGTCAGGTGTGCAGAGACACCACCAGTGTGTCTCAATTCAGGGGCTGCATCCCGAAGTCATGTCCTTCTGTAGAATTTCAACCCCTTCGGAAATTCAGGGGACTCCTGTTGTGTGGACGAATGATGTTTATTGTTGAGTGCTCAAGGTCTCAGACACACAGCTAGCCCATAATACATCGGGCTAACACAGTTAGCTGGACTGATGCCAAGAATAGGCCCAGCTCATACAGAACAAGGAACAGGTGTGACAAACAACCATATAGGGATAAACAAGAATAGACAGTCTAAATGCTGTCACACACTAGGGACGGCCTAGTTGTATCATTGTGATGTAATTGGCCTTCAAATGCAGTCTCCAAAGGATGCAGCCCCTGAATCGGGACACATCTCACAAAAATGTGCAGAGCTCAGATCACCAGTGCTAACAAAACCAGTCTCATAGTTGAAGGATCTGTTGTATTATCTGCTTTATGTATAAGTTTATGTTCCATATAATGTGTTTTAATATGTATGTGATCTGTGTAAAAACAAATAAATGTCAACAATTCAGACACAAGGCTGCACTGCCTGGTTCTGATTCTTCAATTAGGGAAGAGGGGTCTAACAATTCTACATATCGCATCTGCAGTTTATTGGATCCATCATTAATGTATGTGTGTGTTTGGTTTGCTCAGGATCTGATCCAGTTCAACCCCAAGATCAGAGAGACTTTTTGGTTCATGATAAGTGCAGAACTAAACTGAAGCTGATTAAGGGAAAAGACTACCTCCTCATGGGGCCTGACCCACAAAGGATTCAAGAAAAGAAAGAAAAATTGCCAAGGCAAGGGTTTGTCCACCCACTTGCATACACTTAGTAGTTTGGACCACACAAACTGAAAAGTGTCCTACCTCCTTTCCAATGACCACTGCTAAGCGTCCTTTTAAAGGAAATTGACAAAATGTCTAATATTTAAAATACACTTGAAATAGTGTTTGGGGCTCCTTTGTTTTATTTTGTTTTTCTTTACTATACAAAACAACAATAACAATAGGTATTTTATTTATGGGGCTGGGCAGCTGGAACCATGTGGGTGAGCCACCATTTTTTAAAGTACTCAAAGATTTTGGAGTCTGTCATAAGACAACAGGCACGAGCTCCTCAATGCTGGTCTAATTTATATTTTGAAGGCTTGTGATGAGGCAGATGCGTTGCCCATCACCAGAGTGTGTGTGTGTGTGTGTGTGTGTGTGTGGGTGTGCAATACTTACCTGAACACCTACCTGTGATACTCACCTGTTGACAGTTACCTTGAGAGGCAGAGCAGAAAGAACTCACTCATGAATGTGCGAAGGGCCCACGGCTAGCTCATGAGAGGGGTGATGTCTGTAACCTAAGTCACAGAAAGCGGAGTAAGACGGGGTAGCAAATGTGTACACTGCAGCTAGACACTTGTCCATAATGGGATCTTGAGGCCTTGTAATATCGGGTGTGCTTTTATTTATCCTTGTTTTTAATCCACTCTTGTGGGACAGCAACACCCCTGCTGAGGAGAATGGAAGAGCTCAGGTAATGCAGGGGCGGGGCTAACTCTATAAGAAGTGGGGGAAAGGTTCTGGGAGGAGGCTGGCTCAGATACTCACCTCAGATTGTGAGGAGATTGAGGAGTAGAGCAAAGCTTGACAATTTAGTCTTATGGCCTTGCGGCCTAAGACTACTTATACTTACCTGTGCTGCTATAGAGTCAGGTGAACATTTTAACCCTCGTTTATTTTGTTTGTAAATAAATCACGCCAGTGTTTGCAAAGAATCATTCCGAGTCGGTCCATCTTCAGCCTGCATCTGCATTCCTCATACCCATTCAGCTACAACTACCCGGTGACTTCGTGTCTCCTCATGGAGTTCGGCGAAGCATCTTCACAAGGCTATTTTCCCCATTGCTTCCATGTTTGACTTGATATTGGCTGAGCCGTCATACGTCTTAATGTTCAGCCCGACTAAGTTTCCCAGGGTGTTAACTTACTTAATCTGGGGAATCTCATCCCTCCCTCTGGTGTCTTCATGGCAGAGATCCTACTCCATAAGTCAACATCGATTTGTGCAGAATTTTCTTGAAAGAATTTGGCCTGTACTCACACTATACTCGCACCTCTTCAGCTAGTTGACCCAGCTTCTCAGATTTCACTGCATTTGGCAAAGCCTTGGCCAAAGTGCTGATGCACCTCAGACTGGTGCAGAATTAATGATGGTGTCAGCACAGTGTCGGAACCAAAGGCTATCCCCTTCAACCTCAGGCATCCAAAATAACATTATTAGAACAGAAATCTTTCAGTACTAGCTAAACACTTACACTAATAACTGTTCTAAGTCCAAGTTCTCAAAAGATGTCAAAAAGGAATACAGCTCAGCCCAAGTTTAGCACCGGCCATTTTATATTGAATGAGGACAATGCTGGCAAATTTGGCCATTTACTGACCATTGCAAAGTCTTTATCTGCCTCTGTGGTTACTCTTGTTTATGCAAGTGGATTATATTTTATTTAGCCTCCCGAAAAATCCCCCACAAAATGAGTAGCTTGTATGTAATGGCTGTTTTAAGTTAAATGACACTTTTTTGATCCCACAACCGGGAAATTCCACCTCTGCATTTAACCCATCCGTGAAGTGAAACACCACATACACACTAGTGAACACACACACTAGGGGGCAGTGAGCACACTTGCCCGGAGCGGTGGGCAGCCCTATCCACGGCACCCGGGGAGCAGTTGGGGGTTAGGTGTCTTGCTCAAGGACACCTCAGTCATGGGGATCGAACCGGCAACCTTCCGGTCACAGGGCCAGTTCCCTAACCTCCAGCCCACGACTGCCCCCTTTGACTGGAAATAAATCATAAGAAAATGAATAACTGAAGGGAGGTCTGGGGGAGCGTGAGTGTTCTTGAGAGACGAATGTTCATTGTTCCATACGTGCGGTCGTCCTTTAACTGTGTGTGTATCATGATGTCTTTTTTTCTTTTCCAGATATCGCTATTTGTTTGGATCAGGGACTTGGGTGGAGTACTGGCCCACAATCAGGGAAAGCCAGGAGAGCCAGGAATACAAAGAAATATATAACAGCCTGAGTACACTCAGCTTTGTTTTAATCAACCATGGATGCACCACCTAAACCTTTTAAAAGCATTTAACTTTCGGAATAACGGTTTGCTTTTCTAGCCGTACCTACGCTTTCTCTAACAGACACGCTGATATGGCCTCCGACTTTTAGTCGTGTCACTGTTGGCTGCACTCTTGACTTTTGCTGTGTTTGGCTGTGCATTTTTAATCACACTGGTTTCAGTGTTTATTGCAGTTTGGACTTTGCTGGATATCGACTGCCTCACATGTTCATTACATGTTGCTTTAAACTTACAAGGAAATAAATCAATGAGAGCATCAAATGTCTGTGTGGAGACGCCGATCAGTGTCTGATTGTGTCTAATCTGAACGATTATTTGAGCAATTTTATCAATCAAAGTAACAAATACTTCAGTTATATGTGCTCGAGACTGAGGAGCCTGGGGGGAAGAGATCCACCAGGGGGGTTTACTCTTTTTAAGATCAGCTGATTTAGATTGGACGTTTTTGTCAAAGGATAATGGTGTTGAAGAAAAGTGTGTGTGTGTGTGTGTGTGTGTGTGTGTGTGTGTGTGTGTGTGTGTGTGTGTGTCTTTACGGGTGAAGAGAGTACTGCGTTTGTTTTTTAGAGGAGAAAACAGAAAATAAAGATTATCATATGTAGGTTTAGCCTAGTTCGAATTATTAATAATTTTAATAATAATAAAATACGTTTTACCATAATGTCATTACTATAATCACAAAAACTTATTAAAATGATTAAAACTTATTTCAGCTGATATTTCAAGTGTTTCTATTTTTCTTAACCCAGACAGCGACTGACAGGGTTGCTGACCGCACGCCGCTGTGGACGGATGGAAACCTTTTATTTCTTAATTGGTAACTTTTCAGCAGAAGGAAGAAACATACTTTATTTTTAAAGTCAGTCTATGGAACCAGACTTTTTTCAAGTCATTTTTGGATGTTTCTTTCAGTCCATTCATCATTAAATTTACACACAACGATAAAAATGGAGATATGAGGTTTTGTTCCAACAGCAGTGATCTAATAAGCGGCTGTCTGCACTCAGTGGCACTTCTCATCAGAGCTGCGTGGAAAACAGAGCAGAACCGATCGACTGCAGTGACGTGTGAACTGCGTCCGATTCATGAAACCTCCGTGTGACGTGGAAATGAGCAGAGATTTGAGGGTAGAAAGAAAAATCAGCTTTAGAGTGTGAAATCAAGCATCAGCCCACCAGCGCCTCATTTGCATATCATTTACATTAAGCACGGCCTAAGTCCAGCACGCTTCAGTAGGCAGCCAATGAAAGGACGGCATTTGGCAGCTCAAGAGACGACAGCTGTGCTTGTAGGTGGTGTTTGAGGTGGGTTCGGAGGTGAGTGCACAGCTCCCTCTACTGACCAGACGTTACAGTGCTGAACTTGCAACAAATGGAAAGAATAAAATGTGAAATGAACAAAACTTCCTACATTTTTAACACTGTAAAATGATGCGACTGCAGAGTGTAATAATATTAAATGCTGTATTATTGCAGTGCATCAGATGGCATACCATGTAACATGTCTTTACATGGGAATGGAATAGCTGCAGCCTTTATTTACATCAATGTGCTTATAAAATGAGTACATCCACTTTTGTCCTGGATTGCAATGTCCAATTATTAGTATTACTGTGCATTTTTATTTTTATTCGGTATTTATTTTATGATGATACTGTTAATAGTCTTGGTTAGTCAACCACAAACCAAGCATGATTGTTAAAATCAAGTCATGTAGGTCACAGCACACATCACAAAATCTTAGGTGCAAAGCCCCCTTGTAGCACTGACCACCTCCTTGTTTCTGCGCTCATTGTCCACTTTATCAGCTCCACTTACTGTATAGCTGCACTTTGTAGTTCTACAGTTACAGACTGTAGTCCATCTGTTTCTCTGATACTCTGTTACCCTGTTCTTCAGTGGTCAGGACCCCCATGGACCCTCACAGAGCAGGTACTGTTTGGGTGGTGGACCATTCTCAGCACTGCAGTAACACTGACGTGGTGTGTTAGTGTGTGTTGCGCTGGTCTAAGTGGATCAGGCTATATAAAAATATCCAGCCAACAGCGTCCTGTGGGCAGCATCCTGTGGGCAGCGTCCTGTGACCACTGATGAAGGACCAGAGGATGAGCAACACAAACTGTGCAGCAGCAGATGAGCTGTCGTCTCTGACTTTACATCTACAAGGTGGACCGACAAGGTAGGAGTGTCTAATAGGAGCCCCAGGAGCCCCAGTCCTCCAAGAACTACCATGAAAGAGGTCATTTGACTGAAATGCAAAGGCACTGTAGACTGGGGTTCAATCCCCCACCAGGGCAAGCACCCTACACTATACCAATAAGGGTCCTTGGGCAAGACTCCTAACACCACCTTGGCCTCCCTGTGTAAAATGATCAAGTTGTAAGTCGCTCTGGATAAGAGCGTCAGCCAAATGCCATAAATGTAATATTAAAATCCCAGCCACATAACTTCAGACTCATTTCTCTTTTAACTCTAATTTGTTTGCTGTGGGTGAGAATCAGAAAAATTATTGTGAATATCAGTTTCTTTTTTACAGGTGAGTGATAGATTCTGTCATTTTAGGCAAAGGTATGTTAATGCCTCAAGAAGCTACGAGAAATTACATTCAGGATAACCTGCATGCAATGAGCTTCTGTATAATGTGCAAAGCCAACTCCCAAAAAAGTGTGGACAAGATGTGAAATTCAAATAAAAACAAAGTTATAATAATAAATGTTCTAATAAATGTTTGGGAACAAAAAAATGATCCTGTTTTAAAAGCAGATTTTTTTTGTCTTTTGTTATACAAGTTACTTTATACTTTTTAAATAGGAAACAGTTAATACTCTCTCATACCATGACAGATCCTGGCTTTTACTTCCATTTATTCAGTTATTTCCCTAAACAATCTGAAAGGTCAACTCATCAGACCACCATACACGTTACCACTGTGCATCGGTCCATTTCAGATCAAGTCCAGCTCAAGTCCAGAGAAGTTGACAGGGTTTATGGATGTTGTTGACACATGGATTCCACTGGACATAGTACAATCTTAACCTCATTTTGTGGATGTAGCGAAGAGTAGTGCTTATTGACAACAGTTCTTCAAACTATTCCTAGGATGATGATATCCATCGCAGAAGCATGCCAGTTTTTAATGCTGTGCCATCTAAGCGGTTGATGGTTGCCCACATTTATTGTGGTTTTTAGCCTTGCTCTTTACACACAGATGTTTCTCCAGATTCCCTTCATCTTTTGATGATATTTGGCACCACAGAGGGAGAAACAATTCGTTTTTAATGACATTTTACCTACTGTTCCAAGTTTTTTGTTACTGGGTTTGTACAGGAATGTGAAATACACTAGATATGCTATATATAAAGCCGAGCCCCTAGGCCTGCAGACTGCTTCTACAGACATTAGTGAAAGAATGGGTCGCTCTCAGGAGCTCAGAGAATTCCAGCGTGGTACCGTGATCGGACGCCACCTGTGCAACAAGTCCAGTCGTGAAATTTCCTCACTACTAAATATTCCACAGTCCACTGTCAGTGGGATTATAACAAAGTGGAAGTGATTGGGAACGACAGCAACTCAGCCACGAAGTGGTCGGCCACGTAAAATGACAGAGCGGTCAGCGGATGCTGAGGGGCATAGTGCACAGAGGTCACCGACTTTCTGCAGAGTCAATCACTACAGAACTCCAAACTTCATGTGGTCTTCAGATCAGCTCAAGAACAGCATAGAGAGCTTCATGGAATGGGTTTCCATGGCCGAGCAGCTGCATCCAAGCCTTACATCACCAAGCGCAATGCAAAGCGTGGAATGCAGTGGTGTAAAGCGCCGCCACTGGACTCTAGAGCAGTGGAGACGTGTTCTCTGGAGTGATGAATCACGCCTCTCATCATAAAATGATGAGATTTTTTGTTAAAATTGCTCTAAAATGGTTTCAGCCCAGTTCAGACTTTTCATCGTAATTTAAGTAAATTTTTTTTTTTCCAATACATCTTACAAAAGGCATCAGAAACATGGTTATAAATATTTATAATAATGAATTATACTGAATTACACTTTATAGCTATCTTTATTACATATTATGAATTGATGCATTGTAAGTAGTGTTAATAACATCTTATACTGTCAGTGACAAAGAAGTCAGTCCCAGCCAAGACAAATGCCCTGAGATATCCAATCATTTATTAGAGCGTAAAGTCACTGTGGACTGAAAGCATTAGCATTTCAACTAAACAGCCTCACCTGAGTTCCACCGTCCGAACACAGATGCTCTGACACGGAGATGCGCTATCAGATGCGGGAGGTCTGTCCAGAGCCGGTTTACGAGGAGTCTGGCCGCTTCCAATTTCCCTAGTTATGTCAAAAAACAGGAGGCTAAACAGCAGAGGGCGCCTGCGAGCGAGTCTTCAATGAATGGGAGTGAATGGAGCTCACCGATGAAAAATGAAAAGTTAAAACTGTTCATCACTCGCCCAGAACCTTTCTTTAATTTTAGTAAGTAGAAGGACGTGTTTCACTAAATAAACAAAGAAATCTCACCTGCATGTCTCTTTTCTGCAGTAAACGGGTTTCGGGCAGCAGGAGGCAGGCTTCACCCCAGAGCGTGATGAGTGATTGACAGGCGGAGCAGCTCATTAGCTGACGTCATGGACGTACATGAGGTGCCGTTTTAAACTCCTGTAACTCGAGTTTGAAAGCTCTGAAAAATGTAACAGTGTTACATTAAAAATGTTTAAGCAGTTGTAAACTATGATTTTGCTCAAGTGCTCCATATGAACCCATTCATTCTGGACTCGCTCAGGAGCGCCCTCTAGTGTTTGAGAAACCCGGGAAGACGTTGCAGATTGATTATTCTCTTGAATAAGTTCTCTGCCGTGGCTCCGTCGTCTGCCGCAGGATACTATGTTTACCGGGTTCCCCCTGAGCTCCGCACATCGGTAAAAACAGCCCACAGCGGCAGATGCACAGATTCATAGAGTCCAAATGTTTTTTTATGATTTCCACGTCAGACTAACTTTTCTGCTCATGTTAGAGAAGCTACCAGACATGGAAACTGCTTTACTAGTGTTATGATTTGTTTTGGTAGTGAGAAAATTGACTATTTAATAACAATAAACATTACTGAAGTACAGGCTCACTCAAAGCAAAGGGGTTTTGGTCTGAAGAATCATGTACTCGAGTTAAAGTAGAGACCCCCCAAGGTAAAATATCACTCCAGTAAAAGTAGAAGTTCCTCCCTTTAGACCTCCACTTGAGTAAAAGTACTAAAGTATTTCCCTTCAAATGTACTTAAGTATAAAGTAAAAGTACTGAAAGAGTAATTCTGGCTCTGATGTCCTGTTATCATTTTTATAACCAGACTGGCTTCATGAACTCATTTCAGGTGAAAGTCCTCCAGCGTCTCTCTTGGTAAACCAGTCTTTTAATAGAACGTCATTAATTAGTGACGCTGACGTCTATTAAAATGATCAGAAGCACAAAACACTGAAGGTAAACAGTTTCCATCAGGGAGAACCTGATGCCCCTTCAGGTGCCCCTGAAGGACATGACCTGCATCAGGTAAACTTTGAAGGACAGAAGGTCTCCAGGACCAGGATTGTGCACCCCTGCTTTACTTTATAGTGATTCCTTAATGTTTTAAGTCTAACCTGCGTCTTTGATTTTAGTTTCTGCGTATCCACAATGCATTTACATTCATTTGACCAGCAGATGTCGCCAAAACATCAGCGTCACTGCAGTG
Organism: Pygocentrus nattereri; assembly: GCF_015220715.1. Taxonomy (NCBI): domain Eukaryota; kingdom Metazoa; phylum Chordata; class Actinopteri; order Characiformes; family Serrasalmidae; genus Pygocentrus; species Pygocentrus nattereri. The sequence continues at coordinate 33,344,516 of NC_051222.1, read as the reverse complement.
CTGAGAACGATCCGCCACCCAAATAATACACACCACACTTCAAACACAAAGTCTTTTTATTTTCCTCTGAAATCAACCAGACATCCAGAAACCCAACACAAAACAGCTTTCGAATGTAAACCCGGCTCATGGAACGGCCACAGGTTTTTTATTTTATTTGATTTTTGGCGTCGAGACATATTTCGCTCTAAAGGTGCATCAGTGATTCAGTTACCCAGTTTAACGCATTTCCATTGGTCACTGTTGATTTTAGTGACGTCAATTTGACGCTCAACTAACTCTCAAGTTTCATATCACAGTGTTTCTGGTGCTGAGACACAGACGTAAGTCTTACTGAGAATCCAGACTCAGAAGTTGGAATGGGACATGGGAATTCCTCCCATGAATGACGGAACAGGATCCCGTCTGAAGCAGTTCATCATTTTGTAATATTCATGAATGAGGAATAAGCCACGCTTGGTACGTTAAGAGGATTTTGGAGACCCATCTGGTGGACACACGTAATTGCACGCAACACAAAGAACATTCGCAACACGGGCTGCGCTTCGGACCCCTTCCTCGAGCAGGTCAATCTGGTGGTTGACAGAATTCAAAGAGAACTCGGTCAAAAGCTGGTGAGGGACGTGTCCCCCAAGGACGTGAGCGGATTACCTACTTCTGTCATTTTGCATTTGAAATGTAAACGTTGAGCAGGACCTTCTGTTTGAGTCTCTGTGTGTGATGTTAATGCATAAACTCTAAATTTTACATGATTATTTCCGGCTCAGCAGGGCGACTCGCAGCAGCTCACGCAACGTATTTTAGTGTGCTTTTCTCCTCCTGACTCCTCCTGAATTTAAAAATCTTACATAGTGCAGCTTTAAAACAGATCACGTGTTAATATGTCTGGGCGCACATCAAGGACTTTCCAATAAACTTCAATATGGAACAAAATAATTTTATATTTATATTAGTTTACATATTAAAATAGCTTTAGCATCTAATACATCATCTTCTTTGGCCAGAGTGTAACTCTATACAAAAATTAAAAACAAGATAAAACTACAATAACCAAGGTTTATTCCAGTACATCACTGTTGCCTGTGCACAATGACATGCAGACATCTGGGAAGAGTATATTCACAATAGTACAGAAAGTAAACAAAAGCCAACAAAACCACAAAATATACATATTCCAACAATGCATATGAGAAAGAGCCCATTTCTTTGAAGGGAAAGAAATAAACGACCTTCATGGTTCCACGTGAACCGCGAAAATCTTCCATCGGCCACTTGATATCAGCAGCACGAACAGGTGTGCCTGCTATACATTTGGATGGCAGCTTTGATGGAGTATTTTTTTGATGCCGAGCTCATGCGAACGTCCGAAGAGAAGGAAGTACAGCAGGAAAGATTTCGGTATTCAGTACAGTCTCTTAGAGTCTCTGTACGTAGAGACTTTGCAGCAGCCACTGGCTTTTACAGTCCAGCTGGCTTTACAGTGCAGCATTATGGAGCTTCGTCCTCCGGAGGGTTAGACAGGAGAGCGGGACCTGAGGCGACCGTGACGACGCGCTTGCTCTCCACAACCATGGCGACGACTGTGGCAGAACGGGCTAGAAAAGTGTTCAATACGCAGGCAGGACTCTAGCGATGGTGTCCTTGGCGTCCTGGCTTAACCTCTCGGGGAATTTGACTTCAAAGTCAACGACCAGGTCGCCACGGCGATCTGGGCTTTTGGGTAAAGGGAGTCCCTCGCCGGTGATGCGCCTCTTCGTGCCAGGTCGGATGATATCTTGCACGGTCACGGAGATGGAACGGCCGTCCAGCGTAGGAGCTTTGACTGTGCAGCCGCAGAGAGCCTGAAAAAGAGACAGAGAAGATTTCACCTACAGTATCGATTCAGTCTGGCACTGATTTCAGGCAGGTGATTCAACTGCACGAATGATTTATTCATTTTTTACTTATACTAGAGCTCAAGAGAAGTACGTGCTCACTTTGGACCAAAATACAGACGGGTTGGCTTTCAAACATTAAATCCAATCACTTGCAGTGTTGTTATTGCCGATATTCTACGGACTGGTAAACCATTCAGTATGAATTCAGTGCATATTTTTATATAACTCTGATTTTCACTGAAACAACAGTAGCAAACTTTCAGATTAAGATGCAGAGAATCGTTTCCTGAAAAGAAATTAAGTAATAGCAAAAACTTACATCCTTGCAAGTGAAAGCAGGTCAGATCTAGTCAATATTACGCATATTTTAGGGTAGTTGTTAAATAATCAAATAACATTACTTCTAAACGACCTATTGCTTTAACTGTATTTAGAGAAACTGTCGTATTCTTTTGGCAGATAATCTTGCTTGTGACAAATACCTGAAACAAGTTCAATTATCTGCCAAGACAATTCCACCACATAAAATGATAAACTTTGTAAAATAACCTACAAATAAGTTAAACACTCATAATATTTTTACAACTGTCTCAAAATGTGAACTACGAGATATCAACTCGATTTAAGATGATTTCACTTGCCAACATAAAACGTTATGAGATAACGCAATGACTGTTCAACACACTCCAACATGGCAGCAACTGGCTTTGTACCGTTCCAGATTGTTGCCGTTTTTTGAGAACTCTTGCCTTTGTTGTCTGTTGGAGAACATGTGTTTGCAAGGTTTGTCAGTGCTTACTAGAAAACTTTCAGGTTTGTTGGCGTTTGTCGAGTAACACCAGGTCCACGAAAGCTGCCTGGGCTGAATGACACTCACCTCCTTGAGAGTCACCTTGGCTGGGTAGACGATGTCGGACCCGTCCCGTCTGAACACCGGGTGTGGCTTGTCCTTCACCACAAACACAACGTCGGCTGGGATGTTAGTTGGTGTTTCGTCGCCCTCTTTAGGGAAGGTGATCTTGGTGCCCTCCTTCCAGCCTTTCTTCACCTCCACCGTGAGGATCTTGTCCTCGGGCCGCGTCGTTCTGCCGTCCGGGTTCAGCCGCTTGCGAGAGATCTTCATTTTCTTGGTGCAGCCGCTGAACACTTCCTCTAGGCTGACCCTGAGGTCATGGGTCACAGGCGGGTCTTGCTTCTTCTCCAGTCTCCCGCCGTGGCCGCCACGCATCCCGAAGGCCCGCGGGCCTCCCATGCCTCCCATGCCTCCCAAGCCACCCATGCCAAAGCCGAACGGGTCGTCGACGTCCATGTCCTCGTCGCCAACGCCTCCGCGGCCGAAGAGGTGCTCGAACGGATTCCGCCCGCCGAAAAACTCCGTGAACATGGCATGAGGGTCACCCTGGAATGAGTAGGTGAAACCACTAGGGCCATTTGGACCACCAGAACCGCCCTTCAGTCCTGCAGAGACAGATTACAGTTTGTAGTGTCAATCAATTGCTGGGAATCTGTACCAGATATAATGTGCCTTTTCTACAGACTCTCCACCACATTTTACCCTTTGACAGCACAAATATTGGATCAATAACAGTGAGAAGTGCTGTGAATGATAAGCCATTAGCTACACTACAGCCTCTAGATGGCTGACATGGCAATAATAATACATAATGATTCTAATGCCACTGGGCGCACAAAGAAAAACAAGCATCTCCAAAATGGCCCTACTGACATCCACAGTGCTCCCAGAAAAGCAGACCACAGCCCTGTCATAGCTGGATTAGCTCAACCCAGGAAGGTGCTTTAAACTGTGTGATTACCAACGAGATCTTCAGTTTTAATCCAGTACAAATCTACAGTTTTTCCTACTAGAAAGTACTAATTACAGAGCGAATTGTGGCTGAACTCAGAGCTCCCCAAGTGACAGCAGTCCTGCTTGAATCGACATCTCATTAATGTAATAACAACACCGGATAGTAGAAAACTATCCATTTATTTCTGTGACCTGACGACGAGGCTAACAGCTAAAACTGGGCTTGATTTGACCCAATTCCTTAATCCTCAGGTTCATGACAAGACTTCTGAAATCCACATTTTTGGTGATGCAGTGCAATGTTCTGTCTTATTGGGTGGCATTTGGCAAGTTTCGCTTTCATGGCACTTTGACTGGTCACTTAAAGCGGCGTAATTGTGCAGGATTGTGCACAATCATTTCAAACTGCCGTTTTGACATAATTTGAAAACATCTGTTGTCCTTTATGTTGTGTGTAAAGTTCATGATGAGTGGACCAAAAGAAATGGCCCAACATGACATGGAAAGACTTCTGGTTCCATTGACTTACATTGAAAGTAAGGCAGGTTTTTTCCTTCTCCTGTAAAGTTGGCATTTTGGAGATACAAAGGTTTGATCCAACAATAGCCATTGTGTATATATGTGCACACGCACACGCGCACACACACACACACACACACACACACACACACACACACACACACACACACATGAGTGTGATTGAAATTCACCTACAGTGTAGATCAGGGGGTCTAATCTTGTCCACAAAGGGCCAGTGTGACTGCAGGTTTTCACTCCAAACAAGCTGAAGCACATATGATTCTACTTTAATCAGCTGGTCTTCAAACATTTCACCAGGTGACCTCCTGCTTTGCTGGACTGAAACCCTGCAGGCACACCCGCCCTCCGCGGATAAGACAGGACACATCCGGTGCACTCAAACAATCCCACAATGCACCACAGCAAGCAGTGTACCCTGGCAGACAGGGGATGTTTACAAAGCCCTGCATGGTTTGTAAGTAATGACCAAACCTGTGTAACGTTTGTGTCTGAAATGGACCACATAGTGACTATACGGTGATCTAGCTTTTCAAATGTGGCGCGTAGTGATTCAGCTCGCCGTGTCTTCTAAATCCTTAATTTTGTCTGTTCTTATCTAACATAACTAGAGTGAGTGGAGGACGCCAGTCCAACACGTAGACCTCTTTTCCCCTCTTTCTGGTTGTCTGGTTCTCTCAAGCATTAACGTGCTCCATTAATAGAAGTGCTGACAGCTCTCAGCTCTCCGCCCTGTTTGTCAGAAGCTTCCAGCATGCGCCAGAACAACTTCACAGAATGCACAGCATGCGGAAACAGCCAGACCTATTATATATGTGTGTGTGTGTATGTATGTAGGTGTGTGTGTCTGTGTATCAGATCAAAACCTTGGATCTCCAAAATGCCAACTTTACAGGAGAAGGACAAAACAGACCTTACTTTCAATGTAGGTCAATGGAACCAGAAGTTTTTCCAAGTAATTTTAGGTCATTTCTGTTGGTCCATTCATCATGATCTTTCCACACAATATATAGGACCATGGGTATTTGCAAATGATGTCAAAAACTGGAAAATGACAAAAACTGGAGATACAAGGTTTGGTTCTGACAGCAGAGAGAGAGAGAGAGAGAGAGAGAGAGAGAGAGAGAGAGAGAGAGAGAGAGGAGGAGGAGAGAGAGCGCATTACAAAGCAGGGCTGCGAGTCTAGACCTGTCAGTTATTTCCAGCTCTCGGACTGGATTAACTGGGTGTGGAGTTGCTGGAGGACTTTCAGCGAGGCTAAACTGGAGCTGAGATAAGACCCAGCACAGCCACATCGCCAGGAAAGCCTGCGGAGCCTCAGCACAAACTACTTTACCCGCAATCCGACCCGTCAACAGCCTCGATACTCGAGTAAAACCCTTCTGAGAAGATCTAACTTAACCGACAACAACTCTACAGGAGCCTGCGCAGGTTAGGACCCTGACAGCGGCTCCGGACACCGCTAACCAGCTAAGCTACTACAGGTCGTAGCTCTTACGCTGGAAGACAACGCATTTAGCGTAACGTCGCTGTCACTCACCGTCTTCTCCAAATCTGTCGTAAATGTCCTTCTTCTTCGGGTCGCTCAGGACGTCGTAAGCCTCGGCGATCTCCTTGAACTTATCCTCGGCTCCCGGAGACTTGTTCTTGTCCGGGTGGTATTTCAAAGCCTGTTTGCGGTACGCTTTCTTGATTTCGTCTTCGGACGCGCCCTTGCTGATGCCCAGAACGCTGTAGTAGTCCTTCCCCATCTTCACCATCTACGGAAAGTTCCTAACCGCCGAGTTAAGCCGAAAATGAGGCAGAATTCAACCGCGCCGAGCGTCCAAAACTGTCTGACGTCGACTGTTTTGCTGCCTTTCAGCCGTCCTTATCCCAAACTGGCTCGTTTTTGGCGGATATCCCTTGTTTACCTCCGGAGCGCCTCTTTTCTCTCTCTCCCTGGATGTGACTGTGAGTTCCGCGCTGCTCCGCGCTTTTCAACCGTCGCAGAAAGTTCGAGAAAGTTCTCCAGCTCTCCGGCGCTTTCTCAGCGTTTCCACCACGGCCCTCCCCCAGAACGAGTCTCGCCTTCTGATTGGACGACCTCGATGTCACGGCATGTCAAACGCGCTATGTAACAGAGGCGAGAGCCAATGAGCGTCGCCCAAGAGCAAGCACAGCCGTAACTATGGGAACAACGTGGCCTGGCATATTTTCAGTTTCAAACTGGGCCACCGCTACAACGCTACTGTTAGCAACTGTTGATTTTTTGGGGGTAAATTTAGTTTAATTTGCTGGAATCGAAGTAAAAAGGCGTTTGGTGAGGTATTATCTCAGTAGATGTTCGCGTCTCTTCATTTATACACCTCAGAATTTACTTGGAACAGGTCAATTGTTTAGTTTAATTCCTCCGTGGGTCATCCAGGTCCACAAAGTAAAAACCCTCTCCAGGATTTCGTTCCAACTGCCTGAAGACCTTTGCAGCTGGTTTGAGCAAATTAGAGAAGTCAAGCAGTTGGAACAAAATCCTGGGGAGGGTTTTTGCTTTTTGGACCTGGATTACCCACCTCAGTGGTAGAGATGTGAACAAAGTCATTCAGAGTGGTTTGATGAGAAGTGGTTCACTGTAGAGCGGCGGTCTCCACCGTTCCTGGAGGGTGTTTTAAACAAGAATTTCTCAGTTTACCCAAATAATGTAAGTCCAAAGTTAAGCCTGTCCAAAAGGAAAGCGTGCTAAGGGACATTTCTATTGGACAGTCCTAGTCTTTGGGCTTAAGTTATCCGGCTAACCCAGAAATCCCTGGAGGAACAAACAATGTAAAGGCCTACTGGGGAACATCAAGCCCAGAATGGGCCTTTATAGGACTGGTGCTAGCTTACTTGCTGGGGTAGCACATCTGTTGCTGTGGAATTCTTCTACCCCATTTATCTTTTGTCAGTTTCTGACCACATGGCTGTCGTCCAGATATTATTTCGGTGGTGGTCCATTCGCGTCACACTGACTTGGTAGTGCGTGTGGTGCTGAAGTTGTTGGGGATTTTACACACGTCATTGTCTCTGCTAGGTTGAGATTGGACCACCACCCAGAAACATCCAGCCAAAAGAGACTGACCATTGAAGGACTGGAAACAAACTGTGCCCCAACAAGGCGGAGCTACAAGGAAGGGGTTTCCAATAAAGTGGCGATAAGTGTTCTAATGGCCTACATTTTACACTGTTTTACCAACTTAACAGACTTTTTGGTGCATAACTAACACATATAATTCAAAATCTTCTGAAACTATTATCATATTAGCCCATCAGATCTCTTCTTAGGCCATCACTCTACAGTGTATGTCTGTAAAAGAGTAAAGAGGGACAGTGGGCTACTTTCAGTCTCAGTGTTCTTAGTGTTGCAGTAATAGTCTGTCAACTTAAAACGCCGCTTAATTGATCAACATTAGTATTATTGCACACACTTAAAGGGAAATTCAGGCAATTTTTGCTCAAATTCATAATTAAATGGTTAAGATAAATGGTCACAGTCAGTCAGAGTGGTTTAGTGTGCAGTGCTGTGTTCTAGAGAAACTGACCAACCAGTGTTGGACAGTAACGACGTAAATGTAATTAGTTTCTGTACTTAAGTATTTTTTTAAGTATCTGTACTTTACTTAAGTTTTTCCATTCTGGCCGACTTTTTCCTTTCACTCCACTACATTTCAGAGTCTAATATCCGACTTTTTCCTCCTACATTTTGAGAAATCTGTCGTTCCTTTTGGTTTCTGTGTGTATAAAAATGTAACATGTCAAAACGAAAGAAGTGCAAAGCCAGAGCACCAATCAGGGCCCAGCGGTCACTTTGTTTAGAGCTGGTTTTGACCTGTTGGTCATACCGACCCAGTGCAGCACGCGGTTCAACGTCAGCGCAGCAGCGTAAAACTTTGGGAGAGTCTGTTCAACATAAATGATGAACTAACCTAACTTTGTGTAAATAGAGCTCAATATAGAAATATGTCCACATATGCAGTCGAGACTGACGCGGCTTTTTTCTGAATTTCTACAAACACCATTTCATTTTATAGTAAATGAGTTTGGGCTGGTTTATGTTTATGAACAGACGCCTACAGATCAACATAGTAAAGGAGCTCATCTGTGATCCTGA